>NC_139161.1:36288920-36736420 GCF_964270905.1 Leucopleurus acutus
GCAGCAGCAGCCTTAGCGTCTCATGCCCGTCTCTGGGGTCCGTGCTGATAGCCGCGGCTCACGCCTATCTCTGGAGCTCCTTTAAGCGGCGCTCTGAATCCCCTCTCCTCATGCAACAGGAAACAAATAGGGAAGAAAAAGTATCTTGCCTCTTCGGCAGGTCCAGACATTTTCCCAGACTCCATCCTGGCTAGCCATGGTGCACTAGCCCCCTTCAGGCTGTGTTCACGCTGCCAGTCCTCTCCCTTTGCTCCCACTGAAGCCTGAGCCTCTGGTCCCTCCCCCGCCTGCCCTGGCGGGTGCGCAGAGAAGCCTCTCTGGCTGGTGAGTACCAGTCAGCACTGCTCCTCTTTGTGGGCATCTCTCTGCTTTGCCCTCCACACCCCTGTTGCTGTGCTCTCTTCCATGGCTCCAAAGCTTTCCCCCTCTGCCACCCACAGTCTCCACCCATGAAGGGGTTTCCTAGTGTGTGGAAACGTTTCCTCCTTCAAAGCTCCCTCCCACTTGTGCATGTCCCTTCCCTGTTCTTTTGTCTATGCTTTTCCTTTTTTCTTTTGCCCCACCCAGGTACATAGGTACTTTCTTGCCTTTTGGGAGGTCTGAGGTCTTCTGCCAGCATTCAGTAAGTGTTCTGTAGGAGTTGTTCCATGTGTAGATGTATTTCTGGTGTATCTGTGGGGAGGAAGATGATCTTTGCGTCTTACTCTTCTGCCATCTTCCCCTCACTCAAGTATCTTTTCTGACCACAATGCTATGAGATTAGAAATGAATTACAGGGAAAAAAAACATTAAAAACACATGAAGGCTAAACAATACTTTACTAAATAACCAAGAGATCACTGAAGAAATCAAAGAGGAAATCAAAAAATACCTAGAGACAAATTACAATGAAAACATGATGATCCAAAATCTATGGGATGCAGCAAAAGCAGTTCTAAGAGGGAAGTTTACAGCTATACAAGCCTACCTCAAGAAACAAGAAAAATCTCAAATAAACAATCTAACGTTACACCTAAAGGAACTAAAGAAAGAAGAACGAACAAAACCCATAGTTAGCAGAAGGAAATAAAAATCATAAAGATTTGAGCAGAAATAAATGCAATAGAAACAAAGAAAACAATAACAAAGATCAATAAAACTAAAAGCTGGTTCTTTGAGAAGATAAACAAAATTGGTAAACCAGTAGCCAGACTCATCAAGAAAAAGAGGGAGAAGACTCAAATCAATAAATGTAGAAAGGAAAAAGGAGAATTTACAACAGACACTGCAGACATACTAAGCATCCTAAGAGACTACTACAAGCAGCTCTATGCCAATAAGATGGACAACCTGGAAGAAATGGACAAATTCTTAGAAGATATAACCTTCCAAGACTGAACTAGGAAGAAAGAGAAAATATGAACAGACCAGTCACAAGTGATGAAATTGAAACTGTGATTAAAAATTTTCCAAAAAACAGAAGTCCAGGACCAGATGGCTTCACAGGTGAATTCTATCAAACATATAGAGAAGAGCTAACACCCATCCTTCTCAAACTCTTCCAAAAAATTGCAGAAGAAGGAACATTCCCAAACTCATTCTGTGAGACCACCATCATGCTGATACCAAACCAGAGAAAGATACTATAGAAAAATAAATTTACAGACCAATATAACTGATGAATATAGATGCAAAAATCCTCAACAAAATACTAGCAAACAGAAGCCAACAACACATTGAAAGGATCATACACCATGAACAAGTGGGATTTATACCAGTGATGCAAGGATTCTTCAATATACACAAATCAATCAATGTGATCCACCATATTAATAAATTGAAAAATAAAAACCATATGATCATCTCAACAGATGCAAAAAAAGCTTTTGACAAAATTCAACACCCATTATGATAAAAACTCTCCAGAAAGTGGGCATGGAGCCAACCTACCTCAACATAATAAAGGCCATATATGAAAAACCTATAGCAAACATCTTTCTCAATGGTGAAAAACTGAAAACATTTCCTCTAAGATCAGGAACAAGGCAAGGATGTCTACTTTCACCACTATTATTCAACATAGTTTTGGAAGTCCTAGACATGGCAATCAGAGAAGAAAAAGAAATAAAACAATTCCAAATCGGCAAAGAAGAAGTAAAGCTGTCACTGTTTGCAGATGACATGATACTATTCATAGAGAATCCTAAAGATGCTACCAGAAAGCTACTAGAGCTAATCAATGAATTTGGTTAAGCACCAAGACACAAAATTAATGCCCAGAAATCTCTTGCATTCCTATTCACTAATGATGAAAAATCTGAAAGAGAAATTAAGGAAACACTCCCATTTACCATTGCAACGAAAAGAATAAAATACCTAGGACTAAACCTCCATGAGGAGACAAAAGACCTGTATGCAGCAAACTATAAGACACTGATGAAATAGATTAAAGAGGATAGCAACAGATGGAGATATATACCATGTTCTTGGATTGGAAGAATCAATATGGTGAAAATGACTATACTATTCAAAACAATCTACAGATTCAATGCAATCCCTATCAGATTACCAATGGCATTTTTTATGGAACTAGAACAAAAAATCTTAAAATTTGTATGCCAAAACAAAAGACTCCAAATACCCAAAATCGTCTTTAGGGAAAAAATGGAGCTAGAGGAATCAGACTCCCTGACATCAGACTATACTACAAAGCTACAGTAATCAAGACAATATGGTACTGGCACAAAAGCAGAAAAATAGATCAATGGAACAAGATAGAATGCCCAGAGATAAACCAATGCACCTATGGTCAACTAATCTATGACAAAGGAGGCAAGGATATACAATGGAGAAAAGACAGTCTCTCAATAAATGGTGCTGGGAAAACTGGACAGCTACATGTAAAAGAATGAAATTAGAACACTCCCTATCACAATACACAAAAATAAACTCAAAATGGATTAAAGATGTAAATTTAAGACCTGACACTGTAAAACTCTTTGAGGAAAATATAGGAAGAACACTATTTGACATAAATCACATCAAGATCTTTTTTGATCCACCTCCTAGGGTAATGGAAATAAAAACAAAAATAAACAAATGGGACCTAATGAAACTTCAAAGCTTTTGCACAGCAAAGGACACCATAAACAAGATGAAAAGACAACCCTCAGAATGGGAGAAAATATTTGGAAATGAATCAATGGACAAAGGATTAATCTCCAAAATATATAAACAGCTCATGCAGCTCAATATTTAAAAAAACAAACAACCTAATCGAAAAATGGGTAGAAGACCTAAATAGACATTTTTCCAAAGAAGACCTACAGATGCTCAAGAAGCACATGAAAAGCTGCTCAACATCACTAATTATGAGAAAAATGCAAATCAAAACTACAATGAGGTATCACCTCATACCAGTTAGAATGAGCATCATCAGAAAATCTACAAACAACAAATGCTGGAGAGGGTGTGGAGAAAAGGGAACCCTCTTGCACTGTTGGTGGAAATGTAAATTGATACAGCCACTATGGAGAACAGTATGGAGGCTCGTTAAAAAACTGAAAATAGAATTAGCATATGATCCAGCAATCCCAGTACTGTGCATATACCCAAAGAAAACCATATTTCAAAAAGACACATGCACCCCAATGTTCATTGAAGCACTATTTACAATAGCCAGGTCATGGAAGCAACCTAAATGCCCATCAACAGACAAATGGATAAAAAAGATGTGATATATATATACACACATACATATATACAGCCATAAAAAAAAAGGAAAGTGGGTCGTTTGTGAAGACGTGAATGGATCTAGAGACTGTCATAGTGCAGTAAGTCAGAAAGAGAAAAACAAATATTGTACATTAATGCATATATGTGGAACCTAGAAAAATGGTACAGATGAACCAGTTTGCAGGGCAGAAATTGAGACACAGTTGTAGAGAACAAGTTTATGGACATGAAGGGGGGAAAGCGCCCAGGGGGTGTGGGTGGTGGTGTGATGAATTGGGCGATTGGGATTGACATGTATACACTGATGTGTATAAAATTGATGACTAATAAGAACCTGCTGTATATAAAAATAAATAAAATTTAAAAATTAAAAAAAAAAAGAAAATAGGAGTGATGTCAAGCTACCAATACGCCTCTTTGCTGGAATCCATCTTGTCTGAGTGATGAATGCACACACGTGGGAAGGTCCTGAGATATACAAAATACAGACTCAAAACCAGACAAATCAAAATGGTTAGCCAGAGAAAACCCGGAAGAAATGCCCTATATACCTGATTCAAAATACCAGAAGGGCACGACTCTCTGAGTCCACCCTTGTGTCTATCCAAATGTACTGTATTCTTTTTCTTCCTAATAAACACTTGTTTCACCAATCTCTGTCTTTGTGGGAATTCTTTTCTGCAAAGCCAAAGGGCCAGGGCTTTGTCACTGTCCACTGGTCTAGTGGCTAAGATTTGACGCTATCACTGCTGCAACCCAACCTCAATTTCTGGACGGGAACTGAAACCCTACTTCAAGCCACTGCAGGCTAAGGTCCTCCGAGATCAATATGATCAGTGAAACTCTGTTCTCGGGGTTACCAAGGAAGATATTGGTAGTCAGTGAATCAGGGGAATCCTCTCAGACAAGTTTCCATGTGAAGAGAACTTCATATTCACATTAGAGCTTATCCAAGATGATTAGCCAAACGCACATTTTACTAAAAGATAGAAATCCAAAAGTTAAGTGTAACAACAGAGCTATAATGTCTATAACTTCTCAGTACATGAAACGCTCACCTTGCCTACCCTGAGCAAGAGTCAGTATTTGAGGGGATGTTTCACCTAAACTCTGGGAAAGCCCAAATGATTGGTCTGTTTTAGATATTCCAGGTTCCTTCTTTTGGAAAGGCAGTATTCATACTGATAAAATTAAATTCTGTTGCTCCCATTTTATTTTTTTTTAAATGATGACATCTTTATCAACCATCTTTTGTTGCATAGCAACTATGTTAAGATTTAGTAGATTAAAACGACAACCATTTATTACTGCTCACAAGTTACAGGTCAACTGGGTGGGTGGGGGAGGCTTCTGCTGATCTAGGTAAGGCTTAGCAATCTTGACTGGATTTACTCACATCCCTGGCAGTTGGCTGGCTGGAAACTTGTGTGATGCATGGAACTGAGCCAAATCACAAGTTCATTTTCTTTTTTCAAGGTCTCCTATGTTGAAGCGTGGTTATAAAGTTAGTCTACAAATGGCAGGGATGTGGAGATACTTCAACATAATGGGTATTTTTGCAAACTACTGCAACCTCTACCTCCTTGTTTGACACATTCTTTCTTTAGATGTGTTAATATCATTGATTAAGCTGCAGTCAAGTTTCTGACAGCCTGTTGTCTTGAGGGTCATTCTGGCTCTTACTATTCCTATGAATTCTAGATGTATCTTGGCTATAGTTATTCATTGGCAGGTGCATATTTTTATGGCTGACTCATTGCCATCAATTATTTGCTTTACAGAAACATTACTAAGAATTTTTGTGGACACAGTTAATGAATGGTGGAGAGTGCCACTAGAAACAGACTTTTTCCAAAAAGTAATAAAGGGTGTTGAATAAAAAGTAAATTAGTTACTTTTTAAATAATTCTTTAGAATTGAAAACATATATGTCTGCTGGAACCACAGTTCATGTGGATGAATGATATTTCCTGCTGAATTTCCTGCTAAACACTATTCCAGACTTGGTCTGTAATATGTTTATTTGGGATATATTGTAGGGGATTTTGAGTGGCATAACATGCTATGACTTCAGCCACAGTTTTACAACAGATGCAAAATACAATTTTTGATACTGTGGTCTCAGCCAAGTTCTGGGACATATCTAAAACTGATTCATGAAGAAAATTCTGGTTTGATTGCAGGAACCTCTGTTCACAGGCCTAGTGGCCTGACATTCAGGCAAGAATACAACATATGTATTTTAATTTTCATGCTATTGTCAGTTCATCTACTTTCCAAGGGGATATGTTTCATCTCATCTAAATAGACCATATAAAATTTAAATATATATAATCTGATACCTGTCAAAACTAGGACATTTAAGGTCAACTTACAAGAATCTACTCTATAACACTACCAATGAGTGGTTTAAGAATATAAACTTTTAAAAAATTGCATCATTCTGTATTGAATGTCACTGCAAAGTACTGTGGTGAGAAAAGTTCATAGTATACACTTCAGAATCAAAATTCAATGATGTGGAATATTCTGCAGCTTGACCATTGTAATTATCAAGCCAAATCTCCAAAGTTGTTTCTTCCATAGGTAATTAGGAGTCAATGTATACAGGCAAATTTTTTTAGTTCAAATTGGATCTCAGTTAAGCTGACCTTGTAGGAAGATTATAAGATTAATACACAAGTGGAAAAAAGGAGCTCATCAAATGTTTTATCTATAGCTCTTTCTAATAATAAGGCAGCAGAAAGCAACTAGTCAGAGAGAGTGAGAGAAGGAAATCTCAGGGCCTTTCGTCTGAAAAATCCTTTTTTTTCCAACAAAAAAACATTGTATATTCTATGTCTTGGTGGATCTGCTCTATCCTGGATGTTTGATAAAGAAGATACTTTAGACCAGGCTCTAGATTCAAGGAAGCTGCTTATGAATTTACCCCAGTCAGAAGCAGCAAGCTAAAAGGAATGCCATGCTGGCTGCAATGATCCTGATCAAGCTCAAAGACCCAATGCATGGATAGGTCATAAGGTCTCAGAAAGATGGAGGAAATACATTCAGATAATTTGGCCATAAATGAATCAACCCATAAGAAATGAAAGTTGTATTCATAATCACGTATCACATTTGCATAGCACTTTAAAATAAAGAATATTTTCTGCAGATTTCACAACTTTCAGTTTATTTATCCACACATCTTCCTTTGGGGAGGGCTAAGAGTACGTTATATAAAATTTGCAGCACTTGTAAGACAGAAAATGAAGGTGGAGAGCAGTAAAATGATTTGTCCAATGTTAATCAAATAATCAGGAACAAATCCAGAATTGGGTCTTCTCCAGGACTCTGTTTCTTAAAGTCATAATTTTTGCAGGATGCCGTAAATTTGACAAACACATCAGACTACAGCCCTCTCCTCAAAGGACAGTTCCTAAGTACAACTAATTAAAATTTTAAATGCAGTAAAATCTAAATTCTTACTCTTCTTCCTTTCTTTCTCTCCATTCAATCTCTGGTCAACTTCATTCTAGTTCCCTCCTCATCATCCCTCCCTGAGACAAGTTAATTGACTGTGTGGGGTGTGTTTGGGAAGTGAACTTGCCTTTAGTGCCTGTTTATTCTGTTTTATTAGATTAGATTGATATTGAGAAGCAAAGACCACTTAGTCATTTGCTACAATTCCCGGGGCATGGTAAGCCTGATGTTCATCAATGGGCTGAAATGAGAGTAAACTCAAGCTTTGGAATCAGCCAGACTCCAAGTAAATCTTGAACATACCCATTTGCTTATTCTGTGATCTTGGCCAAGTTATTTAACCTCTCTGAGACTCAACTTCTTGAGCTACCAAATTGGGTATATCACCCACATCTCACAGGATTCCTGGGAATATTGAATGATATAATATATAACTCCCCCCACTGTCCAAAAACTATTTCCTTTATGCAAAGTCAGTTGCAAACAATCTACAGGATAATCCCCTTAGCTAATTCAAATCTAATAAGGGAAAAATTTTCTCTGAAATATCTAACATAGTTATATTATTTTTCAGTTATTTAAATATATTCAGAAACACGACTAAATACTTCCTATTTAGTTAAGCAAAATATTATGTAATTTGAACACTGCATGTAAACATTAATTCAGTATGATAGAATTAAGTGAGAGACATTTCTTCAATGTTATTTATACATTTTGTTAACTAAACTTCTGTGATAGTCTTTTTGAAGTGTCAATTTGGCTAGATGGCAGTCATCACTTATTCACTCAAATACAAATCAAATACAAACCAGTGTTGTTGTGAAGGCACAAAAGTAGATGTGAAAAGTCCATAATCAGTTCGCTTGAAGTAAGAGAGATCACACTAATATCCTGGATAGGCTTGATTCAGTCACTTGAAAAACCGTAAAAGCAGAGCTGAGTTTTCCTGGAGGACAAATTCTGCCTATGGACTGCAGCTTTAACTCATGCCCAAGAGTTCCAGCCTGCCCTTCCTCATGACCTCTTACAATTTTCAGACTTATCTAGGCAACTCCTTACATATATTCCTCTACGTACATATTACATATATGTGTAAAAATGTTGTATATATTTTCTATATATTGTATATGTCTTATACATATACAATATTAAAAATATTGTGTATATACATGCATATAGGTACATCTGTGTGTGTGTGTGTGTGTGTGTGTGTGTGTGTGTGGTGTATGGTTGGGCTTCACTACTGCTATTTTGCTGGTCAAAAGAGAACCTCTAGAAAATATATCAGACTTTACTGTATCTCTGTGTGCTAGAGGTCTTGACCTGCTTTATCTGACAAGTGCTAGTGAAATGTAAGCACTACATGAGCCTCACAGTCAACATAAACTGGGAACCTGTAAGAATTTTATGAACAAAAATGGGCAATCTCTCTGTCTCGTTAGTCCCAAGGGTACTGGAAACTCCCACCAGTTTTGTGGAAATGTTCAACTCATCTTCCTTCAATTCTTCTCACCTTTGTATTATCAGACCAGTGTCATCTTTGTTCATCTCAAGCCTTCAGCACAGTTTAGGAGCAGGGTTTAAGAGGAGTTTAAAATTGAAAGTGTTCAAATAACCATCACTTTGTGAAGCAGAACAAACATAATACCATCATGTTTGAGGATATAATCTTTCTGGCACCTCCCGCCATCTTCCAGGCACCAACATTGTTCCCAGAGTTATATTCAACATGACACTGCAATGAGGCAAAGAGTTTGCTTTGAATTGAACCGAAATATTTTTCCTGCACAGACAAAGCCAGGAAACTTTGCTCTGTGAACTTTCAGCTGATGTGCAGCTTCCTATTATATGAGCAAGTAGACCACAATCTATCTTCCTTTGGAAGGTTGTGATGCTGCTCCAAAGTTCCCAATGAACTGGCAAGGCCAATTAAGCACTGCATAGAATATCCATAGACAACTAACCCAATGAATAACAGATAAATGTATTGATACTCTGTCTTTTGTAGATGAGAATTACTGAGAAAGAGGATTTTTATGTTATTTTCAAGCTCCGAGGAAATGGTTTGCCCAAATTCACCAAACCGATATGTTTTTCCCTTTAAGGGCCTCTTGGCTAACTAGATTCAACTAGCATTTACTGAATGGCTAATATATGCTGGGAGCAAACTAGTCAGTTTTATATTTATAATGTCATTCAGTCTCACAATAATGACAGAATGTAAAGTTTAATATGTGATTAAAATATAGGCACATATAAACAGCCAAATCACACAGCTAAAGAAATGGTAGGCCTGGGATTCACATGCAGAATTATTAAACCAAGTCTGATGTTCTTGCCACCTTGTTTATAGTGTATACATGTGCTTGCATTTAAGAGATGACTCATTTCATTAGATAGACATTTTTTACAGTGGCTTCCCTGAAATGTCTTCTTTTATGGATACTGTCCCTCTGGTTTCTTCTGAGTACTTCTTTTCCCTCACCTTCATTGGAATTTTTCCCATGAATTTTGGAAATATAGACTGAGGGGAGAAAAGTGAGTCTCACCATGGGTAATTAAAATTGAAAAGAAGTAACTTTGGGAGCTGTTAGTGGCTATGTCCTACCACCACCTGTTCAGTCTCTGAGAAGGATGATGAGACCATGGCAGGAAGAAGCATTTGCAGCAGTAAGAAGGAAGATAGTGTTTCTGTTCCTTAGAATTAAAAGAGCTCTGACACACCAGAACATGTTCATTGGAAGCTAATAGGGACCTGTGCTTAGATGTATATTAGAATCCTTTAAAGGATTATTGTGAAAGAATAAGGCAAATTGTATATAACACAAAGCAAGTTTGAGTATGGAACTGAGGTCAGCCTAGGTGTTAGCCAAAGCCACCAGGGAAACTGCTGAAAGATAGACAAAGAAGAATACAAAAATTTATACCCCCAGATAATGTTACATTTATAATATGAGAAGATGAAGATGGGAAAAAAAAGTTATGATTACAGAAGTAAAAGAAGAAGAAAGATAGTACTGAGTCATAAAAAGTAATAAGCGTGTTTCCAGAACAGCTACCAATGCAGGCGAGAGGGTAAAGTGACTGAGAGCTGAAAGAGGGGAATTAGAGGCTATTTTTGACCTTTGAGAAAGCTTTTTCATAAAATTACAATGAGTTAAAGAGGAAGTAAGTAGTAGGAAACTTGGTACACTGAGTGCAGATTACATTTTTTTAAATAGAATTCTGGTAATGAATAAAATGAAAAGGGGGCAATAGTTTGAGGGGATAGCAAACTAAGATTTATGTGTTTTTAGCACATGGAAAGTTTGAGTGACTTATTAGCTAAGGAGAAAGCATATTCATTTCCTTATAGTAATAATCTAGCAACACATGGCAGAGGCAGAAAATTTCCCACAATATCCATTCTGCCCTTTTTTTTTTTTTTTTTTTTTTTTGCGGTACACGGGCCTCTCACTGTTGTGGACTCTCCCGTTGCGGAGCACAGGCTCCGGACGCACAGGCCCAGTGGCCATGGCTCACGGGCCCAGCTGCTCCGTGGCATGTGGGATCCTCCCGGACCGGGGCACAAACCCGTGTCCCCTGCATCGGCAGGTGGACTCTCAACCACTACACCACCAGGGAAGCCCCCTTCTTATTTTTAATATTAAAATCTTTCTACCATCCCATGTGTTAGAAAGGCACATGACTGTCCAGATAGACTACACATCCCAGTCTCCCTTGCTGCAGCCTCCCATATATTGTCTCATCAATGACATAGAAATAATGTGTAAAACTTTCACATCCCTTCCTTCAGTAAAAATTTCTCACCCTCTGTGTGAGCTGTTTCCCTTCCTCCATTAGCTGGAAAGTTTACTTGCCAATAAACTTGTTCAGCCAGTGCTCTAAAGAATGGTGGAACAGTAAGACAGAAGGAACTTGGACCCCTAAAGGGGTGAAGCTTCCCATCTGTTCCCCATCTGACAACCCTCAGACTTCTGGACTATTATGAAAGAGAGAGAGAGAGGAATAGAGGGAAGAGAGGCTATCATGCTTGAGTAAAAATATTTATTTTATATTGAAATATTTATTTTAGAAGCCCCTTGCCCCTGTATATAACTCTATCAAAGATGAAAGCTGCAATTATCTTATGTAGTCTTAACAAGAGTCTTAGTGACCACTGAATGTTATTGTCTACATAAAAAACATTTGGGAAGAGTCTGTCTTGCCAATCTTGATGAGGCTCCATAAAATTATGGCTATTTCTTAGATATATAATAAGTATAATTTGGGACACCCTCCTTCCATGAAAATAGACTATTGACTTCAGAGAAAGAAAAATTGAAAATTCTACTATATTCACTAAATAGGTTTATAAATATTCAGCACAGGTGGCCGAAGTTTCCATTTTGATGTTGGTTATGGAAGCTGGGTCTTTTCAAGTGACAGAAATAGACCTTGGAGGGCTTAGGCAAAAATGGGGGATTTATTGTGAGTATATCTAATATGCAGCTCCATGACCAGATCAGGAACTGGACCCATCTTTCTCTTTCTTAAGTGGTTCAGTGGAAGAATTCATGAGTTAGTTTTCCACCCCATAAATGACATTTATTTGAAGCTAATTTATGCCATAAGATCTCAGATTTCCCATCTTCTCTACTTCAAGGGAGTGGACGACTTGCTGAACACTCACCTGCAGAATTAAACAAAATAAAACAATGGAATCTTTGAGTCCAGACCACAAAACACAATTGAACAAATCTTTGCAGGCAGTATAAAATATCATACTCTGTCTTGCACATATGGGACAATTGAGCCTTCATACCAACTTAGAATAGCACATTGTGCTCCTTTTAATCCATAATTCAAAGAGGCTAAACCCCCTTTAGCCTCTAGAGGTTTTCAGTATCATGAAAGCTGTGAGCAGGCTAAGGCGAGGTATGTTTTATTATGAAAAACAAGTCAGTTTTGGCCATAATTGTACAAATCTTAGTGACTATAGCTTCTTATTTTTAGGTGTGATAAAATACCATTGTTATTTTGTAAATGTACCTCAACCAGGAAAAGGGATTCTAGGGTCTCTCCACCAGTCACAGGAGCAAAAGGATCACTGGCATAATGAGGCTGTGCCAGTGGTAGTAAGGATCTCAGCTGAGAATGACTGCCCTTTGTTTACAAATAGTACCTTAACAAAAGGTCAGAAAGCAGAGCAGCCTCCACCTGCATATCCCAGGGAGAGAGAGGCGAGGAGTTTCGTGAATGTCACAACAAACAGTTTTCTTCTGCCCCTCATGCTCTGATTTCCCTGTATAGCCTGATGTCATACAAATGGGTAATAGACATTGCTCACAATAACCAAGCTTCTGCACATGTACTTGCAGAAGCTGAACTGTAGACTCTCAGTGAGATTAAATGGCAGGTGCAGAAAAACCTAATTTAAAATCATGGACCTGATTAATCAGTCAACAAAGTAGTCATGCCTCTGTGGGCAAGGATCTTAGCTGTGGTAAGAGGTAAGGTATTCATTTGCAAACAGTTTCAAACACCAATTCCAGGCAAGAACATGGGCTAGGTGCTAGGGAGACAGTTTTCATGTGCTTGTGAAGGAGACAAAGCAGTAGGGGAACTAGGAAGGAGCCCTGAAACAGGAGAATAGGTGTGGTAAGTCATTGTGCCCAATGGATGATGGGCTTGAGGGACCGTTAAAGAAATGCTTAAAATGAAACCTGAGAAGTAAGTGGAAATTTTCCATGGCAGGAAAGTGGAAGAATAGTTTAATAAGAAGGAACAGCAAGTGCAAGCACACTTGACATGCATCTTCAGGAAAGATGGATGGTAGATGAGGTTGGCTTAGCCCAGTCACAGTTTATGCCTGTAATCCCAGAATTATTATTAACAGTGCTTCTTTTGCATCTTGAAAGTGTCCCAGGTTTTCTGGACAATAAATTATTTGCCACCTTTATTATTAGCCACATATAGAGAGGAGTAGGTTTGACTCACCTTCCTAAGGTGGCAGAGTTTAGGACTGGACCACAGAGAGCCCAGTGAGCTTTCTAGAGGTTTGTGGGTGAGATGGATTTTATTCAGCAGGCAATGAGAAAAGAATGAAAATAATTTAACCAGGAGTTAATAAAACTAGGTTTGTGTTTAAGGAAGTTAACTCTGAAAGCAAAGGGGAAGACTAATTATTGGAAGGGGCAAGATACCAATTAATTCAGGGAAAATCAAAGTTTCCAACCCAAAGAAATGTATTATCTATATCAGTACTTTCCAATAGAAACATAATGCAAAGCACACATGTAACTTTATTATAGTAACCAACTCTAACAAAAGTAAAAAGAAGCAAATAAAATTCATTTTAACATGACTTATATAACTCAACACATCCAATATATTATCTTTACACTGTGTAATAACTAAAAATTTAGTGAGTTTTTTTTACTTTCTCTTTTGTACTCTGTCATTGAAATCTGGTGTGCATTTTACACTTATAACATATTACTGGCCATGTTTCAAGAGCTCAGTGCCCACATGTATCTATGAACTATGTTATTGGACAGCATTGATGTCAATGGAGACAAGATACATAGACAAGAAAAGTTAGGACTTCTGGGAAGATGGCGGAAGAGTAAGACGCGGAGATCACCTTCCTCCCCACAGATACACCAGAAATACATCTACGCGTGGAACAACTCCTACGGAGCACCTACTGAATGCTGGCAGAAGACCTCAGACCTCCCAAAAGGCAAGGAACTCCCCACGTACCTGGTTAGGGCAAAAGAAAAAAATAAACAGAGACAAAAGGTTAGGGACGGGTCCTGCACCAGCAGGAGAGAGCTGTGAAGGAGGAAAAGTGTCCACACACTAGGAAGCCCCTTCGCGGGCGGAGACTTCGGGTGGCGGAGTGGGGGAGCTTCGGAGGCGGAGACTGCGGGTGGCGGAGACTGCGGGTGGCAGAGTGGGGGAGCTTGGGAGCTGCGGAGGAGAGCACAGCAACAGGGGTGCGGAGGGCAAAGCGGAGAGATTCCAGCGCAGAGGATCGGGCCGACCGGCACTCACCAGCCAAGAGGCTTGTCTGCTCGCCCGCCGCGGCGGGCGGGGCTGGGAGCTGAGGCTCCGGCTTCTGTCGGAGCGCCGGGAGAGGACTGAGGTTGGCAGCGTGAACACAGCCTGCAGGGCGTTAGTGCACCACAGCTAGCCGGGAGGGAGTCCGGGGAAAAGTCTGGACCCGCCGAAGAGGCAAGAGATTTTTCTTCCCTCTTTGTTTCCTGGTGCATGAGGAGAGGGGATTAAGAACGCTGTTTAAGAGAGCTCCAGAGACGGGCACAAGCCGCGGCTAAAAGTGCAGAGCCCAGAGACAGACATGAGACGCTAAGGCCGCTGCTGCCGCCACCAAGAAGCCTGTGTGCGAACACAGGTCATTATCCACACCCGCTTCCGGGGAGCCTGTGCAGCCCGCCACTGCCGGGGTCCCGGGATCCAGGGACAACTCCCCCGGGAGAACGCACGGGGCGCCTCAGGCTAGCAACGTCATGCCGGCCTCTGCCGCCGCAGGCCCGCCCCACACTCCGTAACCCTCCCTACACCCCGGCCTGAGTGAGCCAGAGCCTCCGAATCAGCGGCTCCTTTAACCCTGTCCTGTCTGAGCAAAGAACAGATGCCCTCCGGCGACCTACACGCACCGGTGGGGCCAAATCCAAAGCTGAGCCCCTGTGAGCTGTGAGAACAAAGAAGAGAAAGGGTAATCTCTCCCAGCAGCCTCAGAAGCAGTGGATTAAAGCTCCAAAATCAACTTGATGTACCCTGCATCTGTGGAATACATGAATAGACAATGAATCATCCCAAATTCAGGAGCCCTGTGGATGAAAGGCTCTTGGTGCTGCAGCCAGGACTCAGTGCTGTGCCTCTGAGGTGGGAGAGCCAACTTCAGGGCACTGGTCCACAAGAGGCCTCCCAGCTGCACATAATATCAAACAGCGAAAATCTCCCAGAGATCTCCATCTCAACGCCAGCACCCAGCTTCACTCAACGACCAGCAAGCTACAGTACTGGACATCCTATGCCAAACAACTAGCAAGACAGGAACACAACCCCACCTATTAGCAGAGAGGCTGCCCAAAATCATAATAAGTCTACAGACACCCCAAAACACACCACCAGACGTGGACCTGCCCACCAGAGAGACAAGATCCAGCCTCATCCACCAGAACACAGGCACTAGTACCCTCCGCCAGGAAGCCTAGACAACCCACTGAACCAACCTTAGCCACTGGGGACAGACACAAAAAACAACAGGAACTACGAACCTTCAGCCTGCAAAAAGGAGACCCCAAACACAGTAAGCTAAGCAAAATGAAAAGACAGAAAAACACACAGCAGATGAAGGAGCAAGATAAAAACCCACCAGACCTAACAAATGAAGAGGAAATAGGCAGTCTACCTGAAAAAGAATTCAGAATAATGATAGTAAAGATGATCCAAAATCTTGGAAATAGAATAGACAAAATGCAAGAATCAGTTAACAAGGACCTAGAAGAACTAAAGATGAAACAAACAATGATGAACAACACAATAAATGAAATGAAAAATACTCTAGAAGGAATCAATAGCAGAATAACTGAGGCAGAAGAACGGATAAGTGACCTGGAAGATAAAATAGTGGAAATAACTACTGCAGAGCAGAATAAAGAAAAAAGAATGAAAAGAACTGAGGACAGTTTCAGAGACCTCTGGGACAACATTAAACGCACCAACATTTGAATTATAGGGGTTCCAGAAGAAGAAGAGAAAAAGAAAGGGACTGAGAAAATATTTGAAGAGATTATACTTGAAAACTTCCCTAATATGGGAACGGAAATAGTTAATCAAGTCCAGGAAGCACAGAGAGTCCCATACAGGATAAATCCAAGGAGAAATACGCCAAGACACATATTAATCAAACTGTCAAAAATTAAATACAAAGAAAACATATTAAAAGCAGCAAGGGAAAAACAACAAATAACACACAAGTGAATCCCCATAAATTTAACAGCTGATCTTTCAGCAGAAACTCTGCAAGCCAGAAGGGAGTGGCAGGACATATTGAAAGTGTTGAAGGAGAAAAACCTGCAACCAAGATTACTCTACCCAGCAAGGATCTCATTCAGATTTGATGGAGAAATTAAAACCTTTACAGACAAGCAAAAGCTGAGAGAGTTCAGCATCACCAAACCAGCTCTACAACAACTGCTAAAGGAACTTCTCTAGGCAAGAAACACAAAAGAAGGAAAAGACCTACAATAACGATCCCAAAACAATTAAGAAAATGGGAATAGGAACACACATATCGATAATTACCTTAAATGTAAATGGACTAAATGCTCCCACCAAAAGACACAGATTGGCTGAATGGATACAAAAACAAGACCCATATATTTGCTGTCTACAAGAGACCCACTTCAGACCTAGAGACACATACAGACTGAAAGTAAGGGGATGGAAAAAGGTATTTCATGCAAACAGAAACCAAAAGAAAGCTGGAGTAGCAATTCTCATATCAGACAAAATAGACTTTAAAACAAAGACTATTAGAAGAGACAAAGAAGGACACTACATAATGAACAAGGGATTGATCCAAGAAGAAGATATAACAATTGTAAATATTTATGCACCAAACATAGGAGCACCTCAATACATAAGGCAAATACTGACAGCCATAAAAGGGGAAATCGACAGTAACACATTCATAGTAGGGGACTTTAACACCCCACTTTCACCCATGGACAGATCATCCAAAATGAAAATAAATAAGGAAACACAAGCTTTAAATGATACATTAAATGAGATGGAGTTAATTGATATTTATAGGACATTCCATCCAAAAACAACAGAATACACATTTTTCTCAAGTGCTCGTGGAACATTCTCCAGGATAGATCATATCTTGGGTCACAAATCAAGCCTTGGTAAATTTAAGAAAATTGAAATTGTATCAAGTATCTTTTCCGACCACAACGCTATGAGACTAGATATCAATTACAGGAAAAGATCTGTAAAAAATACAAACACATGGAGGCTAAACAATACACTACTTAATAACGAAGTGATCACTGAAGAAATCAAAGAGGAAATCAAAAAATACCTAGAAACAAATGACAATGGAGACATGACGACTCAAAATCTATGGGATACAGCAAAAGCAGTTCTAAGAGGGAAGTTTATAGCAATACAGTCCTACCTTAAGAAACAGGAAACATCTCAAATAAACAACCTAACATTGCCCCTAAAGCAATTAGAGAAAGAAGAACAGAAAAACCCCAAAGTTAGCAGAAGGAAAGAAATCATAAAAATCAGATCAGCAATAAATGAAAAAGAAATGAAGGAAACAATAGCAAAGATCAATAAAACTAAAAGCTGGTTCTTTGAAAGGATAAACAAAATTGATAAACCATTAGCCAGACTCATCAAGAAAAAAAGGGAGAAGACTCAAATCAATAGAATTAGAAATGAAAAGGAGAAGTAACAACTGACACTGCAGAAATACAAAAGATCATGAGAGATTACTACAAGCAACTCTATGCCAGTAAAATGGACAACCTGGAAGAAATGGACAAATTCTTAGAAAGGCACAACCTGCCAAGACTGAATCAGGAAGAAATAGAAAATATGAACAGACCAATCACAAGCACTGAAATTGAAACTGTGATTAAAAATCTTCCAACAAGCAAAAGCCCAGGACCAGATGGCTTCACAGGAGAATTCTATCAAACATTTAGAGAAGAGCTATCACCTGTCCTTCTCACACTCTTCCAAAATATAGCAGAGGGAGGAACACTCCCCAACTCATTCTACGAGGCCACCATCACCCTGATACCAAAACCAGACAAGGATGTCACAAAGAAAGAAAACTACAGGCCAATATCACTGATGAACATAGATGCAAAAATGCTCAACAAAATACTAGCAAACAGAATCCAACAGCATATTAAATGGATCATACACCATGATCAAGTGGGGTTTATTCCAGGAATGCAAGGATTCTTCAATATACTCAAATCAATCAACGTGATACACCATATTAACAAATTGAAGGAGAAAAACCATATGATCATCTCAATAGATGCAGAGAAAGCTTTTGACAAAATTCAACACCCATTTATGATAAAAACCCTGCAGAAAGTAGGCATAGAGGGAACTTTCCTCAACATAATAAAGGCCATATATGACAAACCCACAGCCAACATCATCCTCAATGGTGAAAAACTGAAAGCATTTCCACTAAGATCAGGAACAAGACAAGGTTGCCCACTCTCACCACTCTTATTCAGCATAGTTTTGGAAGTTTTAGCCACAGCAATCAGAGAAGAAAAGGAAATAAAAGGAATCCAAATCGGAAAAGAAGAAGTAAAGCTGTCACTGTTTGCAGATGACATGATCCTATAGATAGAGAATCCTAAAGATGCTACCAGAAAACTACTAGAGCTAATCAATGAATTTGGTAAAGTAGCAGTATACAAAATTAATGCACAGAAATCTCTGGCATTCCTATACACTAAGGATGAAAAATCTGAATATGAAATCAAGAAAACACTCCCATTTACCATTGTAACAAAAAGAATAAAATATCTAGGAATAAACCTACCTAAGGAGACAAAAGACCTGTATGCAGAAAATTATAAGACACTGATGAAAGAAATTAAAGATGATACAAATAGATGGAGAGATATACGATGTTCTTGGATTGGAAGAATCAACATTGTGAAAATGACTCTACTACCCAAAGAAATCTACAGATTCAATGCAATCCCTATGAAACTACCACTGGCATTTTTCACAGAACTAGAACAAAAAATTTCACAATTTGTATGGAAACACAAAAGACCCCAAATAGCCAAAGCAATCTTGAGAACGAAAAACGGAGCTGGAGGAATCAGGCTCCCTGACTTCAGACTATACTACAAAGCTACAGTAATCAAGACAGTATGGTACTGGCACAAAAACAGAAATATAGATCAATGGAACAGGATAGAAAGCCCAGAGATAAACCCACGCACATATGGTCACCTTAACTTTGACAAAGAGGGCAGAAATGTACAGTGGAGAAAGGACAGCCTATTCAGTAAGTGGTGCTAGGAAAACTGGACAGCTACATGTAAAAGTATGAGATTAGATCACTCCCTAACACCATACACAAAAATAAGCTCAAAATGGATTAAAGACCTAAATATAAGGCCAGAAACTATCAAACTCTTAGAGGAAAACATAGGCAGGACACTCTATGACATAAATGACAGCAAGGTCCTTTTTGACCCACCTCCTAGAGAAATGGAAATAAAAACAAAAGTAAATAAATGGGACCTATTGAAACTTAAAACCTTTTGCGCAGCAAAGGAAACCATAAAGAAGACCAAAAGACAACCCTCAGAATGGGAGAAAATATTTGCAAATGAAGCAACTGACAAAGGATTAATCTCCAAAATTTACAAGCAGCTCATGCAGCTCGATATTAAAAAAACAAACAACCCAATCCAAAAATGGGCAGAAGACCTAAATAGACATTTCTCCAAAGAAGATATACAGGGTGCCAACAAACACATGAACGAATGCTCAACATCACCAATCATTAGAGAAATGCAAATCAAAACTACAATGAGATATCATCTCACACCAGTCAGAATGGTCATCATCAAAAAATCTAGAAACAATAAATGCTGGAGAGGGTGTGGAGAAAAGGGAACCCCTTTACACTGTTGTGGGAATGTAAATTGATACAGCCAGTGTGGAGAACAGTATGGAGGTTCCTTAAAAAACTAAAAATAGAACTACCATATGACCCAGCAATCCCACTACTGGGCATATACCCTGAGAAAACCATAATTCAAAAAGAGTCATGTACCAAAATGTTCATTGCAGCTCTATTTACAATAGCCCAGAGATGGAAACAACCTAAGTGTCCATCATTGGATGAATGGATAAAGAAGATGTGGCACATATATACAATGGAATATTACTCAGCCATAAAAAGAAACGAAATTGAGCTATTTGTAATGAGGCGGATAGACCTAGAGTCTGTCATACAGAGTGAAGTAAGTCAGAAAGAGAGAGACAAATACCGTATGCTAACACATATATATGGAATTTAAGGGAAAAAATGTCATGAAAAACCTAGGGGTGAAACAGGAATAAAGACACAGACTTACTAGAGAATGGACTTGAGGCTATGGGGAGGGGGAAGGGTAAACGGTGACAAAGCGAGAGAGAGGCATGGACATATATACACTACCAAACATAAGGTAGATAGCTAGTGGGAAGCAGCCGCATAGCACAGGGAGATCAGCTCGGTGCTTTGTGACCGCCTGGAGGGGTGGGAGATAGGGAGGGTGGGAGGGAGGGAGATGCAAACGGGAAGAGTTATGGGAACATATGTATATATATAACTGATTCATTTTGTTGTGAAGCTGAAACTAACATACCATTGTAAAGCAATTATACTCCAATAAAGATGTTAAAATGAAAAAAATAATAATAATACTAACTCAATACCAGCAAAAAATAAAATAAAAAAGAAAAGTTAAATACTCTACTTAAAAACTTTACCATTTAAAAAGCATTTTTCACAGGCATTTTAAAAATTATCTTTATTGGAGTATAATATCTTTAAATTTTGTGTTACTTTCTGTTGTACAACAAAGTGGATCGGCTCTAAGTATACATATATCCCCATATCCCCACCCTCTTCAGCCTCTCTCCCATCTTCCCTATCCCACCCCTCTAGGTCATCACAATGCATCAAGCTGATCTCCCTGTGCCATGCAATAGCTTTCCACTAGCCATCCATTTTACATTTGGTAGTGTATATATGTCAATGCTACTCTCTTACTTCCTCCCAGCTTTCCCTTCCCCGCCATGTCCTCAAGTCCATTCTCTATGTCTGCATCCTTATTGCTGCTCTGCCACTAGGTTCATCAGTACCATTTTTTTTAGATTCCATACGTGTGTGTTATCATATGGTATTTGTTTTTTCTCTTTCTGACTTACTTCACTCTGTATGACAGACTCTATGTCCATCCATCTCATTACAAATAACTCTGTCTCATTATTTTTTATGGCTGAGTAATATTCCATTGTATATATGTGACATCTTCCTTATGCATTCTTATGTTGATGGATATTTAGGTTACTTCCATGTCCTGGCAATTGTAAATAGTGCTGCAATGAACATTGTGGTACATGTATCATTTTGAATTATGGTTTTCTCAGGGTATATGCCCAGAAGTGGGTTTGCTGGGTCATATGGTAGTTCTATTTTTAGTTTTTTAAGGAACCTCCATACTGTTGTCCATAGTGGATTTATCAATTTATCACCACCAACAGTTCAGGATTTCCTTTTCTCCAAACCCTCTCCAGCATTTATTGTTTGAAGATTTTTTGATGATGCCCATTCTGAACAGTGTGAGGTGACACCTCATTGTAGTTTTGATTTGAACTTCTGTAATGATTAGTGATGTTGAGCATCCTTTCATGTGTTTGTTGGTAATCTGTATATCTTCTTTGGAGAAATGTCTGTTTAGGTCTTCTGCCCATTTTTGGATTGTGTATTTTGTTTTATTTGATATTGAGCTGCATGAGCTGCTTGTATAATTAGGAGGATAATCCTTTGTCAGTTGCTTCATTCGCAAATATTTCTCCCATTCAGAGGATTGTCTTTTCATCTAGTCCTTTGCTGTGCAAAAGCTTTGAAGTTTCATGAGGTCCCATTTGTTTATTTTTGTTTTTATTTCCATTTCTCTAGGAGGTGGGTCAAAAAGGATCTTGCTGTGATTTATGTCATAGAGTGTTCTGCCTATGTTTTCCTCTGAGAGGTTTATAGTGTCTGGCCTTACATTTAGGTCTTTAACCCATTTTGAGTTTACTTTTGTGTATGGTGTTAGGGAGTGTCCTAATTTCATTCTTTTACATGTAGCTGTCCAGTTTTCCCAGCTCCACTTATTGAAGAGGGTGTCATTTCTCCATTGTATACTCTTGCCTCTTTATCAAAGATAAGGTGACCATATGTGCGTGGATTTATCTCTGGGCTTTCTATCCTGTTCCATTGATCTACATTTCTGTTTTTGTGCCAGTATCATACTGTCTTGATTACTGCAGCTTTGTAGTATAGTCTGAAGTCAGGGAGCCTGATTCCTCTAGCTCCGTTTTTCTTTCTCAAGATTGCTTTGGCTATTTGGGGTCTTTTGTGTTTCCATAAAAATTGTAAATTTTTTTGTTCTAGTTCTGTGAAAAATGCCATTGGTAATTTTATAGGGATTTCATTTATTCTGTAGATTGCTTTGGGTAGTATAGTCATTTTCACAATATTGATTCTTCCAATCCAAGAACATGGTATATCTTTCCACCTGTTTTTTTTTAATCATATTTAATTTCTTTCATCAGTGTATTATAGTTTTCTGCATACAGGTCTTTTGTCTCCTTAGGTAGGTTTATTCCTAGGTATTTTATTCTTTTTGTTGCAATGGTAAATGGGAGTGTTTCCTTAATTTCTCTTTCAGATTTTTCATCATTAGTGTATAGGAATGCAAGAGATTTCTTGGCATGAATTATGTATCCTGCTATTTTACCAAATTCATTGATTAGCTCTAGTAGTTTTCTGGTGGTGTCTTTTGGAGTTTTTATGTATAATATCCTCTCATCTGCAAGCAGTGACAGTTTTACTTCTTCTTTTCCAATTTGGATTCCTTTTATTTCACTTTCTTCGCTGATTGCTGTGGCTAAAATTTCCAAAATTGTGTTGAATAATAGTGGTGAGAGTGGGCACCTTTGTCTTTTTCCTGATCTTAGAAGAAATACTTGCGTTTTTTCACCATTGAGAAAGATGTTGGCTGTGAGTTTGTTATATATGACATTTATTATGTTGAGGTAGGTTCCCGCTATGCCCACTTTCTGGAGAGTTTTTTTTGTTTTGTTTTTGTTTGTTTTTTTGTTTTACCGTATCAGTTTGAAGTTTGTCAAAAGCTTTTTCTGCATCTATTGAGATTATCATATGGGTTTTATCCTTCAGTTTAGTAATATGGTGTATCACATTGATTGATTTGCGGATGTTGAAGAATACTTGCATTCCTGGGATAATTCCACTTGATCATGGTGTATGATCCTTTTTATGTGCTGTTGGATTATATTTGCTAGTATTTTGTTGAGGATTTTTGCATCTGTGTTCATCAGTGATATTGGCCTGTAATTTTCTTTTTGGGACATGTTTATCTGGTTTTGGTGTCAGGGTGATAGTGGCCTCGTAGAATGAGTTTGGGAGTGTTCTTCACTCTGCTATATTTTGGAAGATTTTTGAGAAGGATAGGTGTTAACTCTGCTCTAAATGTTTGATAGAATTTGCCTGTGAAGCCACCTGACCCTGGACTTTTGTTTGTTGGAAGAATTAGTCACAGTTTCAGTTTCAGTGCTTGTGATTGGTCTGTTCATGTTTTCTATTTCTTCCTGGTTCAGGCTTGGAATGTTGTACTTTTCTAAGAATGTGTCCATTTCTTCCAGGTTGTCCATTTTTTTTTTTGGCATATAGTTGTTTCTAGTAATCTCTCATGATCCTTTGTATTTCCGTGGTGTCAGTTGTTACTTCTCCCTTTTCGTTTCTAACTCTGCTGACTTGAGTCTTCTCCCTTTTTTTCCTCATGAGTCTGGCTAATGGTTTATCAATTTTGTATATCTTCTCAAAGAACCAGCTATTAGTTTTATTGATCTTTGCTATTGTTTTCTTCATATCTTTTTCGTTTATTTTTCATCTGATCTTTATGATTTCTTTCCTTCTGCTAACTTTGTTTTTTTATTTTTGTTCTTCTTTCTCATTGTTTTAGGTGTAAGGTTAGGTTGTTTATTTGAGACTTTTCTTGTTTCTTGAAGTGAGATTTTATTGCTATAAACTTCGCTCTTATAACTTCTTTTGCTGCATCCCATAGGTTTTAGGTCATCATGTTTTCATTGTCATTTGTTGCTAGGTATTTTTTTATTTCCTCTTTAATTTCTTCAGTGATCTCTTGGTTGTTATCAGAGTACTGTTTAGCTCCATATTGTTTACCCTCTCTGTGTTTGTATTTTTACAGTTTTTTATTTCCTGTAATTGATATCTAGTCTCATAACGTTGTGGTCAGAAAAGATGCTTGATACTATTTCAATTCTCTTAAATTTACCAAAACTTGATTTTTGACCCAAGATGTGATCTATCCTGGAGAATGTCCCATGTGCACTTGAGAAGAAAGTGTATTCTTTTGTTTTTGGGTGGAATGTCCTATAGATATCAATTAAGTCCATCTGGTCTAATGTGTCATTTAAAGCTTGTGTTTCCTTATCTACTTTCTGTTTGGATGATCTGTACATTGGTGTAAGTGGGGTGTTAAAGTCACTTAGTATTATTGTGTTACTGTTGATTTCCCCTTTTTAGGCTGTTAGCATTTGCCTATGTATTGAGGTTCTCCTATGTTGCTTGCATAGATATTTACAATTGTTCTATCTTCTTCTTGGATTGATCCCTTCATCATTATGTAGTGTCCTTCTTTGTCTCTTGTAACAGTCTTTATTTTAAAGTCTATTATGTCTGATATGAGTATTGCTACTCCAGCTTTGTTTTGATTTCCATTTGCATGAAGTATCTTTTTCCATGTGTTCACTTTCAGTCTGTATATTTCTCTGTGTCAGAAGTGGGTCTTTTGTAGATAACATATATATGGGTCTTGTTTTTATCCCTTCAGCCTGTCTGTGTCTTTTGGTTGGGGCCTTTTATCCATTTTTATTTAAGGTAATTTATGATATGTATGTCCATATTACCACTTTCTTAATTGTTTTGGGTTTGTTTTTGTAAGTCTTTTCCTTCTCTTGAGTTTCTTGCCTAAAGAAGTTTCTTTAGCATTTGTTATAAAGCTGGTTTGGTGATGCTGAATTCTGTTAACTTTTGCTTGTCTGTAAATGTTTTGATTTCTCTGTAGAATCTGAATGAGCTCCTTGCTGGATAAAGTAATCTTAGTAGTAGGTTTTTCCCTTTCATCACTTTAAATATAAGTTGCCACTCCCTTCTGGCCTGTAGAGTTTCTGCTGAAAAATCAGCTGGTAACCTTATGTGGATTCCCTTGTATGTTATTTGTTGCTTTTCCCTTGCTGATTTTAATATTTTGTCATTGTGTTTAATTTTTGTTAGTTTGATTAATGTGTTTCTAAGTGTGTTTTTCCTTGAGTTTATCCTGTATGGGACTCTCTGTGCTTCCTGGACTTGATTGACTATTTCCTTCCTCATGTTGGAGAAGTTTTCAACTATAATCTCTTCAAATATTTTCTCAGACCCTTTCCTTTTTAATTCTTCTTCTGGGACACATATAATTCGAATGTTGGTGTGCTTCATATTCTTCCAGAAGTCTCTGAGACTGTCCATTATTTTCATTCTTTTTTCTTTATTCTGCTCTGCAGCAGTTATTTCCGCCATTCTATCTTGAAGCTCACTTATCCGTTCTTCTGCCTCAGTTATTCTGCTATTGATTCCTTCTAGAGTATTTTTAATTTCACTTATTGTGTTTTTCATTACTCTTTGTTCTTTAGTTCTTCTAGGTCCTTGTTAAACGTTTCTTATATTTTTTCTATTCTATTTTCAAGATTTTGTAACATCTTTACTATCATTACTCTGAATTCTTTTTCAGGTAGACTCCCTATTTCCTCTTCATTTATTTGCTTTTGTGCATTTTTATCTTGCTACTTTGTCTGTAAGGTATTTCTCTGTCTTCTCATTTTGTCTACTTTACAGAATTTGAAGTCTCCTTTCCTTAGGCTGCAGGGTCATTGTTCCTGTTGCTTCTGTTGTCTGCCCCTGGTGGTGACGTTTGTCCAGTGTCTTGTGTAAGCTTCGTGATGGAAGAGAATGGTGCCTGCATTCTGGTAGGTGGAGGTGAGTCTTTTCCCTCTGATGAGCAGGGTCATGTTAAGTGGTGTGTTTTAGGGTGTCTGTGAGCTTTGTATTAGTTTAGATAGTCTGTGTGCTGATGGGTGGGCTTATATTCTGGTCTTGTTTGTTGTTTGGTGTGAGGTGTCCAGCACTGGGAGCTGCTGACAGTTGGGTGGAACCAGGTCTTGGATTCAAATAAAGGCCTCTGTGTGAGCTTTTGGTGATTAATCTTCCCTGAGGCTGTGAATTCTCTCATGGTCCAGCATCCTCTACTTGGTGCTCCCACTCCAGAGCCTCAGGCCCAACTTCTGGTTAAGGCACCAAGACCCTACAAGTCGCTCATCCCAGAAATAAAGGGGATTAAAAAAAAAGACTAATAAAACCCCAGACAAATGATAAAAATTAAAATCAAACAAACAGAAACAGAAACAAGAAAACATGCACAGACACATAAGAACCAAAAACAGAAAGAAATAAATCAAATACCAAGAGAACAACCAGACAAACAAAAGAACCCAAGAATGAAATCAAACAATTAAAAAGAAAGCTGTAACCAAAAACCAAAACCAAAGCAGAGTGCCAACTGAGAATGAAACAAAGAAACAAAACAAACTGACAAAAATGATATAAAAGAAAAAAGCAAAAAAGGGAAAGAAGACAAAACAACAGAAAAGCAACATAGAAACAGAAATATATTTTAAAAAATAGAAAATATATTAAGAAAAAGTAAAACACCCCAGAGAAATGGTAAAAACGAAGTCAAACAAACAAAAACAAAAATGAGGAAATACACACACACGTAAAAGAAACAAAATCAGAGCCAAATAAAACAAAAAGCCGGAGAACAACCAGACAAGTAGAAGAACTCAAAAATGAACTCGAACAATTAGGATTAAAACTAACAAAAACACATAACCTAAAAACAAAACCAAAGTAGTGTGCCAACTGAGGAACAAAGCAAGGAAACAGATCAAACTGATAGAAATGATTTTTAAAAAATAATAAAATAAAATAAAAAGAAAAAAACACAGGACAACAGAAAAGCAAAGAAAAATGGAAATTTTAGAAAAGAAAAATATATTAAAGAAAAAGAGGAAGAAAAAATAAGGGAAAAGAACACAAAACAACAGAAAACAAAGTAAAAATAGAAATGTATAAAAAAAATAAAAAATGTTATAAAACACAAAGAACCCAAAAGACTAAAAAACAAAACAAAACAAAACCCTAAAACAACAACAAGAAGCAAACACAAAAAGAAAAAGAAACCAAAAGAAAAAAAAAAGCTAGAACAACAGGATGAATCAAAACATAATAAAATTAATAGTAATAATTATGTTTCCCGGGGATCTCTGCTGTAAGTGTCCTTGCACATGCTGTGAGCCATAGCCTACCTCCATCTCCCCAAGAGACTCTTCTCTGCCTCTGGGCTGGTCTCTAGACCTGCTGTGGGCCCTGTGGGGACCACTCAGGCTCTGATCTGGACCAATTCCTGCGTGTGTTTCTCCCAAAGTCCATAGCTGCCAGAGATAGACCATTTTCTTTTGTGGGAGCACTTATTGTCTACTCAGATATTCCATAGATGCAGGGTCTACCTAGCTGATCATGGGAATTTAATCTGCTGCTTGTACAGCTGATGGAAAGATTTTCAATCTTCTTCCCTAGTCACCCCATCCCTGAAATTCAGCTTTGGTTTTATTCCCACCTCTGCATGTGGTCCACCCACAGGAGTCTGGTCCTCAGGCTGCCTTAGAGCTCTTGGGTCTATCCCTGTGAGGACCAGGAACAGAGGTGGTATGATTGCTTGGATGGGTGGTGCCAAATGCACTGGAAACCTACTGGCCATGAGTGCAAGAGATATGGCCCTAGAGAGAGCCTTTTCTGGTGCCTGGTGTAAGGTATGTGAGGGCCAGCTCTGGCTGGAGTTTTTCTGACACCTGGCAGCAAGCATGCAAGGGTCAGCCCTGAGAGATCTTTTTTTTTTTAATTGCCCTGCAGCCTTTGCATGAGGGCCAGCTCTGAGAGGGCTTTTTTTTATTGCTCAGCAGCTGGTGCACAAGAGTCAGCCCAGAGAGGACTTCTTTTATTGTCGTTGGCAGGAGCCAGTGTGCGAGGAGAGAGAGGTTACAATAGTGGCTCTTCCCTGTGCATGTGACTCAGCAGTAGTGCCCTTCTTCCATGGCAGTCCAGTCTTCCTCCATGGGCATTCCTTGCTGCAGATTTCCTCCCTCCCATCCCCTAAGTCCATCTCCTCACAGCCAACAGCAGTTCTCACTCTGGGCCTGTTGTCCAATCCCCAAGCACCAGTTCCAAGCCCCCTTGCACACATATGAACACATGTCCCGGTGCAGGACATGTAGGGCCATGGTATGGACTGTCTGTATATTTCTCACTCTGTCCCAACTGCCACATATTGGCCGCTTCACCCTCTTCCAACAGCCTCAAATGCTTCCCCTTTGTCCCAATTGATTTCCCCATCAGAGAGGGGGTTTCCCCAAATTCAGGAATCTCTCCTCTGCTTCAGCTCCCCCACCCCATGGTGCAGGTCTCATCCCACTTCCTCTCCTCCTCCTTCTCTATTCTTTCTTCCATCCCACCCAGTTATGCTGGGATCTTTATAGTCCTTTCCAGTGTCCAAGGTCTTCTGCTAGCTTTCAGTTAGTGTTCTGTGAGAATTGTTCCATCTATAGATGTATTCCTGATGCATCCATGGAAAGAGATGAACTCCACGTCCACCTACTCCTCTGGCATATTATATTTCACATAATTTATCAAATGAGTTCTAAAACAACCTTAAAAATTAAGCATGACTTTTAACTTTACTTTGTAGATTAAGAATATATGTAGTAAAAACTTAAATGTCAAAAGTTTCACTTAAACTGGCTTCACAGAGTTAATAATGTGGCAATGTGATTCTTGAACCTGGATCCTCACATACACTTACTCTGCTCATTTGCTCTGTTGACTTTTTATCCCCCCAAACTTTGCCCAATATTTAACAATACTATGTTAAATTGAAGTGGTTAGAGTGGGCATACTCATCTTGTTCCCGAAGGGAAAAGCTTTCAGTTTTCCACACTTATGATCTTAGCTGTGGGTTTGTCATAAATGACATTTCTTATGTTGAGGTATATTCTTCTCTCTGTATCAACTTTTTTAATAGTTTTTTATCACAAATGGATATAAAATGTTGTCAAATACTTTTTTTTTGCATCTAGAGAGATGACTATGTGATTTTTATTCTTTTGTTGTTGTTAATGTGGTGTATAACATTGGTTGACTTGTGGAAACTGAACCATCCTTTCATTCCTGGAATAAATCCCACATGATTGTGGTGTATGACCCTTTTTATGTATTGCTGAATTTGCTTTGTTAATATTTTGTTGAATATTTTTGCATCTTTGTTCTCAGGGATATTGGCCTGTAATTTTCTTCTTTTGTATGTCTTTGTCTGGTTTGGGTATCAAGATAATGCCAACTTCATAGAATAAATTTGGAAGGATTCACTGCTCTTCAATTTTTTGGAATAGTTTGAGAAGGATAGGTATTAACTATTCTTTAAATGTTTGATAGAATTCCACTGAAAATCCATCAGTTCTTGGACTTCTGTTTATAAGGAGTTTTTTGATTACTGATTCAATTTCAATATGAGTAATTTGTCTGTTCAAATTTTCTATTTCTTCCTGATTGACTCTTGGAAGATTGTATGTTTCTAGGAATTTATCCATTTTTTTTTTCAGGTTGTTCAGTTAGTAGGCATGTAAATATTTGTAGTATTCTCTTGTGATTATACTTATTTCTGTGATATCAGTTGTAACTTCTTTTCTTTAATTCTAATTGTATTTATTTATACAGGCCCTCTAGTTTTCTTCTCAATGAGTCTAGCTAAATATTTATCTATTTAGTTTATGTTTTCCAAAAAAACCCCCAAACACCAGCTTTTAGTTTCATTGATATTCTCTATTTTTGTCTAAATTTTTTTTTTTTTTTTGTGGTATGTAGGCCTCTCACTGTTGTGACCTCTCCCACTGCAGAGCACAGGCTCGGGACGCACAGGCTCAGTGGCCATGGCTCATGGGTCCAGCCACTCTGCTGCATGTGGGATCCTCCTGGACCAGGGCACGAACCCACATCTCCTGCACTGGCAGGTGGTTTGTCTCCATTTTATTTCTGCTCTGATCATTATAATTTCCTTCCTTCTGCAGACTTTTGGTTTTGTTCCTCTTTTTCTAATTTATTAGGTGGAAAGTTAGGTTTTTTGAGATTTTTCTTGCTTCTTGAAGTAGGCCTATATCACTATAAGTGTCCCTCTTGGAACTGCTTTTGCTATATCTCATAGATTTTGAAAAGTTGTGTTTCCATTTTCAGTCATCTCAAAATATCTTTGATTTCCTCTTTTATAACTTAATTGACCCTTTGGCTAAAGCACCATGCTGTTTGGTTTCCACATGTTTGCTTGTTTGTTTTCAGTTTTCTTCCTGTAATTGTTTCCTAGTTTCATACTTCTGTGGTCATAAAAGAGGCTTGATATGATTTTAATCTTAAATTTATTGAGACATTTTGTGGACTGGAGAAAGTTCCATGTGCATTTGAAAAGAATGTATATTCTGCTGTTTTCAGATGGAATGTCCTGTAGGTATCTATTAAATCTATCTGATAGAATGTGTCATTTAGGGTTACTGTTTCCTTATTGATTTTCTGTCTGGATAATCTATCTATTGATGTAAATGGGGTGTTAAATTTCTCTATTATTATTGTATTACTGTCAGTTTATACTTTATGTCTCTTAATATTTGTTTTATATATTTAGGTGCTCCTATATTATGTGCATACACATTTATGAATGTTATATCCTCTTTTGTATTGATCCCTTTATCATTATATATGCCCTTTTCATTGTTTTGTTATTGCTGTTGCTTTACAATCTATTTTATCTGATATAATTGTTGCTACCCCAGGTTTCTTTTCATTTCAATTTGCAAGGAATATATATTTTTAATCCCTTCACTTTTAGTCTTAAGTAAGTCTCTTGTAAGCAGTATATATATGGGTCTTGTTTTTTTATCCACTCAGCCACCCTATGTCTTTTGATTGGAGTATTTACTCCATTTACATTAAAGTGTTTACGGATGTACTTATTGCCAATTTGTAACTTGTTTTCTGCTTGTTTTTGTAGGTCTTCTCTGATCTTTTCTTCTACTTATATCTTCTCTTGTTGTTTGATGATTCTCTTTAATGTAATGTTTGGGCTTCTCTTTTTTTTTCCTCTATGTATTGTAAGTTTCTAATATGTGGATACCATGAGGTTCAGATATATTGAAAACTGATAGTTAAGTTCAAACACATTCTTAAAACTCTGCATTTTTTACTACACACTACCACCACGTTTTATGTTTTGGTGTCATACTTTACATCTTTATGTGTATCCCTACATTGTTTATTGTAGTTAGTTGATTTTATGCTTTTTGTACTAGCTTATTTAAGAGATTGATCCACTGCCTTTACTTATCTTTACCCATTGAGTTTTTTTCCTTCATATATTTTCTTATTTTTGTACAGCCTTTTCTTTTTTGATTAAAAAAGACTCTTTAACATTTCTTGTGAGTCCAGTATAGTGGTGGTGAGCTCTTTTAATTTTAGCATGTGTGGGAAACTTATCTCTCTTTCAGTTGTGAATGACAACCTTGTTAGGTAGAGTATCCTAGGTTGTATTTTTTCCTCCCAGCACTTTAAATATATCATGCTACTCCCTTGAGGTATCCAAAGTTTTTGCTGAAAAATAAGCTGATAGCCTTATGGGGGTTCCTTGTATGTCACTTTTGTTGTTGCTATTGTTCTCTTGCTGCCTTTAAAATCTGTATCTTTAAGTTTTCCCATTTTAATTATGTCTTTGTGTGGGTCTCTTTAAGTTCATTTTGTTCGGGACTTTCTGTGCTTCCTTGGCCTATTTATCTATTTCCTGCATCAGGATAGGGACGTTTTCAGCCATAAAATCATCAAATACATTTTCTATCTCCCCTTCTCCTTATTAGACCCCTAAAATGCAAATGTTAGTGCTCTTGATGTTGTCACATAGGTCCCTTAAACTTTTTTTTCTTTTGTTGTTCTGATTTCCACTATTTCCTTAAGCTTTACTTTATTCATTTTAAAATTTTATTTATTTATTTGTTTTTGGCCATACCACCCAGCATGTGGGATCTTAGATCCCTGACCAGGGATCAAACCTGTGCCCCCTCCAGTGGAAGTGCAGAGTCAACCACTGGACCACCAGGGAAGTGCACTATTCTATCTTCCATGTCACTTTTGCAATCTTCTGTATCACTTAATTTGCTATTAATTCCTACAAACTTTTTTTTTGTTTCTGTTTGTATTTTTCAGTTCTGATTATTTTTTATTTTTATTTTTTAGTTCATTGTTTAAACCCTCACTGTGTTCCTCTACTTTTTTTCCATGATCAGTAATCATTTTTATGACCATTAATTTGTACTTTTAACCAGGTAAATTACTTATTTCAATTTCATTAATGATTTTTTTTCTGAGGTTCTTTAATTGTGGAATATGTTCTCATATTGTTTCTCATGTTTTTACATTACTCTGTTTGTCTCTATAAAATAGACAAAACAGTTACCTATCTCAGTCTTGCAGTCATGTTCCTGTGTGGAAGTGTTCCATGTTCCATGTGCAGTCTGCATGTACCCAGTAGCTTTTGTAGGAAAGGTAGATCTAAATGAGTACGGACCATGTCTTCTCCCAGGATGCACTCGTAGCCACTGCCTCAGCAAGTCATAAGGCTGGAGCCAGAGAGGCTAGATGTGGAACCCAGTGCAAGCTGTGACTTCTTCATGTCATGCAATGATGTTCACTGCTTTGTCAGGGTGAGTCTTGCAGGGCTGGGACCACAACCTGAAGTGGCACACTGGCTTCACTCTTTAATTCTGTATGCTTGGTATTGGCTTAAACTCTGAATTTAAGTCTCTATATCCGGAAAATAGGCTTAATGACAACCATTATTCAGACTCACTCAAAGATTATAAATAGCTTCCATGAAGGTTCTAGAACATAGTAAGCACTCAATAAATGTGAACTGTACTTATTATGGTAAAAGTTTAATAAGTAAGTCACTGATTTCAATCCTCCCCTAATTGGAAATAATCAATGGTTCCCCATTAATGCCTTGGAAACATTACCAGAATTCAATAAAAATATAGGAGATGCAAGGCAGCATGCAAGTGATAAGTATTACGTACCAGTAAGAGTGTGTTTTCAGAGAAAGAAAACAAGCCAAAAATAAGACATGGTGGAAGAAATAGATATGAGATGTAAAGATTTAAAGCTGAATAGCCAAGCTTAAATCTCTTAGAAGTGAATATAGGAAAATATTTTATGACTTTGAGTAATTAAGAATTTCAAATGCAAGATATAAAAGCACTAACAATAAATAAAACTATTTGCAATGTATTAAACAGAAAAAAAATTAATATTGCAATAGTGCAACAGAAAAAATGCAAATCTTATGACTGAAAATTTATAGAAGAGAAAATACAAATGATATTTAAACATTTGAAAAGATGTTCAACCTCATAGACACAGAAAAGAAAATCAAAGAATAGGAATTGTTTGCTATCCAATTGATAAATTTAAAGAACATCAAGGGATAGCAAGGATGCTGGTAAATGAGCACTTTCATACATTTTTAGTGAGAAAATAAAGATCTAAAACCCATTCAAAAAGTAATCTGAAATTTTTTTTAAAAAATAAAAACGTGCATATTTATTTTGGCTCAACAATATGATGTATGATAATAAAACAAAATACTAGTGAGTAAATTAAAAGGATAAAGACAAATTGCTGAATTGTGTATAGGGGCAAAAACACTGGTACCAATCTACATGTCCAAAATTTGGCATATGTTTTCATAATAATATATCAATCTAAAGATACTAGGAACTATGAAGGTAGACAGAGCTTTCATTATATTGACTTGGAAGAGTGTTCATGGTATGCCTTACCACACTGCTCTTCTGTTTTAAGGCCAATTTCTCGTCCCCCTACTGCTTTTATCTACTTCTTGAGCACATGAAAAGTGTCTCTCAACACCGTGTTTTTACCTAGAATTTATGTTTGAAATTGTTTCCAAATAAATATTAATTTCCTCTTATCACAACTAAGATACTTGGCCACAGGGGCACAAAAACAAACTACAAAATAACATTATCTGGTTCATTTTTATAAACAAAAGTAATCAAATAAAATATTTTTTAGTATGAGATATACAAAGGTAGCAGATTTCTCTATTTTCTGTACTTTTTTTAAGTTGTAAAATTGATTATATTTTTCAGCAATTTGAATCAAGTCAAATAAGCTAATTGAATCAGTCAAGAACTACAGAAGTTTCTAAGGTAAAATACACTAGCATGATGAGAACAAGAATGGAAATCAAAGAATCAAGTAGAAGAAAGTACTATGTGGGAAAAGAAACACAATTCTTAAATATAGGTTGTGATTAGAAAAGAATAAAATTGGATATTATCATATCATTTTAATTAGTATTTCCTTGGTCACTGATGAGGTAGGGCATGTTTCCATATGGGTAGGAGCCAATCATATTTCTTCTTTGATAAATATGTCTATATCTTTATTTTTTACTTAAATGTATCAATTTGTAAGAGTGCTAGGTATTTTAAGGCTATAAACACTTGAAAACAAATTCTTAATATCTCAAAGTTCCAGTCTCTCATCTATTAAATGAACACAATAAAAGATAACTAAAGGGATAAATGCTTTATCTTTTCAGATAGAAAATGTCTTACTAAGTAAAGTAAAATTTGAGGTCTGTCCACTTGCATAAGTGCTTTTATTTTTTTTGGAATAAATATTCTGTGTTCCAACAATGGGTTAGTCACTTTGTCAGGCTCTGTTAAGAGAAAAATGACTAAGATGGGTTTCTAACCTCAAGGAACTTATATAGCTGACAAAGTGAAATAAGTTGACACTGGTACTAGAGTTCAATAGGTGTTATAATAGAAAAAGCTTTCTCCAACACCCCAGATAATATGCCTGGTTTCCTTTCTTTATGCTCTCAAAAAATCCTCTGCTTCTCTTTGGTGGCACATACCATATTTGCAATTAATTATTTATGTTTTTTCTCTTCCATGTTGTTCTGACAACACTATTCACCACACCTAGAAAGTAGTTACCAGATGGTTGGTTTTCATAAGTACTTATTGGCTGAATGAAAGAATGCACTTGGTTTAGTAGTAGGACAAGAGAAATAGGTCACTTTGATAGGGTGGTTGAAGAATGTCTGCATAAAACAGATGTTTAATTTGGTTCTCCAACATGAGATAAAATTTACCAGATGTATGAGATGTATGAGGTCAGAAATGTCAGGATTTTCAATAAGAATAGCCAATACGATGTTATGAGAACATAGAAAATATGAAATAGAATTGGTAGAAGACCTTAACAGATGTCAAATTCTAGAAAACTAATGTTATCAACTATGGAGTTTTCCCTATGAAAAGACATTCGGGAGGGTTAAGCAAGAGAGTGAAAAAATCATATTTGTGCTTTCAGAAGATCATTCAGTGACAACATAGGAAAAGGAAACTAGGGATGTGCAACTCAGGAGAGTAATTATGGCACACAGTAGGCTCTGTAAATGATAAGTAAGTTAATGGGATTGGCAGATACAGGTAAACCATACATTTAAAAAAAGGTCCTTCTGGGAAAAAGTGGTGCCAGCTCACAAGTGAAGCTCCAACCACTCAAGCCTCAACCACATCTCTATCTAAGCTACAGCACCATGTCATCACACGTGTGTGCAATAGGGAAAGAATGGAGCAATCTTAGAAGTGTGGATCCAACACCCTGGCCCGGACATGGTCCCTAACCAAGGCAGAGACCATCATAGCCATCATGCACACACGAATTGGGGAAAAACAGAGCCAGCTCAGAAGTGCTGCTCTAGCCCCTTGGGTCCCAGTCTTACCATTAACCAAGACAGAGACTGGATCACACTGGGGAGAAGTCAATTTTCTCAGGACTCCTGCTCCAGGACCTCAGGCCCTGGACCTATTCTCTAATAAGACAACAACTGTCCATTCCTTGGGAGGAGCCCTAGCTCACACAAAACTCAGGATCTAACCCCTTGGACTTCAGCACTACCTCCCGCCAAATGGGCATTTTCCAGAAACCATGAGAGAACACTTGGCCTATGCTCATTTCATTACACCACTCCCACAAAAGTCAGTGGACAATGGCGAGTGTATAGGTATACTTTCACAGGAGGACACAGCTTCAAACTGGAACAGGTAACTGTTTTGCCTAATTTCATAGAGATGAACAGAGAAAATCAAACAAAATGAGAAGAAAGAGAAATGTTTCAAATGAAAGAAGATGAAACCCCATAAAAACCCTAATGAAATGGAGATAATTTACCTCATAAACAGTTCAAAGCAATAGTAATAAAAAAGATGACTGAACTCAGAAAAAGAATAGAGGAACACAGTGAGAATTTCAACAAAGAACTAGAAAACATAAAAAAGAATCAGAGCTGAAGAATACAATAATTGAAATGAAAAATCCACTAGAAGGAATTAACAGCAGATTAGGTGATACAGAAGAATAAGCAACCTGGAAGATAGAATAGTAAAAATCACCCAATCAGAATAGCAAAAAGAAAAGAATTAATGCGATGAGTGTTAAAGGACCTTTTCTACACATCAAGTGTACTAACATTCATATTATAGGGATCCCATAAAGAGAAGAAACAGAGGAAGGGATAGAAAATGTATTTGATGAAATTATGGCTGAAAACTTTCCTAACCTGAAGAAGGAAACAGGTATCCAGTACAGGAAACAGAGAATCCCAACAGGATGACCTAAGAGACCCGCATCAAAACATATCATAATTAAAATGGTAAAAGTTATAAGAGAGAATTTTAAAGGCAGCAAGAGAAAAAATGTTTCACATACAATACAACCCCCCATAAAAGCATCATCTGACTTTTCAGCAGAAAATTTTCAGGCCCAAAGGAAGTGGCATGATATTTTAAAGTGCTGAAATGAAAAACCTACACTTACGATACTCTGTCTAGCAAGGATATCATTCACAATTGAAGGAGAAATAGAGTTTTCCTAGCAAGCAAAAACTAAGAGTTCACCACCACTAAACTGACCTTATACGAAATGTTAAGCGGTCTTCTCTAAGTACAAAAGAAAAGGCTATAACAAGAAATAAGAAAATGTAGGAAGAGGAAAATCCCACAAACAGGCAAATATATAGTAAAAGCAGTTGATCAACCACTTACAAAAGTTAGTACAAGGTTAAAAGACAAAAATTGTAAAATTAACTATAAGTACATTAAACAGTTAAAGGATAGACATAAAGATGTCAAATACAACATAAAAACACATACTGTGGGAGGGGAGTAAAAATGTAGAGTTTTAGAATGTGCTTAACTTAAATGACTTTCAGTTTAAGACAAGTAGATATATGGCTGAGAATATGAAACTAAAAACCTACAATAGATACACGAAAATTAAAAAGAAAGGAAAATTTTCTCTAAATGATCACACACACACAAAATCAAACCACAAGTGCAGAGACTATAGCAGAAAAGAATAGAGAAGAGCTACAAAATAACAAGAACACAAGTAAAAAAAATGGAAACAAACACATACCTATCAATTATGACTTTAAATGTCAATGGACTGGGCTTCCCTGGTGGCACAGTGGTTAAGAATCCACCTGCCAATGCAGGGGACATGGGCTTGAGCCCTGATCTGGGAAGGTCCCACATGCCATGGAACAAGTAAGCCCATGTGCCACAACTACTGAACCTATGCTCTAGAGCCCATGAGCCACAACTACTGGGCCTTCATGCCACAACTACTGAAGCCTGTGCACCTAGAGCCCATGCTCTGCAACAAGAGAAGCTACTGTGATGAGAAACCTCTGCACCACAACGAAGAGTAGCCCCTGCTCGCTGCAACTAGAGAAAACCCGTGTGCAGCAACAAAGACCCAATGCAGCCAAAAACTAAAATAATTAATAAAAAATGTCAATGGACTAAATGCTCCAATCAAAAGACCTATGTGACTGATTGGATTAAGAAATAAAACCCATCTATATGCTGCCTACAATAGACTCACTTAAGAGCTAAAGATACATACACTGAAAGTAGAGGGGTTGAAAAAGATATTGCATGCAAATGGAAATGAAAAGGAAGCTGGGGTAGCAATACTCATATCAGACAAATTAGACTTTGAAACAAAGTTTATAATAAAAGAAAAAGAATGGCATTATATAATTACAAAAAAAGTCTATCAAAGGAGAGGATATAACATTGTAAATATATATGCACCTATTATAGGCACACCTAAATTTATAAAGCAAATATTAACAGACTTAAAGGGAGAAATTATCAGTAATTCAACAGCAATAGGGACTTCACACCACACTTACATCAATAGATATATCATCTAGACAGAAAATCAATAAAGAAACTGTGACCTTAAATGACACATAGGACCTGATGGATTTAATGGATATCTACAGGACAATGCATCCAAAAACAGCTAAATACACATGCTTTTCAAGTGGACATGGAATGTTCTCCAGGATAGATCATGTACTATGTGGCAAAACAAATCTCAATTAATTTAAGAAGAAATTATATCAAGCATTCCTTCCATTTACAATGCTATGATATTAAAAACCAATTACAGGAAGAAAAATGGAAAAAAAAACCCCAAATATGTGGATAATTGTTACTAAAAACACAATGGACCAATGACAAAATCAAAGAGGAAATCAGAAAGTATCCCAAGACAAATGAAAATTAAAACACAATTTTCCAAAATCTTTGGGACATAGCAAAAGCAGATATAAGAGGGAAGTTTTTAACAATATGAGGCTATCTCAAGGAAGAAGAAAAATCTCAGATAAGCAACATAACTTCTCATCTAAAGGAATAAGAAAAGAAGAACAAACAAAACCCAAATTCAGCAGTAGAAAAGAAATATTAAAGATCAGAGCAGAAATAAATTAAATAAAGATGAAAAAAAAATTAAAGAAAACCAATGAAACTACCTTCAAAGAAAACAATATTTATAAAACTTAGCCAGACTCATTATGAAAAAAGAGAGGGCCCACATAAACAAAAGCAGAACTAAAAAAAGTACAACTGATATCACATAATGCAAATAATCTTAAGAGAATACTATGAACTGTTATACACCAAGAAATTGAACAACCTAGAAAAAATGGATAAATTTTTAGAAACATACAATCTTCAACAACTAAATCAGGAAGAAATAGAATATCTGAGCAGACCACTATTAAAATGTAATTAATAACAAAAAACTCACAACAAACAAAAGCTCAGGACAGGACAGCTTCACAGGAGAATTCTACCACAAATATAGAGAATAGTTACTACCTAATTTTCTCAAACTATTCTCAAAAATTGAAGAAAAGGAAGCACTTACAAACTTGTTCTATGTAGCCAACATTACCATGTCTATTACAAAAATAGAGAAAAATACTACAAAAAAGGAAATTACAGTCCAATATCCCTGCTGAACCTAGATGCAAAAATGCTCATTAAAACATTAGCAAACCAGGGCTTCCCTAGTGGCACAGTGGTTGAGAGTCTGCCTGCCAATGCAGGAGACACAGGTTCATGCCCCAGTCTGGGAAGATCCCACATGCTGTGGAGTGGCTGGGCCCATGAGCCATGGCCACTGAGCCTGCGTGTCTGGAGGCTGTGCTCCACAACGGGAGAGGCCACAACAGTGAGAGGCCCGCATAATGCAAAAAAAAAAAAAATGTAGCAAACCAAATTCAGCAATAGATAAATAAAATCATACACCTTGAAGAAGAGGAATTTATTCCAGGGATACAAGGATGGTTCAATATCTACAATCAGTGTGATACACCACATAAAAAAATAGAGGATAGAATTCACATGATTATCTTAACAGGTGTAGAAAATATTTTTAAAAATTCAACATCCATTTGTGATAAAAACTTCAACAAAGTTGATACAGAGGGAAGATACCTCAACATACAAAAGACCATTTATAAGAAACCCACAGTTAACATCACACTCAATGGTGAAAAGCTCAAAGCTTTTCCTTCAGGATCAGAAACAAAGATGCACACTCTCACTATTTCTATTTAACAGTATTGGAAGTCCTAGACACAGCAATCAGAAAAGAAAAAGAAATAAAAGACATAAAAATTGGAAGGGAAGTAAAACTGTTGCTATTTGCAAATGACATAATACTATATATAGTAAACCCTAAAGTCTCCACCAACAAACTAGGAGAACTAATACATGAATTCAGTAAAGTTGCAGGATAAAAGATTAACATACAGAACTCTGTTGCTTTTCTATACACTAATAATTTCTCTTTTTTAAAAAACATATTTTTTGAAGTATAATTGCTTTACAACAGTGTGTTAGTTTCTGCTGTATAGCAAAGTGAATCAGCTATACATATACATATATCCCCATATCTCCTCCCTCTTGCGTCTCCCTCCCACCCTCCCTATCCCACCCCTCTAGGTGGACACAAAGCACCAAGCTGATCTCCCTGTGCCATGTGGCTGCTTCTCACTAGCTATCTATTTTACATTTGGTTACACTAATAATTTCTATCAGAAACAGAAGTCAAGAAAGCAATCGAATTTACAATCTCATCAAAAAGAATAAAATTCTTAGGAATAAAATTAACCAAGGAGGTGAAAGACCTGTACTCTGAAAACTATAAGACTTTGATAATGAAAATTGTAGATGGTACATTTAAATGGAAAGATATATAGTTTTTATGGATTAGAAGAATTAATATTTTTAAATGTTTCAAATTACCCAAACTACAGATTTAATCCAATCCCCATCAAAATATCCATGACATTTTTCATAGAACTAGAAAAAAATAATCCTAAAGTATGTGTGGAATCACAAAAGACCTCGAATAGCTAAAGCAATCTTGAGAAATAAGAATAAACTTGGAGGTATCATGGTCCCTGACTTCAGACTATACTACAAAGGTAAATAATCAAAACAGTATGGTACTAGCACAAGAAAGACACACGGATCCATGGAACAAAATAGAGACCCCAGAAATAAACCCACACACATACCTTCAATCAATCTATGTCAAAGGATGCAAGAATATACAATGGGAAAAAGATAGTCTCCTCAATAAGTGCTGTTGGGGAACTGGACAGATACATGCAAAAAAAATGAAAGTAGAACATTTTCTTATATGATATACAAAAATAAACTCAAATAGATTAAAGACCTAAATGTAAGACCAGAAACCATAGAAATCCTAGAAGAAAACATAGGCAGTACACTCTTTGACATAAATCTTAGCAATATTTATATGGATCTGTCTCCTCAGACAGTAGAAACAAAAGCAAAAATAAACGAATGCAACCTAATCAAACTTAAAAGTTTTTGCACAGTATAGGAAACAATCAACAAAGAAAAGGCAACCTGCTGAATGAGAGAAGATATTTGCAAATGATATGTCTGTTAAGAAGTTAATATACAAAATATATAAAGACCTCATACAACTTAACATAAAACAGCAGCAACAACAAAGTACCCAATTTAAAAATGGGCAGAAGACCTGGATAGGAATTTCTGAAGTCATACACTTGACCCACAGGCACATGAAAAGTTGCTCAACATCAGTAATCTTCAGGGAAATGCAAATCAAAACCACAATAAGATATCACCTCACATCTGCCGAAAGGCTATCATCAAAATAAAAACAAATAACAAGTGTTGCCAAGAAAGGGGAGAAAGGGAACCTTCATACACTGTTGGTGGGACTATGAATTGGTACAGCTACTATGGAAAAAGTATGTCGGTTCCTCAAAAAAACTAAAAATAGAACTATCATATGATCCAGCAATTCCACTCCTGAATGTATTTCCAAAAAAAACCCCAAATTAGTCATTAGAAAAGATATATACACTCCAATTTTCATAGCAGCATTATTTTAGGTAGCCAAGATATGAAAGCAACCTAAGTGTCCATCAATGGATGAATGGATAAAGAAGATGTGGTGTATATATAAAATGGAATATTAGTCATAAAAATGAACAAAACTTTGCCATTTGCAACAACATGAACGGACCTGGAGGATATTATCCTCAGTGAATTAAGTCAGACAAAAGAAGACAAATACTGCATGTTTTCACTTATATGTGGAAACTAAAATACAAAACAAAATAACTGGTATAACAAAGCTGAAACTGACTTGTAGATACAGAGAATAAACTAATGGTTACCAATACAGAGAGTGGTGTGAGGAGGGGTAATATAGGTGAAGGGGATTAAGAGATACACACTACCAGGTATAAATAAATCAGATACAGAGATGTAATGTGCACTACAGGGCTATAATCAATAATTTATAATATTTTTATATGAAGTATAATCTACAAAATTATTGAATCACTATGTTGTACTCCTAAAACTAATTTAATATTTTAAGTGAACTATACTTTAAAAAGTGCCTTTACTTTATCTTACCTTGTCCATGTAGAATCAACTGACTGCCAATACCAGTCTCTGCATAAATGAGCCAAGATTCTCAACTTTTCAGGTAAGAGCTAAATTACTACATGGCAAGTAGACCAAGGGCAATATTGATCAGGGTGGTAATGGATTTCATCAATGACTAGAGATGGAATTTCATTAAGTTTCATGACAGTAAACATGAACATATTAACTTAGAATGTCAATGGTTTTAGCATTTAAAAAATCACTTGTTGATATAACTAGAAAAAATTTCAGAAATAGCAAACACTAGGAGTTAGAAGGGAGATAATCAGAAAGCAAAAAGTAATGCATAATTTACCTTTGTTCATATTTTATTACAAAAAACTAAAGTAAAAGAAGAAGATCTTGAAAAGAGATTTAATTTTCCTCCCTGTCTTTCAACTTCTTGTTTAGAATTTTGTTTGCATTGCTTAATTTCTATAATCATAAGAGACAGAGTTTTATCATCTAAGCACCATTCTGGCCTCTTTGCATTATTTTCAGCTGCCTATATATTTTTCATGGATGCCAGAAAGGGAGCAAGAAAACATTCTCTTTAAACTTGGAAAATAACTGTTCCAGGGATTCAAACTGCAACCTCATGCAGTGTTTTGCTATATGGCTCCATCTCTTATTCTAATAATCAGGGAAATTTATAAAACCCAACATTTTCCTCTAACTTCCTGCTTTAGAGGGATTCATGAGCTATCACTTCACTAAATTAAGAAGAGGCACCAGGAAAAATATATATATATTAGCTTCTTGCCTCCAAATTTCCAGCTCTGAGATAATTTCGACTGTAGATTTAGTAAATATTCTCTTACCAGGACAGTCTTTAAACTCTGAAAATAAGCTTTGTCTCTCTGGGTCTTCAGTTCATTTATAGAGATTTCCCAGAATGTCCCTAAGGGCCTTTCCAGTTCTAACATTCCAGGATTTACAAGAAAAGATACAACTAGCATTGCACTAGAGATAATTAAGTGACAATATCCCTAATGATTTGTAGGAATAAAGAAGAATCAAACCAAGTGTTGTTGACTTTTAAATACCAAGTGTTTTCTCATTCATTTCTTCATTGGTAAGGTACAAAACTTTAACACAGAACTCTTTCAAATGCCCTAGATCTTAGCTTATTTTTCCAATTCCTACTTGAAATATACTGCCTTTTAACAACTGAATGAGTTGTCAAATCCACTTCTTCATTTTTGTTTAGTTTTAATACAGTTAATTGAACTTGGCTGCATTTTATCTATAAGATCTGTGGGGGCTTTCTGCTCTCAAGTGCTTTCTTTGTACAGTAAGTATATCTTTTGGTCTAGATGTTACCCAGCGTGCATGTCATAAAACCATTTTTTATAAAGTATGTAAATTTGCAGAGGAAATGGCAAATCTCCTGTTTTTCACTCACCTGGAAGAGCAGTTTGCTCAGGAAAGAAATGGGAAATCCTAGTCTCACACTGTGTTAGCCACTGGGAAATCTGGCCTTACATGTTTTAAACAAAAACTTTTCATCTTTGCAGATGTCTCTCTGGCTCTCTACTCAAAATGGGTCTGTTCCAAAATATTTACTCATCATCCGATCTCCTCATGCTCCTCCAGGCTGACAATGCCTTAAACACAGCTCCAAAGACTTATTGTTTCAAATATAGTTGCTTTCTTTCTTTTTCTTGTCCTTTTTCCCCCTTATTTTCACAGACACCCGGCATAATCAAAGTAAATGCCCTCTCTGCAATCTTTTTTCTTTTTCCAAAGAAAGAAAGAAGTGGGACACAGGGTCAATTTGTTTTACTTAAGTGTTCCTGCTTTTCTCAGTGGAACAACTGGATTTAAAATATTTTTCATGTGTCTCTCGCTGTACTCTTTTAGATTTCCAGAAATAAAAGTGTGGATTCTAAACCCCATTCCTCTCTCCGCTTTTATCTCACCCTCACTCACATGCCAAGGTTTATAAGGGTCATGTGTCTTTATTCCTCAACATTTTCTTATATTCCTTTTGTCTATTGTTCTCTGTTTCTCATTTGCTTCACCAACAGAACATTAGCTCTAGTCTCAGCTGTTTCTCTGAACTCCCACTAATGAAAAACCTCATTGCAATACTTTCTCAGATCTTTGGTTCTGAGAGTCAGAAGAGCTGAAAGTGGGCCTCTGTGTACCTGTTCAGTTCTGGTGGCTTAGACAAAACATATCTCCTGTTTTTCACTCACCTGCAAGAGCAGTTTGCTCAGGAAAAAGAAGAGATAGGGAATGGGGAGCATCTCACAGAATGTATAAGAAGAGGGAAACCTGGAAGAATTTTTAGAAAAAAATTTATATAAGACAGCTTTAGCAGAGACCCTGGATTCCTCCAAAAATGTCCTAAAAGATCCCCCTGCCACTAGGTTTACACCTTCCAAATCTTCAGCACAGTCCCAACCAGAGTCATCTCTCTAAATGTCAATACGAATTGGCATATAGCTATTTACATTTTTCCACACCTCTCCCCGCCAAACCTCCAAGATAATGTCTTGGCCTTTAACATGGCATGATCTAGATCTTCCTAGTTCTCCAGTCCCATCTCTTCCCTCCCATCTCCTTCCCCCACCTCCAACTTGAATCCTATGCTCCAGTCACACCCAGCAGGTCACTGAATGCATCTTGCTCAAATATGTCCCTCTGACCAGAATACATTTTCTTGAATTATCCCACCCCTGGATATCTTTATTTTTAAAAACTCAACTCATGTTATAAAGCCAGTTCTTGACCACTGTCTTGAAGGAAAATTGAAAAGTCTTTTTAGATAATAGATTTATCTTACATAGACATCTATTGGGATATGAACAACACTTCTTGGACTTACAACAAAGAGTCTCTCCTCTTCCCAAGGAAACTGCATGTTTTCTAAGGGCAAGAACATATCTGCCCTGTTTATTTCTGACTTTCCAAGGTCTAACACAGAACCTGCAATATAATAAGTGCTCAGTAAATGTTAAACAAATGAACAACTTAAAGCATTATTTTCCTTCCTAAAAAACTATCAATGAACAGCTTAACTTTTGGACATTTTATCCAAAGGACCATAGGATCCCTGGGGAAACACTAGGTTAACTGTGACATGTACTATGGTATTTTTAAAAAAATTATGCAAATAACCATCTGTTCAGATATGGTTTGGGATTCATTTAATGTGTATGGTTTAGGATAAGGGGGAAACTAGGAAAACAGTGTCCCACTTTAAGATCTTTACAGTGGTTTAATGGTACAACTCTGCTCTTCGATGTTTCTGATTCCTTTTCTCTTACCTCACTTGTTTCCCCTAGACTCAAATATTCCCCTACTCCTTGCTAACCTGTCTTTGACAACTAGTCACACCCATAAGTGAGCATTCTCCACCCTGAGTTATCTATTCATTTTACTAAGATATAGCAATTGTGCAGCAATCATCTAAATCTTTCTCCTTGCAGACTGAAGCTGCATGGTTTTATTGGAAAGAATCTGCAGCAGATTGTTTGTATAACCTTAGCATATTTAGGTTCTTTGGCTTTCAGTTTCTACATCTGTGAAATGGAAAGAGTAAAAAGTCCAAAAGTCAGTAAGATTAAGTAAAATAATATATGTGAGAAGGCTTGTGACACAAATCTAGTGCTCTGTGAATTGTATTCATTCAAGAAGTATTGAGAGTGCTCTCACTTCCAGGTGTTTGATTATATTGGTGAATTAGTAAAGTTCTGGAGCTTTATTCTAGAATGTTGAATCAGATAATAAACAACAGACAAATTAATATAGTATACACTGTATTATAGAATGATAAGTGTTATGGATTAAAACAAAGAGAAAGTGAAGTATAAATAGGATTGGGAGTGCAGGAGAGGACGAGAAAGGTGTAGGTTGGAGTATTAAAGAGGATAATGATAGTTACAAAATTTAGTCAAGCAGATCTCTTGAAGAGCGTTCTGGCCAGAAGAGACACCCACTGCCAATGGGATATTCAAGGAACAATTAAGAGGACTGTGTTGTTGGAACTGAGGTGAGAGGAATCAACTCTGTAGGTCAGGGGGCCATTGTAAGGACATGTACCTTTACTCTGAGTGAGATGTTAGTTGCCATATCTTTCTTTTGGAACTTGGTACGATGATTATTAGAAACTTTCTCATTCTTGTACATCCTCGGTGTGATGTCTGCAGTGAATTATGTGAGTTTCTATGGGAGGAGAGTCTTACAAGATTAATAGAATTCCAACAGATAGAGGTGAAAGTGACAGCTATTCTAGGCAAGAACACCATCATATAGTTCTGAAAGTACATGAAACAAATGGGGTTGAGAATAGTCTGTCTGACTATCTCATAATGAACATATTTGGAGGGAAAGGAAAGAGAAAGACTGGGAAAATGGAAAGAGGTAAAGCTGGATGTGTTGATTGAAGTCAGATTATACAAATAACTGTTCTGCAGATTTTAAACTTTCTAAGAAATAGAGAGCTACAAATATTTTTAAAGAAAATATATAACATCCAAATTGGAGAAAATTTTTAAAAATTAGTTTTGTTAAATAGCTGGAAAGGAGAGGTTAGAACCACATCCCCTGAAGTGCAGTTATCTACATTTTGTATCAAACTGATAATATTTTGCCTTGACCGTGCAATAATCACTGATTCGTCATACTTAATCATGCTTTCATTCAACAAATATTTATTAAAATTTCTTTGTGCTAGATTTGTGGGGCACAATGTTGACCAAGACAAATATAGTCCTGGTTCTCATGAGTTTACAGTCTATTGGGGAGATAAATATTAAACACATAAAAGAGATTATTATGGATTGTGATAAATGTTACTACAATAACACTAAATAGCCACAGCACTCACTGATACTCCTACAAAGATTTCAGATTAAGCTCACATTCATTATCCACACAAAATGTCTGTGGAAGTTGCCTTTTCAAAAAAATAGCAGAATTACATTCCTTTTGTGAGCCATGGCATTTGCCAGTGAATTTGGAGTTAGGTAACCTCATCATAAACCATTGCAATATCTGCAAGATTTTTTTGCTATTTGAAACATTGATAAATAACTGGAAATTTTCATATTTTGCTAGAGCAGAGAAATAGTCAAGCTTTTCAAGGCAGGAGTATTTGAAATGTATAGGTTTACTAGTAAAAAATGACAGATGGCTGATCTAATGTTAGTAACTATAAAGAAAAAAACTCCACCGTTTTTCTGAAAATGCAACAGAATTATTTCTTTATAACATTCTCATGACTATTTAGCTTAAAGTCCTAATTATTACAAAATTGAGAAAAATAATAGCTAACTTCAAAGTTTCCATAAGAACAAGAATACTAGGTCACTTCTCTATATACATCTTAATCACCTTCCCTTTCTTGACCCTCTTCCACCTCTCTCCCCAGTGATAATCACTAGTTTATTCTCTGTAACTGTTTGTGAGGCTGTTTCTATTTTGTTCTACTCACTTGTTGTTTTTATTTTTCAGATTCCACATATAAGTGAAATCACACAATATTTGTTTTCTCTGTCTAAATTGTTTGACTAAGCATAGTATCCTCCAGGTCCATTCATATTGTTGCAAATGGCAAAGTTTTATTCATTTTTATGGCTGAGTAATATCCCATTGTATATATACACCACATCTTCTTTATGGTAAATAATGTAATGAAAATTGAGATTTATATATCTTTTTGAATTAGTGTTATCATTTTCTTTTGATGTATACCCAGGAGTGGAATTGCTGTATCATATGGTAGTTTTATTTTTAATTTTTTGAGAAATCTCCAAACTTTTTCCATAGTAGCTTTACCAATTTATTGATATATTCTCACTAACAGTGTAGTGATTTTTGTACATTAATCTTGTATCTTGCAACTTTACTGAATTCATTTATTAGTTCTCAGAGTTTTTTGGTGGAGGATAGTGTTTTCTATATAGAGTATATGTCATCTGCAAATAGTGACAGTTTTCTTTCTTAACTTCCAATTTGGATGTCTTTATTTCCTTTTCTTGTCTGCTATGTCTAGGAATTCCAATACTGTGTTAAATAGAAACAGTGAGAGTGGGCATACTTGTCTTGTTCCTGATGTTGGATGAAAGGCTTTCAGCTCTTCACCATTGACTATGATGTTACATATGTGTTTGTCATAAATAGGCTTTATTTTGTTGAGACATGTTCCCTATATACCAATTTTTTTTTTTTCGGTACGCGGGCCTCTCACTGCTGTGGCCTCTCATTTTGTGGAGCACAGGCTCTGGACGCTCAGGCTCAGTGACCATGGCTTATGGGCCCAGCCACTCCATGGCATGTGGGATCTACCCGGACTGGGGCATAAACCCGTGTCCCCTGCATTGGTAGGCGGACTCTCAACCACTGCGCCACCAGGGAAGCCCCACTCTATGTCTTTTGATTGGAGCATTTAGTCCATTGACATTTAAAGTCATTATTGATAGGCCTGCAATTATTTCCATTTTGTTACTTGTTTTCTGGTTGCTTTTGTAGTTCTTCTTTTTTCTTTTCTTATTTTAGTTTTTTTCCTTGTGGTTAATAATTTTGTTTAGTGTTATTTTTGTGTACCTTTCTCTCTAGTTTTGGGTATCTATTGTAGGTCTTTGATTTGTGGTTACCATGAAGTTTATATATGTTGACCTATAACTTTATCTACTTATTTTAAACTAATAGTCATTTCAGTTCAAGCACAGTCTAAAAGATCTATGATTTTTACTCCCATACTCCATATTTTGGATTTTATATCATATTTTACATTTTTATGTCTATCATTTAACTGCTTAATGTACTTATAGTTGATTTTACAATTTTTGTCTTTTAACCCCCTACTAGCTTATTTAAGTGGTTCATCCACTGCTTTTATTACATATTTGCCTTTTTTTGTGGGATTTTTTTCCTTCCTATATTTTCTTATTTCTTGTTATACCCTTTTATTTTTCACTTACAGAAAACCCTTTAACATTTCTTATAAGGTCAGTTTAGTAGTGGTGAACTCCTAGTTTTTGCTTGCTAGAAAACTCTTTATTTCTCCTTCCATTGTGGGTGATATCCTTGCTGGATAGAGTATCCTAGGTTGTAGAATTTTCCTTTCAGCACTTTAAAAATGTCATGCCACTTTTTTGGGCATGAAAAATTTCTGCTGAAAAATCAGCTGATAGGTTTATGGGCATTGCCTTGTACGTGATACTTTTTTTCTCTTGCTGTCTTTAAAATTTTCTCTTTAATTTAAACTTTTACCATTTTAATTATGATATGTTTTGATGTGGGTCTCTGGGTTCATCTTGTTTGGGACTCTCTGCTTCCTGTACCTGGATATCTGTTTCCTTCTTCATATTAGGAAAGTTTTCAGACATAATTGCATCAAATACATTTTCTACCCCTTTCTCTGTCTCTTCTCCTTCTGGGAGCCCTATAGTGTGAATTTTAGTATACTTGATGTTGTTTCAGAGTTCCATTAAACTATCCTCATTTTTTAAAATTTGTTTTTCTTTTTAATCTTCTGTTTGGGTGATCCACTATTCTATCTTCCAAGTCATTTATGTGTTCTTTCATATAACCTAATCTGCTGTTAATTCCTTCTAGTGTATTTTTCATTTCAGTTATCGTATTCTTCAGCTCTGACTGGTTCTTTTCTATATTTCTAGTTCTTTGTTTTAGTTCTGTGTTCATCTAATCTTTTTCCAAGTTCAATTCACATTTTTATTGCTATTGCTTTGAACTTTTTTATCAGATAAATTCTTTTTCTTTGTTTCAATAGGGTATTAGGGTATTTTCTATGGTTTTTCTTTTTTTCTTTTTTTTTTTTTTGGAAATATATTCCTTTGTTTTCTCATTTTGTTAATTTTCTCTGCTTGTCTTTATGCAATTAGATTAAATAATTACCTCTCCCAGTCTTGAAGTCATGTCCTTGTGTGTTAGCATCCCTATGCAGTCTGCATGAGACCAGTGGCTTTGGTGGAAGAGCTAAATCTTAACTGAGCATGATCTGCATCTTCTCCTGCAGGGCACTGGTAGCCACTGCTATGGTGAGAAGTAGGGCTGAAATCAGAGAAGCTGAAGCCAGAGCCACGTGCAAGCTAGGGTTTCTCCTAAGCTCACTGATGGTTATCAATCTGTCAGAGTGGGGTTAGGGCCAGAACACCTGGAGCAGGAACCTTTAGGGAGTTGGACTTCTCCCATACCCCCAACAAGTCTCCATCTTGGCTGGGGGCATAGCCAGGGCCTGCGTGCTTGGAACTGCAGTTCTTAGCTAGTTCTTTTTTCTCAGTGTGCATGGCTTGGTTTGAGGTGGGGTTGGGGCTGGAGGGGTTGGAACCACACTACTGAGCTGTCTCTGCTCCTTTCCCAGGTGAGATCACATACATTGGCAATGGTAGCCTCCACCTTAGTCAGTAGCAGTGCCAGGGTAGTATGTGCTGGAGCAAGAGTTGGTGCAGGTTGTGGGACATGCTGGGGTAGTCCTAGAAGGCCAGCCAGAGCAGCTGCCAGTTTCTAATCTGCTTCCCACTAGGATGGGAAGCAAGCAAGTCTATGTACATGCTCATTAGGAGTGTAGTCTCAGTTTCTTACAGCCCTCTGTTATTTCTCACTGGTTTTCAAACCATTTAAGGGGCTCCTCTTCCAATATCAGACTCAAGGTCTTGGGTGGCTATTAAATAGCCCTTGCTCCCCAGAGAAGGTCCCCAACTCTGTGATATCCTTTTCTGGGTCACCCCTTAGGGATGTGACTCCCAACTAGATTACTTCTTCTTCCTTCCTATCAGACTCTGTGTGGTTCTTTCTTTACATCCTTATTTGTATAATAGAACTGTTCTGCTACTCTGCAGGTCATCCTTAGCAAGATTTGTTCTATATGTAATTGTAGTTTTGATGTGTTCATGAGGGGAGATGAGTTCAGGGTCTTCCTACTCCACCATCTTGACTTGCCTCCAACTTAAGTTGAAACAGAGTCTATTTAAAGTATATAACCATCATCTTTTCACATTCTGTTAAAATTGTATTAGTTTGCTAGAGTCACTGTAACACAGTACCACAAACTAGATTACTTAAATATAAAAAATGTATTGCCTGTCTCACAGCTGAAGGCTAGAAATCCAAGGTCAAGTTGTCAGTAGGATTGATTCTTTCTAAGAACTGTGCTTTTTGCCTAACTGTTCCATGCTTTTTGCCTAACTTCTGGTGGTTTGCCCTTCATGTTGACATGGCATTCTCCCTGTGTGTTGTGTTTGTCATTTGTCTCCCATTTCCCCTTTCTATAGATTTTACCATTACTTCTGGAATAACAATGAAAACATGCATTTCATCTATGTTGGGTCTACAATATGACCATTGTACATCTAATGTAAAATTAAAGTAGTAGCAAAGAGTTGCCAAGATGGAAGAGTATGAAAACACTGAGCTCACCTCCTCCTGTGGGCACACCATAATTACATATTGATATTTAAAGAGCAACTACTGATGAGAATAACCTAAAGAGTAGCAGAAAAACATTTTCCACAACTAAAGATACAAAGAAGGAAGTATACCAACATTGGTTAGAAGGGAGGAGATGCAGGATAGTCAAGACCCACACCCTCTGGTATGTGACCCATAAAGGGGAAGATAATCACAAATGTAGAGGTTCTCCTCAAGTAGTGAAAGATCTGCATCTCACATGGAAGTCCCCAGCCTGGAGACCCAATACTGAGGTGAGCCCACAGAATATTTGGGTTTGAAGGCCAGTGGGTCTTGCTTTCAGGAGAGCTAGAGGGCTCTAGAAAACAAAGACACCACTCTTAAAGCACACACACAAAATCACACACATTCCAATACCGAATATAGAGTCAGTAATTTGAAAGAGCCTGAGTCAGACACATTTTATGATAATAGGGAGCCTCCTGGAAAGGCAGGGGGTAACTAATACTCCTCCTGGAGACACATACACTGGAGGCAGACATTTTGGGGGGCTCATTCTACCATAAGGACACTAGTACTGACAAGCATCAATTGGAATCTTCTCTGTATGCTATTAACCAGCCCCAGGAAACCACAAGCCAAATAGCCAGCCACATGGGGACACATCCTTGTCCACCAAAGGGCTGGTACTTTCTAAAGGCCTGCTTATGTTCTACAGCCAACCACCCCATACCTGTCTCCACCTACCAGTGGGCCAGCACCAGATCTGGAATCTCCCAGACCCACAGTCAGTTGCCCCTAGACCTGGCCCCACCACCAGAAGACAAAGGCAAGCGCTGGGACCCTTAGGACCCACAAAAAGCCCTGGAATTCATGAACCCAGCAGCAGCTGCCATGAGCCCTGGCCCACTCACAAGTGTGTCAGTACAAGCTTTGGAATACACACAACCAGCCATGCCAAGACATGGCCCTGGCCACCAACAGCCATCAGCCTCCACATGAGACAAGACCTGGCAGCCAACCTGGTCAGGAGCCAGCCCCCAACTTCCAGGGCACCCACAGTAGTCACCATGCCACAACAGAAGGGCCCATGAATACCACATAGGGGACACCCCTAGAGCATATAGCTCTTGTGAGTAAAAGAGAGTGTCTAGTCACAAGAGCTATATGCTGGGACCCATAGAATGTCTCTTATATAAGGCCATTTATCCAAGATGGATATTGTAAGCAACCTCCTTAATATATAGAAGTAAAAAAAGAAAATTAGAACAAATGAGGAAGCAGAGGAATATGTTCCAAATAAAGGAACAATATAAACCCCAGAAGAAGAACTGAGTGAAGTGGAGGTAAGCATTCTACCTGATAAAGAGTTCAAGATAATAACTATAAGAGTGCTCAGTGACCTCAGGAGAATGAATGAACACAGTGAGAAGTTTAACAAAGCATTAGAAAATGTAAAGAAGAACAAACAGAGCTGAAAAAATACAATAACTGGAATTAAAAAAAATACATTAGAAGTAATCAACAGTAGTTACATGATATGGGGGGTTCGGGTCGGGGGGGAAATCAGTGAAGTGGAAGACAGGGTAGTGGAAATCACCAAAGCTGAACAGAAAAGAGAAAAAAGAATTTAAAAAATGAGGACAGTTTAGGAGATCTATGGGACAACATCACATGTACTAACATTTGCATCATAAGGATCTCAGAATAAGAAGAAAAAGGGAAGAGGGAAGAGAAATGATTTGAAGACAAAATATTTGAAAATTCCATAATCTGGGTGACAAAAAAGACATCCACAATAGGAAGCACTGACAGTCCCAAATAAGATGAACTCAAAGAGGTCCACACCAAAATGCCTTGTTTTTTATTTTTTTTATTTTTTATTATATATATTTTTAACATCTTTCTTTGAGTATAATTGCTTTACAATGTTGTGTTAGTTTCTGCTGTATAACAAACTAAATTACTATGTATATACAATTATCCCCATATCCTCTACTTCTTGCGCCTCCCTCACACCCTCCCTACCCCACCCCTCTAGGTGGTCACAAAGCACCGAGCTGATCTCCTTGTGCTATGCAACTGTTTCCCACTAGCTATCTATTATACATATGGTACTGTATATATGTAAATGCTACTCTCTCACTTCGTCCAAGCTTACCCTTCCCCATCCCCATATAGTTAACTCCATCCTCTACATCTGCATCTTTATTCCTGTCTTGCCGTTAGGTTCATCAGCATCAGAATTTTTTTTTTTAGATTCCATATATATGTATTAGCATACAGTTTTTTTTTTCTCTTTCTGACTTACTTCACTCTGTATGACAGTCTCTCCATCCATCCACCTTGCTACAAATAACTCAATTTCATTTCATTTTATGGCTAATATCACATTGCATATATGTGCCACATCTTCTTTATCCATTCTTCTGTCGATGGACACTTAGGTTGCTTCCATATCTTGGTTATTGTAAATAGTACTGCAATAAACATTGTGGAACATGACTCTTTTTGAATTGTTGTTTTCTCAGGGTATATGCCCAGTAGTGGGATTGCTGGGTCATATGGTAGTTTTTTTAAAATTTTCTAAGGAACCTCCATACTGTTCTCCATAGTGGCTGTATCAATTTATATTCCCACCAACAGTGCAAGAGGGTTCCCTTTTCACCACACCCTCTCCAGCATTTATTGTTTGTAGATTAGTTTGATGATGGCAATTCTGACCAATGTGAGGTGATATCTCATTATAGTTTTGATTTACATTTCTCTAATGATTAGTGATGTTGATCATCCTTTAATATGTTTGTTGGCAATCTGTATGTCTTCTTTGGAGAAATGTTTATTTAGGTCTTCTATGCATTTCTGGATTGGGCTTTTTGTTTTTTGGATATTGAGCTGCATGAGATGATTGTATATTTTGGAGAATAATCCTTTGTCAGTTGCTTCATTCTCAAATATTTTATCCCATTCTGAAGGTTGTCTTTTCATCTGGTTTATGATTTCCTTTGATGCACAAAAGATTTTAAGTTTCATTAGGTCACATTTGTTTATTTTTGTTTTTATTTTTGTAGGAGGTGGGTTTAAGAGAATCTTGCTGTGATTTATGTCATAGAGTGTTCTGCCTATGTTTTCCTTTAAAAGTTTTATAGTGTCTGGCCTTACATTTAGGTCTTTAATCCATTTTGAGTTTATTTTTGTGTATGGCATTAGGAACTGTTCTAATTTCATTGTTTTACATGTAGCTGTCCAGTTTCCCCAGAAACACTTGTTGAAGAGGCTGTCTTTTCTCCATTGTATATTCTGTCTTGCCTAGTTTATCAAAGGTAAGGTGACCATATATGCATGGGTTTATCTCTGGGCTTTCTACCCTGTTCCATAGATCTATATTTCATTTTTTTGTGCCAGTACCATACTGTCTTGATTACTGTAGCTTTGTAGTATAGTCTGAAATAAGTGAGCCTGATTCCTTCATCTCCAGTTTTTTTTCTCAATGTTGTTTTGGCTATTCGGGATCTTTTTTGTTTCCATAAAAATTGTAAAATTTTTTGTTCTACTTCTGTGAAAAATGCCATTGGTAGTTTCATAGGGATTGCATTGAATCTGTACATTGATTTGGGTAGTATATTCATTTTCACAATATTGATTTTTCCAATCCAAGAACATGGTATATCTCTCCATCTGTTTGTATCATCTTGAATTTGTTTCATCAGTGTCTTATAGTTTTCTGCATACAGGTCTTTTGTCTCTTTAGATAAGTTTATTCTTAGGTATTTTTTTTTCTTTTCATTGCAATGGTAAATGGGAGTGTTTCCTTAAATTCTCTTTCAGATTTTTCATCATTAGTGTATAGGAATCCAAAAGATTTCTGTGCATTAATTTTGTAACCTGCTACTTTACCAGATTCATTGATTAGCTCTGGTAGTTTTCTGGTAGCATCTGTAGAATTCTCCATGTAGAGTATCATGTCACCTACAAATAGTGACAGCTTTACTTCTTCTTTTCAGGTTTGGATTCCTTTTTTTATTTTTCTTCTCTGATTGCCATTGTTAGGACTTCCAAAACTATGTTGAATAATAATGATGAGACTGTTCAACCTTTACTTTTTCCTGATCTTAGAGGAAATGGTTTCAGTCTTTTACCACTGAGAACGATGTTGGCCGTGGGTTTGCCATATATGGCCTTTATTATGGTGAGGTAGGTTCCCTCTATGCCTACTTTCTGTAGAGATTTTATGATAAATCGGGGTTGAACTTTGTCAAAAGCTTTTTCTGCATCTATTGAGGTTATCATATTGTTTTAATCCATCAATTTGTTAACATATTGTTTTAATCCATCAATTTGTTAATTTGTTTTAATCCATCAATTTGTTAATATCACATTAATTGATTTGCACATATTGAAGAAACCTTGCATTCGTGGGATAAACTACATTTGTTCTTGGTGTATGATCCTTTTAATGTGCTGGTGGATTCTGTTTGCTAGTATTTTGTTGAGGATATTTGTATTTATGTTCATCAGTGATATTGGCCTGTAATTTTCTTTTTTTTTGTGGCATCAGTATCTGATTTTGGTATCAGGGTGATGGTGGCCTCGTAGAATGAGTTTGGGAGTGTTCCTCCCTTTGATATATTTTGTAAGAGTTTGAGAAGGATGGGTGTTAGCTCTTCTCTAAATGTTTGATAGAATTCCCCTGTGAAGCCATCTGTTTCTGGGCTTTTGTTTGTTGGAAGATTTTTAATCACAGTTTTAATTTCAGTGCTTGTGATGGGTCTGTTTATATTTTCTATTTCTTCATGGTTCAGTCTCAGAAGGTTGTGCTTTTCTAAGAATTTGTCCATTTCTTCCAGGTTGTCCAATTTATTGGTATAGATTTGCTTGTAGTAATCTCTCACAATCCTTTGTATTTCTGCAGTGTCATTTGCTACTTCTTTTTCATTTCTAATTCTATTGATTTGAGTCGTCTCCCTTTTTTGCTTAATGAGTCTGGCTAGTGGTTTATAAATTTTGTTTATCTTCTCAAAGAACCAGCTTTTAGCTTTACTGATCTTTGCTATCGTTTCCTTCATTTCTTTTTCATTGACTTCTGATCTGAACTTTATGATTTCCTTCCTTCTGCTAACTTTGTTTTTTTTTTTTGTTCTTCTTTCTCTAATTGCTTTAGGTGTAAGGTTAGGTTGTTTGAGACTTTTCTTGTTTCTTGAGCTAGGATTGTATTGCTATAAACTTCCCTCTTAGAACCACTTTTGCTTCATCCCACCTAGGTTTTGGGTCATTGTGTTTTCATTGTCATTTGTTTCTAGGTTTTTTTTTTATTTCCTCTTTGATTTCTTCAGTGATCTCTTGGTTATTTAGTAGTGTATTGCTTAATCTCCATGTGTTTGTATTTTTTTTACAGATTTTCCCCCCTATAATTGATATCTGGTCTCATAGCATTGTGGTTGCAAAAGATATTTGATATGATTTCAATTTTCTTAAATTTACAAAGGCTTGCTTTGTGACCCAAGATAGATCTATCCTGGAAAATGTTCCATGAGCACTTGAGAAAAAGTGTATTCTGTTGTTTTTGGATGGTATGTCCTATAAATACCTATTAAGTCCATCTTGTTTAATGTATCATTTAAACCTTGTGTTTCCTTATTTATTTTCATTTTGGATGATCTGTCCTTTGGTGAAAGTGGGGTGTAAAAGTCCCCTACTATTATTGTGTTACTGTTGATATCCTATTTTATGGCTGTTAGCATATGCCTTATGTATTGAGGTGTTCCTATGTTGGGTGCATAAATATTAACATTTGTTATATCTTCTTCTTGGATTGATCCCTTGATCATTATGTAGTGTCCTTCTTTGTCTCTTGTAACAGTCTTTATTTTAATGTCTATTTTGTCTGATATGAGAATGGCTACTCCAGCTTTCATTTTATTTCTATTTCCATGGAATATCTTTTTCTATCCCCTCATTTTCAGTCTCTTTGTGTCTCTATGTCTGAAGTGGGTCTCTTGTAGACAGCATATATATGGGTCATGGTTTTGTATTCATTCAGCCACTTTATGTCTTTTGGTTGGAGCACTTAATCCACTTACATTTAAGGTAATTTTTGATATGCATGTTTTTATTACCATTTTCTTAGTTGTTTTGTGTTTGTTTTTGTAGATCTTTTCCTTCTCTTGTGTTTCCTGACTAGAGAAGTTCCTTTTGTTGTAAAGCTGGTTCCTTTTGTTGTAAAGCTGGTTTGGTGGTGCTGCATTCTCTTAACTTTTGCATGTCTGTGAAGTTTTTAATTTCTCCATAGGATCTGAATAAGATCTTTGCTGGGTAAAGTAATCTTGGTTGTAGGTTTTTCCCCTTCATCACTTTCAATATGTCCTGCCACTCCCTTCTTTCAGGGTTCCTGCTGAAAGATCAGCTGTTAATCTTATGAGGATTCCCTTGTATGTTATTTGTTGCTTTTCACCTGCTGCTCAATATTTTTTCTTTATGTTTAATTTTTGAAAGTTTGATTAATATGTGTCTTAGAATGTTTCTCCTCGGATTTTTCCAGCATGGGACTCTTTGCTTTCTGGACTTGATTGACTATTTCCTTTCCCATGTTAGGGAAGTTTTCAACTATAGTCTCTTCAAATATTTTCTCAGAACTTTTCTCTTTCTCTTCTCCTTCTGGGACCCATGTAATTTGGATGTTGTTGCATTTAATGTTGTCCCTGAGATCTCTGAGACTGTCCTCAATTCTTTTCATTATTTTTCTTTATTCTGCTCTGCAGCAGTTATTTCCACTATTTTATCTTCCAGGTCACTTATTCTTTCTTCTGCCTCAGTTACTCTGGTATGGATACCTTCTAGAGAATTTTTAATTTCATTTATTGTGTTGTTTATCATTGTTTGTTTGCTCTTTAGTTCTTCTAGGTCCTTTGTAAACGTTTCTTGTATTTTCTGCATTCTATTTCCTAGATTTTGGATCATCTTTACTTTCATTACTGTGAATTCTTTTTCAGGTAGACTGCCTATTTTCTCTTCATTTGGTCTGATGGGTTTTTACCTTGCTCCTTCATCTGCTGCAATTTTCTCTGTCTTTTCATTTTGTTTAACTTACTGTGTTTGGGGTCTCCTTTTCACAGGCTGCAAATTCATAGTTCCAGTTGTCATTGGTGTCTACTCCCAGTGGGTGAGGTTGGTCAGTGTCTTTTGTAGGCTTCCTGGTGGAGGGGACTGGTGCCTCTGTTATGGTGGGTGGGGCTGGATCCTGTCTTTCTGGTAGGCAGGGCCACGTCTGGTGGTGTGATTTGGGGTGTCTGTGAACTTAGGATGATTTGGGGCAGCCTCTCTGCTAATTGGGGGTTTATGTTCTTTTCTTGGTAGTTGCTTAGCCTGAAGCATCCAATACTGGAGTTTGCTGGCCTTTGGGTGGAGTTGGTTCTTAGCATTGAGATGGAGATCTCTGGGAGACCTTTTGCCAATTGTTATTATGTGGGGCCAGGCAGTCTCTGGTGGTCCAATGTCCTGAATTCAGCTCTTCCACCTTAGATGCTCAGGCCTGACACCCAGCCAGAGCACCAAACCCTGTCAGCCACATGGCTAGAAGAAAAGGGAGAAAAAAGAAAGAAAGAAGAAAAAAAAACACAAATAAAAATAAATAAAGAAGAAAAATATATTAAAATAAAAAGTAATTAAAAATAAAAGAATGGAGCAATCAAACCAATAAACAAATCAACCAATGATAACAAGTGGTAAATATTAAACTAAGGTAAACATAAAAATCAGAAAACAATCAGTCACAGACAGCAAATCCCAAGTCTACAGTTGATCCTAAAGTCCCCTGCCACAATTTTCAGACAATTCATTGTCTATTCAGGTATTCCACAGAGACAGGGTACATCAAGTTGACTGTGGGGATTTAATTGGCTGCTCCTGAGGCTGCACAGAGAAATTTCCCTTTCTCTTCTTTATTCACAATGGTCCTAGGGTTCAGCTTTGGTTCTGGCCCCACCTCTGCATGTAAGTCGCCCTCAAGCATCTGTTCCTCACCCAGAGTGGAGGCGGTTAAAGCAGCTGTTGTTTAGGGTGCTCTTGCTCATTCAGGCCAGAGGGAAGGAGGGGTACGGTAGTTATAATTGGAATGTAGGGCGAGAATGCAGTGGCAGAGACAAGCATGATGTTGCAACAGCCTGGGGCATGCTGTGTGTTGTCCCGGGAAGTTTTCCTGGATCATGGGGCCCTGGAAGTGGCAGGCTGCACAGGCTCCCAGGGATGGGGGTGGTAGCTTGCACACAGGATTCTTGGTGGTTGCAGCAGCAGCATTAATATTTTATGCCCATCTCTGAGGTCCAAGGTGATAGCCACAGCTCATGCACATCTCTGAAGTTCATTTAGGTGGTACTCTGAATCCCCTCTTGTGCACCCTGAACAATGTTCTCTTACATCTTAGCCAGGTCCAGACTTTTCCCCGGACTCCCTTCCAGCTAGCTGTTGTGCACTAGCCCCCTTCATGCTGTGTTCATACAGCCGACCTCAGTTCTCTCCCTGGATTGACCTTTAAAGCCTGAGCCTCAGCTCGCAACACCCACCTGGTTTGGCAAGTGAGAAGACAAGCCTCTCAGGCTGGTGAGTGCTTGTTGGACTGATCCTTCCTGCAGGAATCTTTCCTCTTTGCCCTCTGTACCCTTGTTGCAGTGCTCTCCTCTGTGGCTCCGAAGCTGTCACCCCGCCCAGCCCTGGTGTCTGCCAGTGAAGAGGCTTCCTAGTGTGTGGAAACTTTTCCTCCTTCACAGCTCCCTCCCAGAGGGGCAGGTCCCATCCCTATTATTTTGTCTCTGTTTTTCCTTTTTTCTTTTACACTACACAGGCATGTGGGGACTTTCTTGTTTTTTGGGAAGTCTGAGGTCTTCTGCCAGCATTCAGTAGATATTCTGTAGGAGTTGTTCCACATTTAGATGTATTTTTGAAACATTTGTAGGGAGAAAAACGATCTCCACATCTTACTTCTCCACCATCATGAAGGTCCCCCCTCCCACCATTTTTTTTTTTAACATCTTTCTTGGAGTATAACTGCTTTACAATGGTGAGTTAGTTTCTGTTTTATAAGAAAGTGAATCAATTATACATATACATATACTGCCATATCTCCTCCCTCTTACATCTCCCTCCCAACCTCACTATTCCACCCCTCTAGGTGGTCACAAAGCACCGAGCTCATCTCCCTGTGCTATGCAGCTGCTTCCCCCAACTATCTATTTTACATTTGGTAGTGTATATATGTCCATGCAGGCCACTCTCTCACTTTGTCCCAGCTTACCCTTCCCCCTCCCCATGTCCTCAAGTCCATTCTCTACATCTGCATCTTCATTCCTGTCCTGCCCCTAGGTTCTTCAGAACCTTTTTTTTTTTTTTTTAGATTCCATATATATGTGTTAGCATATGGTATTTGTTTTTCTCTTTCTCACTTACTTCATTCTGTATGCCAGACTGTAGGTCCATCCACTTCACTACAAATAACTCAATTTCGTTTACTTTTATGATGAATATTCCATTGTATATATGTGCCACATCTTCTTTATTCATTCATCTGTCAGTGGACACCTAGGTTGCATCCATGTCCTGGCTACTATAAATAGGGCTGCAATGAGCATTGTGGTACATGACTCTTTTTTTTTTTTTTAATATCTGAAACATTTATATTAACATATTTCCATACAAATAGCCCAAAGAAAGTTTAGTATTAGTTGTTCTGTTTGTTTGTTTGTTTATATACTGCAGGTTCTTATTAGTCATCAATTTTATACACATCAGTGTATACATGTCAATCCCAATCGCCCAATTCAGCACACCACCATGCCCACCCCACAGTGATTTTCCCCCCTTGGTGTCCACATGTCTGTTCTTTACATCTGTGTCTGAACTTCTGCCCTGCAAAACAGCTCATCTGTACCAGTTTTCTAGGTTCCACATACATGCATTAATATACAATATTTGTTTTTCTCTTTCTGACATACTTCACTCTGTATGACAGTCTCTAGATCCGTTCACATCTCAACAAATGACTCAATTGCGTTCCTTTTTATGGCTGAGTAATATTCCATTGTATATATGTACCACAACTTCTTTATCCATTCGTCTGTTGATAGACATTTAGGTTGATTCCATGTCCTGGCTATTGTAAATAGTGCTGCAATGAATATTGGGGTGCATGTGTCTCTTTGAATTATTGTTTTCTCTGGGTATATGCCCAGTAATGGGATTGCTGGATCATATGGTAATTCTATTTTTAGTATTTTAAGGAACCTCCATACCGTTCTCCATAATGGCTGTGTCAACTTACATTCCCACCAACAGTGAAAGAGGGTTTCCTTTTCTGCACACTCTGTCCAGCATTTATTGTTTGTACATTTTTTGATGATGGCCATTATGGCTGGTGTGAGGTGATACCTCATTTTAGTTTTGATTTGCATTTCTGTAATGATTAGTGATGTTGAGCATCCTTTCATGTGTTTGTTGGCAATCTGTATATCTTCTTTAAGAAATGTCTGTCTTCTGCTCATTTTTGGATTGTGTTTGTTTTTTGGATATTGAGCTGCATGTGCTGCTTTTATATTTTGTAGATTAATCCTTTGTCAGTTGCTTCATTTGCAAATATCTTCTCCTATTCTGAGGCCTGACTTTTCATCTTGTTTATGTTTTCCTTTGCTGTGCAAAAGCTTTTAATAAGGTCCCATTCCTTTACTTTTGTTTTTATTTCCATTTTTCTAGGATGTGGGTCAAAAAGGATCTTACTGTGATTTATGTCATAGAGTGTTCTGCCAAAGTTTTCCTCTAAGAGTTTTATAGTGTCTGACCTTACATTAAGGTCTTTAATCTACTTTGAGTTTATTTTTGAGTATAATGCTAGGAAGTGTTCTAAATTCATTCTTTTACATGTAGCTGTCCAGTTTCCCCAGCACCACTATTGAAGAGTCTGTCCTTTCTCCACTATGCATTCCTGCCTCCTTTATCAAAGATAAGGTGACCATATGTGCGTGGGTTTATCTCTGGGCTTTCTATCCTGTTCCATTGATCTATATTTCTGTTTTTGTGCCAGTACCATACTGTCTTGATTACTGTAGCTTTGTAGTATAGTCTGAAGTCAGGGAGCCTGATTCCTCCAGCTCTGTTTTTCGTTCTCAAGATTGCTTTGGCTATTCGGGGTCTTTTGTGTTTCCATACAAATTGTGAAATTTTTTGTTCTATTTCTGTGAAAAATGCCAGTGGTAGTTTGGTAGGGATTGTATTGAATCTACAGATTGCTTTGGGTAGTAGAGTCATTTTCACAATGTTGATTCTTCCAACCCAAGAATGTGGTATATATCTCCATCTGTTTGTATCATCTTTATTTTCTTTCATCAGTGTCTGATAGTTTTCTGCATAGAGGTCTTTTGACTCCTTAGGTAGGTTTATTCCAAGGTATTTTATTCATTTGGTTACAATGGTAAATGCGAGTGTTCCTTAATATCTCTTTCAGATTTTTCATCATTAGTGTATAGGAATCCAAGAGATCTGTGCATTAATTTTGTATCCTTGTACTTTACCAAACATTGATTAGCTCTAGTAGTTTTCTGGTAGCATCTTTAGGATTCTCTATGTATAGTATAATGTTATCTGCAAACAGTGACAGCTTTACTTTGTCTTTTCAATTTTGCTTCCTTTTATTTCTTTTTCTTTTCTGATTGCTGTGGGTAAAACTTCCAAAACTATGGTGAATAGTAGTGGTGGCAGTGGACAGCCTTGTCTTCTTCCTGCTCTTAGAGGAAATGGTTAATTTTTTCACCATTGAGAACGATGCTGGCTGTAGGCTTGTCATATATGGTCTCTATTATGTTAAGGTAAGACCCTCTATGCCTACTTTCTGGAGGTTTTTTATCGTAAGTGGGTTTCGAATTTCACTGAAAGCTTTCTCTGTATCTATTGAGATGATTATATGTTTTTTCTCCTTCAACTTGTTAATATGGTGTACCACATTGATTGATATGCGTATATTGAAGAATCTTTGCATTCCAGGGATAAACTCCACTTGACCATGGTGTATGATCATTTTAATGTGCTGTTGGATTATGTTTGCTGGTATTTTGTTGAGGATTTTTGCATCTATGTTCATCAGTGATATTGGCCTGTAGTTTTCCTTCTTTGTGACATCTTTGTCTGGTTTTGGTATCAGGGTGATGGTGGCCTCATAGAATGAGTTTGGGAGTATTCCTCCCTCTGCTATATTGTGGAAGAATTTGAGAAGGATAAGTGTTGGCTCTTCTCTAAATATTTGATAGAATTAGCCTGTGAAGCCGTCTGGTCCTGGGCTTTTGTTTGTTGGAAGATTTTTAATCACAGTCTCCATGACAGTGCTTGTGAAGGGTCTGTTTATATTTTCTATTTCTTCCTGGTTCAGCCTTGGAAGGTTGTGCTTTTCTAAGAATTTGTTCATTTCCTCCAGGTGGTCCATTTTATTGGCATATAGTTGCTTGTAGCAATCTCTCATGACCTTTTTTTATTTCTGCAGTGTCAGTTTTTACTTTTCCTTTTTCATTTCTAATTCAATTGATTTGAGTTTTCTCCCTTTTTTTCTTGATGAGTGTGGCTATTGGTTTATCAATTTTGTTTATCTTCTCAAAGAAACAGCTTTTAGTTTTATTGATCTTTGCTATTATTTCCTTCATTTATTTTTCATTTATTTCTGATCTGATTTTTATGATTTCTTTCCTTTTGCTTACTTTGGTTTTGTTGTTGTTGTTGTTCTTCTTCTTCTTTCTCTAACTGCTTTAAGTGTAAGATTAGGTTGTTTATTTGAGATGCTTCTTGTTTTTTGAGTTAGGATTGTATTGCTATAAACTTTCTTCTTAGAACTGGTTTTACTGTGTCCCATAGGTTTGGGTCGTCATGCTTTAATTGCCATTTGTTTCTATGTATTTTTTGATTTCCTCTTTGATTTCTTCAATCATCTCTTGGTTATTTAGTAGTGTAATGTTTAGCCTGCATGTGTTTGTACTGTTTACAGATTTTTTCCAGTAAATGATATCTAGTCTCACAGCATTATGGTCAGAAAAGATACTTGATACAATTTCAATTTTCTTAAATTTACTAAGGACTTATTTGTGACCCAAGATATTATCTATCCTGGAGAATGTTCCATGAGCACTTGAGAAGAAAATATATTCTCTTATTTTGGGGTGGAATGTCCTATAAATATCAATTAAGTCCACCTTGTTTAATGTATTAGGTAAAACTTGTGTTTTTTTATTTATTTTCATTTTGGATGATCTGTCCATTGGTGAAAGTGGGGTGTTAAAGTCCCCTACTATGATTGTGTTACTGTTGATTTCCCCTTTTGTGGCTCTTAGCATATGCCTTATGTATTGAGGTGCTCCTATGTTGGTTGCATAAAGAATAACAATTGTTTTATCTTCTTATGGTTTGATCCCTTGATCGTTATGTAATGTCTTTATTTGTCTCTTGTAATAGTCTCTATTTTAAAGTCTGTTTTGTCTGATATGAGAATTTCTGCTCCAGCTTTCTTTTGATTTCAATTTGCATGGGATATTTTCTTCCATCCCCTCACTTTCAGTCTCTATGTGTCCCTAGGTCTGAAGTGGGTCTCTTGTAGACAGCATATATAAGGGTCTTGTTTCTGTATCCAAACAGCCAGTCTATATCTCTTGGTTGGAGCATTTAATCCATTTATGTTTAAGGTAGTAATCAATATGTACATACCTATTACCATTTTTTTAATTGTTTTGTGCTTGTTATTGTAGGTCTTTTCCTTCTCTTGTGTTTCCTGAGTAGAGAAGTTCCTTTAGCATTTGTTGTAATGCTGGTTTTGTGGTGCTGAATTCTCTTAGCTTTTGCTTCTTTGTGAAGGTTTTAATTTCTCCGTCGAATCTGAATGACATCTTTGCTGGGTAGAGTAATCATGGTTGTGTTTTTTTTCCCTTTCATCACCTTAAATATATCCTGCCACTCCCTTCTGGCTTGCAGAGTTTCTGCTGAAAGTTTAGCTGTTAACCTTATGGGGATTCCCTTGGGTTTCTTTGTTACTTTCCTTTGTTGCTTTTAATAGTTTTTCTCTGTATTTAATTTTTGATTGTTTGGTTAATATGTGTCTTTGCTTGTTTCTCCTTGGATTTTTTCTATATGGGACTCTCTGCTTTTCCTGGACTTGATTGACTATTTCCTTTCACATGTTAGGGAAGTTTTCAATGATAATCTCTTCAAATATTTTCTCAAACATTTTCTTTTTCTCTTCTTCTTCTGGGACCCCTGTAATTCGAATATTGGTGTGTTTAATGTTGTCCCAGAAGTGTCTGAGACTGTCCTCAATTCTTTACATTCTTTTTCTTTATTCTGCTCTGTGGTAGTTATTTTGACTGTTTTATTTTCCAGGTCACTTACCCATTCTTCTGCCTCATTTATTCTGCTACTGATTCCTTATAGAGAATTTTTAATTTCATTTATTGTGTTGTTCATAATTGTTTTTTTGTTCTTTTGTTCTTCCAGGTCCTTGTTAAACATTTCTTGTATTTTCTCTATTCTATTTCCAAGATTTTGGATCATCTTTACTATCATTACTATGAAGTCTTTGTCAGGTAGACTGCCTCTTTCTTCGTCATTTGTTTTGTCTGGTGGGTTTTTACCTTTGTCCTTCATCTGCCTTTTATTTCTCTGTCTTCTAATTTTGCTTAACTTACTGTGTTTGGGGTCTCCATTTCACAGGCTGCAGTGTTCTTAGTTCCTATTGGTTTTGGTGTCTGCCCCTAGTGACTTATGTTGATTTCATGGGTTGTGTAGGCTTCCTGGTGGAGGGGACTGGTGCCTGTGTTTTGGTGGATGATCTTGGAGCTTGTCTTTCTGGTGTACAGTACCATGTCTGGTGGTGTGTTTTGGGGTGTCTGACCTTATTATGAATTTAGGCAGCCTCTCTGCTAATGGGTGGTGTTGTGTTCCTCTCTTGCTAGTTGTTTGGCATGGAGTGTCCAGCACTGTAGCTTGCTGGTCGTTGAGTGGACCTGGATCTTAGCATTAAGGTGGAGATCTCTGGGAGAGCTTTGGCCGTTTGATATTATGTGGAGCTGGGAGGTCTCTGTTGAACCAATGTCCTGAACTCGGCTCTGGCACTTCAGAGGCACAGGCCTTGCACCCGGCTGGAATCCCAGGACTCTCAGCCACATGGTTCAGAAGAAAAGGGGGCAAAAAATAAAAGAAAGAAAGAAAATAATAATAAAATAAATAATAAAAATATTATTAAAATTAAAAAGTCATTAAAAAAGAAAGAAATAAAGAAGAGAGCAACCAAACTAATAAACAGATCCACCAATGATAACAAGCATTAAAAACCATGCTAAAAAACAACAACAACAACAGCAAAAATGGACAGAAAGAACCCTAGTACAAATGGTAAAAGCAAAGCTATACAGACAAAATCACACAAAGAAGCATACACATACACATTCACAAAAAGAGAAAAAGGAAAAAAATATGTCTATATATTTAAAAAAAGGAAGAGAGCAACCAAATCAATAAACAAATCTACTAATGATAATAAACTCTAAATAATAAACTAAGATAAACATAAAACCAGAAGCAAATTAGATGCAGAAAGCAAACCCCAAGTCTACAGTTGCTCCCAAAGTCCACCACCTGAATTTTAGGATGATTCATTGTCTATTCCAGGGATGCCGGGTCCATCAGTTTGACTGGAGATTTAATCCACTGCTCGTGAGGCTGCTAGGAGAAATTTCCCTTTCTCTTCTTTGTTTGCACAACTCCTGGGGTTCAAGTTTGGATTTTGCCCTACCTCTGCTTGTAGGTCATCTGAGGGCATCTGTTCTTCGCTCAGACTGGACAGGGTCAAAGGAGCAGCTGATTAGGGGGCTCTGGCTCACTCAGGCCAGGGGAACGGGAGGGGTATGGAATGCAGGGTGAGTCTGCAGGTGCAGAGACAGGCATGATGTTGCAATAGCCTGAGGCAGGCCGTATGTTCTCCCAGGGAAGTTGTTCCTGGTTCATGGGACTCTGGCAGTGGTGGGCTGCACAGGCTCCTGAGAGGAGAGGTGTGGATAGTGACCTGTGCTTGCACACAGACTTCTTGGTGGCTGCAGAAGAAGTCTTAGCATTTCATGCTTGTCTCTGTTGTCTGCTCTGATAATTGTGGCTAGTGTCCATCTCTGGAGCTTGTTTAGGCAGTGCTCTGAACCCCCTCTCCTTGCACACCCCAAAACAATGGTCTCTTGCCCCTTAGGCAGTTCCAGACATTTTCCTGGACTCCCTCCTGGCTAGCTGTGGTTCACTAACCCCCTTCAGGCTGTGTACACGCAGCCAACCCCAGTCCTCTCCCTGGGATCTGAACTCTGAGTCTCAGCTCCCAGCCCCCACAAGCCCCAACAGGTGAGCAGACAAGCCTCTCAGGCTGGTGAGTGCTGGTTGGCACTGATCCTCTCTGTGGGAATCTCTCCATTTTGTCCTCTGCACCCCAATTGCTGCACTCTCCTCTGTGGCTCCAAAGCTTAACCCCTGCTACCCCCTCTGTCTGCCAGTGAAGGGGCTTCCTAGTGTGTGGAAACTTTTCCTCCTTCACAGCTCCCTTCCAGATGTGCAGGTCCCATCCCTATTCTTTTGTCTCTGTTTTTTCTTTTGCCCTACCCAGGTACATGGAGAGTTTCTTGCCCTTTGGGAAGTCTGTCTTCTGTCAGCATTCAGTAGGTGTTCTGTCAGTGTTGTTTCACATGTAGATGTATTTCTGATGTATTTCTGGGGAAGAAGGTGATCTCCATGTCTTACTCCTCCACCAAGCTGAAGTTCTCCCCCACGGCTTGTTTTTTAAATGGCAAAGAATAAAGACAAAGAGAGGGTCTCAAAAGTAGCAAGGGAGGAGAAACTATGTACAAATGAACTTCCATAGGGTTATCAGCTGACTTTTCACCAGAAACTCTGCAGGTCAGAAAGGAGTAACACCATATATTTAATGTGATGAAAGGCTAAAACCTAAAACCAAGCTACTCTAACCAGAAAGGTTAACATTCAGATTTAAAGGAGAGATAAAGACTTTTACAGAGAAGCAAAAGCTAAGAGTTCAGCCCCACTAAACTGACTTAACAAGAAATGTTAAAGGGACTCTGTAAATGGAAAAGATAAGGCCACAGCTAGAAAAAAAAGAATTATGAAAGCAAAGATTTCCTTGGTAAAGGCAAACATAGAAGCTTATAAAGCTACTAGAAAGATTAAAAGAGATAAGTAGTAACATCATTTATATCTACAATTAGTAAAGAGATACACAAAAAATTGTAAAGTATGATATTAGAAAACAATAAATGTGGGGTGGGGAGGAGTGTAAAAGTGCAGGGAGTAAAAATGTATATATAAAGAATAAAAAATATAAATAAAGTAGTTGCAAATATCCAAAATAAAAATCTGAGGGTTAAGGTAATCACCCTTTAATAAGAAAATTTGCACATATATATATATATGCCTATAAGTTACATTTACAGTCCACGATTGCCATTCAGGGATCTCCAATACAGTATCTACTTCTAACCATCCACAGAGTCAAGATCATTTGCTGTTGTTTGTGAGAAAGAATATTAAATGTGAGCAGTAGCACAGAGCAACCTAATTCCTGTGTTCCATTCATTCTCATTCAAGTGGCCCTCAATGCCCAAAGATTGCACCTAGACCTCTTTAGGGTACTGGTATCATCTGTTCAATTAAAGGCCAAAATCAGAACTGGTTTTATTTTTAATTATATCAAGTCTCTAAAGAAGTTCCTAATCAGTTTATTTACTGCTGTGTCAGATATTTTCAAGCACATTTGTAAGGCTCTTTGGATGATAGAAAAAATAACAAAAGAGAAAACTTGAGGTGCATAAACCTTGCTCAAGAAACATGGCTCAACATCAAAAGGAAGGGCTGATTCCCAGCCATAACTCCATTTTACCCAAATAACTCCCTGATCAATGTAATCTGGGAGAGAAAGAGTTGTATCTCTGAAATGCTGCAATACTCTGTGCCCTGCACAGATCACCTTCATCCATGGTATCTACATTAAACTTTTGTTTATCTGCAGATCTCCTAATGACATTTTAGCTCAGGAGACTTTGGTGTAAGAAAATATGGAAACTCATTATCGGGAGAAAAGAAAGGAGCTGGGTTGGTATAGAACCTAGGTGAATGAATTAACTAAAATGGAGGATAAGCACATGATGGTGATGACTCACAGTCCAAGCACAATATTAAAAATTACGTGGTGAGCTCGAGTTTATTCTGAGTCTCTGCCCTCCGTCTGTAACAAATAACAATGTATACTTAGTGGAAGTATTCTGGTTACAAATTAAACATCCAGATGAAGCAAGACTGCAGTCATCATGAAGGCTCCAAGTGACAGTGCCTATCTCTGAAAGAGGTGGGTGTCCAGGATTAGGCAGGATGTCAGAGTCTCTACTAGAGAAACCAGCATTCATATAAGGACACATATCTTGCACTACATTCTGCTGAGATATGTTTGAAAAGGATGATTCATTTTGATATACTTTCAATTTGAGAAGTTTAAATACAACCAATTAAACATTAGCTCTTTTAGTCAATTTGAGTTGGGTTTGAATGAACATTCAATATTTTAAAAAAATACTTTTCATATTGAAAAGTAGAATGAACACAGATCAGAAATGAGATTTGAGATTTCATGCCAATAATTCATGACACATTGGGAAGTCTTTCATTTTCTTAGTAAAATTTCCTCACTTGTAAAAGAGGAGTAAAATCTAAGTGGAGGTGGGGAGGGTTGAAACTAAAATGTTAGTCTCTTCTAACTCTTCCCAGCTCTAAGAGTTTATCCAATCCTTTAGAACACAGTTTCTTTATATATTTTCAACACTACTTTTTGCCAATTGTTCATAAAAAGGAATATAATGTCAAAATTATTTATTTTAATTTTTATTGGAATATAGTTGATTTACAATGTTGTGTTAGTTTCAGGTGTACAGCAAAGTGAATCAGTTATACATACACATACAGTCACCCTTTATTATATTTTTTATATTCTTTTCCCATATAGCCCATTACAGAGTAGTGAGAGTTCCCTATACTATACAGCAGGTTCTTATTAGTTATTTATTTTGTATATAGTAGTGTGTATATGTCAATCCCAATCTCCCAATTTATCCCTCCCTTATCCACGTGTAGCCATAAGTTTGTTTTCTACATCTGTGACTCTACTTCTGTTTTGTAAATAAGTTCATTTGTACACTTTTTTTTAGGTTCTGCGTATAAACAATATCATATGATATTTGTCTTTCTCTGTCTGACATACTTCACTAAGTATGACAATCTCTAGGTCCATCCATGTTGCTGCAAATGGCATTATTTCATTCTTTTTTATGGCTGAGTAGTATTCAATTGCATATATATGTACCACTTCTTCATTATCCATTCCTCTGTTGATGGTCGTTTAAGTTGCTTCCATATCCTGGCTATTGCAAATAGTGCTGCAGTGAACACTGGGATGTATGTATCTTTTTAAGTTATGGTTTTCTCTGGGTATATGCCCAGGAGTGAGACTGTTGGGTCATATAGTAGTTCTATTCTTAGTTTTTTAAGGAAACTCCATACTGTTCTCTATAGTGGCTGTGCCAATTTATATTCCCAACAACAGCATTTATTGTTTGTAGATTTTTTGGATGATGCCCATTCTGACCTCATTGTAGTTTTGAATTGCATGTCTATAATAACTAGTGATGTTGAGCATGTTTTCACATGCTTTTTAGCCATCTGTATGTCTTCTTTAAAGAAATGTCTAGATTGTTCACCGATTTTTTGACTGGGTTATTTGGGGGTTTTTGATACTGAGCTGCATGAGCTGTTTGTATATTTTGGAGGTTAATCCCTTGTTAGTTGCTTCTTCTGCAAATATTTTCTCCCATTCTGAGGGCTGTCTTCTTGTTTTGTTTATGATTTCATTTGGTGTATAAAAGATTTTCAGTTTAATCAGATCCCATTTGTTCATTTATGTTTTTATTTTCATTACTCTAGGGAGTGAATCAAAAAAGATCTTGCTGTAATTCATGTCAGTGTGTTCTGCCTATATTTCCCCCTAAGAGTTTTATAGTCTCTGACCTTACGTTTAGGACTTTAATCAATTTTGAGTTTATTTTTGTGTATGGTGTTAGGGAGTGTTCTAATTTCACTTTTTACATGTAGTTTTCCCAGTACTTACTGAAGAGACTGTCTTTTCTCCATTGTATATTCTTGCCTCCTTTGTCATAAGTTAGGTGACCATAGGTGCATGGGCTTATCTCTGAGCTTTCTATCCATACCATTGATCTATATTTCTGTTTTTGTACCAGTACCATACTGTCTTGATTACTGTAGCTTTGTAGTATAATCTGAAGGCAGGGAGCCTGATTCTTCCAGCTCCATTTTTCTTTCTCAAGATTGCTTTGGCTATTTGGGGTCTTTTGTGTTACCATACAAATATTTTGTTCTAATTCTGCAAAAAATGCACTGTTAATTTGATAGGGATTGCATTGAATCTGTAGATTGCTTTGGGTAGTATAGTAATTTTCACAATATTTATTCTTCCAATCCAAGAACATGGTATATCTCTCCATCTGTTTGTGTTATCATTGATCTCTTTCATTAGTATCCTATAGTTTTCTGAGTACAGGTTTTTACCTCCTTAGGTAGGTTTATTCCTAGGTATATTTTTTGTTGTTGCAATAGTAAATGGGATTGTTTCCTTAATTTCTTTTTCTGATCTTTCATTGTTAGTGTGTAGGTATGAAAGTGATTTCTGGGCCTTAATTTTGTATCCTGCAACTTTACCAAATTCATTGATGAGCTCTAGTAGTTTTCTGGTGGCATCTTTTGGATTTTCTATGTATAGTATCATGTCATCTGCAAACAGTGACAGTTTTGCTTCTTCTTTGCCAATTTGGATTCTTTTTATTTCTTTTTCTTCCCTGATTGCTGTGGCTAGGACTTCCAAAACTATGTTGAATAATAGTGGTGAGAGTGGACATCCTTGTCTTGTTCCTGATATTTCAGTTTTTCACCATTGAGAATGATGTTGGCTGTGGGTTTGTCATATATGGCCTTTATTATGTTGAGGTAGGTTCCCTCTATGCCCACTTTCTAGAGAGCTTTTTTCATAAATAGGTGTTAAATTTTGTGAAAAGCTTGTTCTGCATCTATTGTAATGATCATATGGTTTTTATTCTTAAATTTGTTAAAACAGTATATCACATTGACTGATTTGTGTTTATTGACCAATCTTTGCATCCTTGAAATAAATTCCACTTGATCATGGTGTATGATCCTTTTATTGAGTTGTTAGATGCTGTTTTCTAGTATTTTTTTGAGGATATCTGCATTTATGGTCATCCGAATTTTGTTCTGTAATTTTCTTTTTAAGTGATATCATTGTCTGGCTTTGGTATCAGTGTGATGCTGGCCTTGTAGAATGAGCTTGGGAGTGTTCCTTCCTCCGCAATTTTTATTTATTTATTTATTATTATTATTATTTTTGCAGTATGCAGGCTTCTCACTGTTGTGGCCTCTCCCGTTGTGGAGCACAGGCTCTGGATGCGCAGGCTCAGCGGCCATGGCTCACGGGCCCAGCCGCTCCGCGGCATGTGGGATCTTCCTGGACTGGGGCACTGCATCGGCAGGTGGACTCTCAACCACTGTGCCATTATGGAAGCCCCTCTGCAATTTTTGGAAGAGTTTCAGAAGGATAGGTATTTAGCTCTTCTCTAAATGTTTGATAGAATTCACCTGTGAAGCCACCTCATCCTGGACTTTTGTTTGTTGAAAAATTTTTAATCACAGTTTCAATTTCATTACTTGTGATTGGTCTGTTTATATTTTCTATTTCTTCCTGGTTCAATCTTGGGATGTTGTACCTTCTTAAGAATTTGTCCGTTTCTTCCAGGTTGCCCATTTTATTGTCATATAGTTGCTTGTAGTAGTCTCTTATAACCTTTGTATTTCCATGGTGTCAGTTATAACTTCTCCTTTTTCATTTCTAATTTTATCGATATGAGTCCTCTCCCTTTTTTTCTTGATGTGTCTGGCTAAAGTTTTATCAATTTATCTTCTTAAACAACAAGCTTTTAGTGTCATTGATCTTTGCTATTGTTCTCTTCATCTGTATGTCATTTATTTTTGCTCTTCTCTTTATGATTTCTTACCTTTTACTAATTTTGGGTTTTGTTTGTTCTTCTTTCTCTAGTTGCTTTAGGTGTAAGGTTAGGTTGTTTATTTGAGACTTTTCTTTCTTTTTTTTTTTGAGGTAAGATTGTACTGCTATAAACTTCCCTCATAGAACTGGTTTTACTGCATCCTATAGTTTTGGGGGTGTCATGTTTTCATAGTCATTGGTTTTGTGGGTTTTTTTTATTTTCTCTTTGATTTCTTCAGTGATCCATTGGTTGTTAAATAATATATTGTTTCACCTTCACATGTTTGTGTTTTTTACTGTTCTTTTTCCTGTAATTGATTTCTAATCTCATAGCATTGTGGTCAGAAAAGATGCTTGATATGATTGCAATTTTCTTAAGTTACCAAGGCTTGATTTGTGACCCAGGATGTGATTGATACTGGAGAATATTCCATGTGTGCTTGAGAAGAAAATGTATTCTGCTGCATTTGGATTTAATGTCCTATAAGTATTAATTAAGTCTATCAGCTCTAGTGTGTCATTTAAGGCTTATGTTTCCTTATGAAATTTCTGTCTGAATGATTGCCCCATTGGTGTAAATTAGGTGTTAAAGTCCCCCAGTATTATTTTGTTACTGTCAAGTTCCCTGTTTATGGCTGTTAGCATTTGCCTTACGTATTGAGGTGCTCCTATGTTGGGTGCATAAATATTTACAGTTGTTATATCTTCTTTTTGGATTGCTCCCTTGATCATTATGTCTCATGTAATAGTCTTTATGTTAAAGCCTATTTTGTCTAGTATGAGTATTGCTACTTCAGCTATATTTTGATTTCCATTTGTATGGAATATCTTTTTCCATTCCCTCACTTTCAGTCTGTATGTGTCCTTAGGTCTAAGGTGGGTCTCTTGTAGACAGCATATATACAGATCTTGTTTTTGTATTCATTCAGTCAGTCTATATCTTTTGGTTGGAGTAATTAAACGATTTACATTTAAGGTAATTCTTGATATGTATGTTCCTATTGCCATTTTCTTAATTGTTTTGGATTTGTTTTCATAGGTCATTTTTCTTCCCTTTCTCTTTTGTTCTCTTCTCTTGTGTTTCTTGTCTAGAGAAGTTCCTTTAGTATTTTTTGTAAATCTGGTTTGTTGGTGCTAAATTCTCTTAGCTTTCATTTCTCTGTAAAGCTTTTGATTTCTCCTTCGAATCTGAATGAGAGCTTTGATGGGTAGAGTATTCTTGGTTGTAGGTTTTTCCATTTTATTTTTTTTAATAAATCCTGCCTCTCCCTTCTGACCTGCATAGTTTTTGCTGAAAAATCTGCAGATAACCTTTTGGGAATTCCCTTTTATATTATTTTTTTTTGCTTTTTCCTTGTTGCTTTTAATATTTTTTCTTTGTATTTAGTTTTTGTTAGTTTGATTAATATGTGTCTTGGCATATTCCTCCTTGGGTTTATCCTATATGGGACTCTCTGTGTTTCCTGGCCTTGGGTGATTATTTCCTTTCCCTTGTTAGGGAATTTTTTGACAATAATCTCTTCAAATATTTTCTCAGGCCCTTTCTCTTTCTCTTCTTCTTCTGGGACCCTTATAATTAGAATGTTGGTGCATTTAATGTTGTCCCAGAGGGCTCTGAGACTCTCCTCATTTCTTTTCATTCTTTTTTCTTTATTCTGTTCTGTGGCAGAGATTTCCACCATTCTGTCTTTCAGGTCACTTATCCATTCTTCTGCCTCAGTTATTCTGCTATTGATTCCTTCTAGTGTATTTTTCATTTCAGTTTTGTCTTGTTCATCTCTGTTTGTTTGTTCTTTAGTTCTTCTACGTCTTTGTTAAACATTTGTATCTTCTTTGTCTGTGCGTCTATTCTTTTTCTGAATTCTAGGATCATCTTTACTATCATTACTCTGAATTCTTTTTCAGATAGATTGCTTATCTCCTCTTCATTTAGTTGTTCTTGTAGGTTTTTATCTTGCTTCTTCATCTGCAGCATATTTCTTTGTCTTCTCATTTGGTCAGACTTACTGTGTTTGTGGTATCCTTTCTGCAGGCTGCAGGCTCATAGTTCCTTTTGTTTCTGGTGTCTTCCCCCTGGTGGGTGAGGTTGGTCTAGAGGCTTGTGTCATTATTTCCTTGTTAGGGGAATTGATTGGTGTTGTGATGATCAATGCATGGTCTAGATATTGAGCAGGTCCTCCTCTTTGCTCTGTGGTTTTCACTGCCCAGTCAGGGGTGGGGTCTGCTCCCTAGTTGTTGGAATAGAGGCCCCCAGATCTGTTTTTAAAATGTGATTCTGATCTTTGGTGTGAGGTAGGCAGGATTGGAGCACTCCACTGGGAGAGAAGCCACAGAGTATTCTTCCTCTGGAGCTGTTCGCTGGTGAATGTGCTCTGTTGTATTCTCCTTTGCCCATCGTGCAGGTTCACAAAGTGTACTATTGTTGGCACTGCTCTTGGTCCTGCCTGAAGTGTGGGTATGACAGCAATTTGCCCTGGTGTCTCTCAGGTGTTGTTTTCACCTGGTCACTGGCACAGATTCATGGAGATCAGGTCCCAGGACTGTAGTAGTTGTGCACCTGGACCTGATATCTGAGCTATGGAGGTAGCTTGGACTCTGTTCTGGCACAATATCTACATTTACATAATCACAGAGCCCACAACTGCTAAAGCCAGACCCATCCAAACTGCTACAGAATGTGTTGTCCTTTTAGATGTTTCACAGGTGCTGAATTTAGGAAGCTGTCAACGGAGGTGTAACTCTACAGTTTGAGCAGACATGAGGAGAGATTTCAGCTCTTTTTCCTTAGTCACATAGCCCCTGAGGCTCAACTGTGGTTTCAGCCCCTCCTCTGGTTGGATTTCCTAGTGTCAGGAGCTATCTGTGCCCTCCTGGGACAGTGGGGTGGGTCCTGGCACCCATTGGTGGATTTCCTATTAGCAAGAAGTTTCCACATGTTTCTGGAACAGCAGGTAAGTTCTGGCACCTGCTGATGGATTTCCTAGTGGGAGGAGTTATCCATACCCTCCCAAGACAGCAGGACACTTTCCAGCAGCTACTGACAGATTTTCTAATGTAGGAGCTATGCATGCCTTCCTGTGACAGAAGGGTTGGTCCTGGCACCCACTGATGGATTTCTTAGTAGCAAGAGCTATCCATGTGGTCCTGGGACAGTGAGATGGTCTCAGCATCCACTGGCAGATTTCCGAGTGCAAAAGCTATATGCATAATTCTGGGTCAGTGGGGGCAGGTCCTGTGATCTGCTGGAGGAATGCCTAGTGTGGGGGCTGTTGTGTCCTTCTGGGTCAGCAGGGGCAGGGCATGGCGTCCGCCCATGGGTCTGAAAGAGGTGGTCAGTGCCCGCCTCTGGAGCCCAAGATGATGGCAGTGACTTGCACCCACCCCCAGAGCTCCTGTAGGTGGTATCTTGCTGCTTGGGAGCACTCACAGGGAAATAAGTTCTTATGGTGGCCCTGCGCCTCTCTTCATGTGCTTCCCAGGAATGGTGACTTGCCTCTCTGGTGGGCCCAGGTTTCTTCCTAGTACACTCTCAGTTGCCACACCCTGACCTCTTCAGGCTTTTCTACACCTAAGCATGATCCTCTCCCTGGGGCTGATCTTCGGTGTCTGAGCTTCAGCACCTGATCCCCACCCTCACCATCAGAGGGATATCTCAGATTGGGGAGCACAGGGTGGCAGTGCCAACCCTCTGTGCAGGTTACTTTCCATTTTGCCTTCCACAAACCTGTTGCTGTTCTCCTCTCTTAGGCTCTGAAATTCCCCCTCTGTCCAGCCTAATCTGTCCATTGGTGAGGAACATTCCCAACGTGGGTGAGCCTTTCCTCCCACAGCTCCCTCCCTGGGGTGCAAGCCATGCCCTGATTCCTCCTTTTTCTTTTTCCTTTTGTCCTACTCAGTTGCATGGAGGTTTTCTTGTCTTTTCAGGCAGCTGAGGTCTTCTGTCGATGTTCAGTAGCTGTTCTGTGTGAATCATTCCACTTGTAGATATATTTTCAATGTTTCTGTGGAAGAAGGTGAACTCTGCTTTCTACTCCTCTGGCATCTTGATCCTGCCTCCCAAATTTATTTTTTAAAGAAAAAAATTTTGACTTTCTGCATATACCAACAAATTAGTCAACTTCCTTCACTTCTATGTAATTTGAGAGATTAACAATTACAACATTTGAAGTTGACAACTGAATTTTTTGAAGTCTTGTTGATCAATGAAAATATAAACAAATACACATAGCAAACTATAAATGGATTTTCAACATAATTCATTTTAAGGAACTGGTATCTTAGTTTTACCCTTGAAAATGTCATTAGATGATTTGAATGAGAAAATAGAGACTGAATGTAGTCATATCTATCACAAAAGCCTTGGCAGCTGCAACATTAATAGAAGGCAATGCAAATACAAGCAACTGTAGACCTTAAAATAAGCAGGCCATGGATAGTTTCTGGCAGACAGCTGTTACAAAATCACCTATTTCACTACCTTTGTGGCTTAAGTTAAGGAATACGTAGAATATAAGAAAAAAGAGAAGGTGGAGATGGGAAAAGCTGGAAATAAATACATAATAGTTTCTACTAAGTAAATTTTTCACATGATAGTGGGAGCAGATGGTTAGAGTAGTTCACTGTGATTTTGTTGTATGGTCTCAGATTTATCACTGGAATTAATGCCTTCATTTCTGTGAAAGACATTATACATTCCATTTCTCTATTTTAAATAATAAATTAATTTTAATGCATTTTTGCTCTAGCTTAAATGAGAAACATAAAGAGGAATTGATAGGTTCTGAATTTTTAGAACATCTTTTAATATGATTAAAAGCATAAAGCATCCCAAGTCCACTCTTCTAAAAACAGAAACTAGCCATCTGCTGCAGAGTTATTCTACTCTAAAATGCTCTGTAAACAACAAGGATTTACTGTAGAGCAAGGGAACTATATTCAATATCTTATAATAAACTAAAATGGAAAAGAATTAGAAAAAGAATATAAATATATACATATATATATTTTAATATATATGTATAAGTGAATGATTTTGCTGTACACCTGAAACTAATACACTACTGTAAATCTACTATATTTTAATTAAAAAATAAAATAAAATGTTGTGTGGTCCGATAGAGTAGACACAACCCAAGGTATACTCCATGACTAAATTGATATTTGGACAAAGTCATGGCCCTTTATGCTTTCAAGCAATATACTTACAATGCTTATTTAAGATGTACTTCATCTCTATTTGGCAAAACTAATAAAGATAAGAGGCTATTCTTAATTTTTCCTTACCTGAAAGAAGTAAATACCTCCAGCAAATTCACTAGTAAATTTAAAAACTAGCTGGATATAATCCAGGTAGGAAAGAGATTGCCTTGCTCTTTATAAAGTAAATGCTATGTTGGGACTTAAGCAGAAAGAGAATTTAAACTATTTTAACTTTGCTCATTTTGTTTTGTCTTTGAGGGTTTTGCTTTCTTCCAACACCTCTTCCTTGTCTCTAAATCTTCTTCTGTCTACATTCTTTTTGTATTTTTCTTTCTACTCTGTACTTGTAGTGGAATCTTCATTGGAAAGTTACTTCTCAGGGAACTCCTTCTTCCCTAACATTCCTGGTCACCTTTTAATGAATGCATATTCTGAAGGCAAAGTGTGGAGTTAGGAAAACTTTTTATCCCAGCAATGGCAGAACTCTATGATCCTAACTTAAAGTTTATTGACATGTGAATGAAAGACCAGACAGCTGAAAAGACATGCTGACCCTTAATAATCCTTAATAAGGAATTCTTTCCTACTGGAATACAGCTTTGAGAACACAGTGCTATGCTTGATTGCACAACTAATTGAAAACAGAGATGTTCAAGAAAATATATGACAAATACTGTTGGCTGACAAGCTCAACATCCCCTCTCAAGCTCCTTCCTTGCCCACCTCTATTATAAAGGCTGAGAAAATGAAATATTCTAGTCTTTCATGCAACTTGAAGTGACCACGTGATTTCTAAGCAGAGATGGGAGCAGAAGCTCCTGGAGAAAAAAAGGAAGCAGAAGCTTCTAGCAGAAGCATCTATTGGGGCTTCTGGAAAAACTTGTGCTTTCCTAATGAAAAGAACAAATGAAGCTAGTGCTTCCTCCCTTATCTGCTTTCTTTCTGTTTTTTTTTTTAACATATTTATTGGCATATAATTGCTATACAATGTTGTGTTAGTTTCTGCTGTATAACAAAATGAATCAGCTATATGTATACATATATCCCCATATCCCCTCCCTCTTGCATCTCCCTCTCACCCTCCCTATCCCACCCCTCTAGGTGGTCACAAAACACAAAGCTGATCTCCCCGAGCGATGCAGCTTCTTCCCACTAGCTATCTATTTTACATTTGGTGGTGTATATATGTAAATGCTACTCTCTCACTTCGTCCCAGCTTACCCTTCCACTTGCCTGTGTACTCAAGTCCATTCTCTATGTCTGCATCTTTATTCCTGTCCAGCCCCTGGGTTCATCAGGACAATTTTTTTTTTTTAGATTCCATATGTATATGTTAGCATATAGTATTGTTTCTCTTTTTCTGACTTATTTCACCCGTATGACAGACTCTAGGTCCATCCACCTCACTACAAATAACTCAATTTCATTTTTTTTATGGTTGAGTAACATTCCATTATATATATATATATATATATATATATATATATATATATATATATGTGCCATATCTTCTTTATCCATCCATCTGTTGATGTACACTTAGCTTGCTTCCACCTTCTGACTATTGTAAATAGTGCTGCAATGAATATTGTGGTACATGACTCATTTTGAATTATGGTCTTCTTGGGCTATAGGCCCAGAAGTGGGATTGCTAGGCCCAAAAGTGGGATTGCTGGGTAATATGGTAGTTTTATTTTCAGTTTTTTAAGGAACCTCCATACTGTTCTCCATAGTGGCTCTATCAATTTACATTCCAACCAACAGTGCAAGAGGGTTCCATTTACTCCATACATTCTCCAGCATTTATTGTTTGTAGATTTGTTTGATGATAACCATTCTGACTGGTGTGAGATCATACCTCATTGTAGTTTTGATTTGCATTTATCTAATGATTAGTGATGTTGAGCATCCTTTCATGTGTTTGTTCACAATCAGTATGTCTTCTTTGGAGAAATGTCCATTTAGATCTTCTGCCCATTTGTGGATTTTTTTTTAAATTTTTTTTTTATTGAGCTGCTTGTATATTTTGGAGATTAATCTTTTGTTACTTGCTTAATTTTCAAAAATTTTATCCCATTCCGAGGGTTGTCTCTTCATCTTGTTTATGGTTTCCATTGTTGTGCAAAAGTTTTAAGTTTCATTAGGTCGCATTTGTTTATTTTTGTTCTTATTTCCACTTCTCTAGGAGGTGGGTCAAAAGGATCTTGCTGTGATTTATGTCATAGAGTGTTCTGCCTATGTTTTTCCCTAAGAATTTTATAGTGTCTGGCCTTACATTTAGGTCTTTAATCCATTTTGAGTTGACTTTTGTGTATGGTGTCAGGAAGTATTCTAATTTCATTGTTTTACATATAGCTGTCCAGTTTCTCCAGGACCATTTATTGAAGAGGTTGTCTTTTCTCCATTGTATATTCTTGCCTCCTTTATCAAAGACAAGGTGACCGTATGTGCATGGGTTTACCTCTGGGCTTCCCATCCTGTTCCATGGATCTATATTTCTGTTTTTGTGCCAGTACCATACTGTCTTGATTACTACAAAGGTAGCTTTGTAGTATAATCTGAAGGCAGGGAGCCTGATTCCTTCAGCTCCGTTTTTTCTTTCTCAAGATTGCTTTGGCTATTTGGGGTATTTTATGTTTCCCTACAAATTGTGAAATTTTTTGTTTTAGTTCTGTGAAAAATGCCAGTGGTAGTTTGATAGGGATTGCATTGAATCTGTAGATTGCTTTGGGTAGTAGAGTCATTTTCACAATGTTGATTCTTCCAATCCAAGAACATGGTATATCTCTCCATCTGTTGTATCAACTTTAATTGCTTTAATTACTATCTTATAGTTTTCTGAGTGCAGTTCTTTTACCTCCTTACGTAGGTTTATTCCTAGGTATTGTATTGTTTTTTTGCAGTGGTAAATGGGAGTGTTTCCTTAATTTCTCTTTCAGATTTCACATCATTAGTATATAGGAATCCAAGGGATTTCTGTGCATTAATTTTGTATGCTGCTACTTTTCCAAATTCATTCAATACTTCTAGTAGTTTTCTGGTAGCATCTTTAGAATTCTGTATGTATAGTACCATATCAACTGTAAACAGTGACAGATTTACTTCTTCTTTTCAGATTTGGATTCCTTTTATTTCTTTTTCTTCTCTGATTGCCATCACTAAAACTTCCAAAACTATGTTGAATAATAGTGGTGAGAGTGGGCAACCTTGTCTTTTTCCTGATCTTAGAGGAAATGTTTTCAGTTTTTCAGCATTGCGCACAATGTTGGCTGTGGGCTTTTCATATATGTCCTTTATTCTGTTGAGGTAAGTTCCCTCTATGCCTACTTTCTGTAGGGTTTTTATCATAAATCGGTATTGAATTTTGTCAAAAGCTTTATCTGCATCTATTGAGATTATCGTATGGTTTTTCTCCTTCAATTTATTAATATTTTGTATCACATTTATTGATTTGCATATATTGAAGAATCCTTGCATTCCGAGGATAAACCCCACTTGATTATAGTGTATGATCTTTTAATGAACTGCTGGATTCTGTTTGCTAGTATTTTGTTGAAGATTTTTCATCTATGTTCATCAGTGATATTGGTGTGTAGTTTTCTATTTTTGTGACATCTTTGTCTGGTTATGGTATCAGGGTGATGGTGGACTCATAGAATAAGTTTGGGAGTGTTCCTCCCTCTGCTATATTTTGGAAGAATTTGAAAAGGATAGGTGTTAGCTATTCTCTAAATTTTTGACAGCATTTGCCTGTGAATCCACCTGACCCTGGGCTTTTATTTGTTGCAAGATTTTTTTTTTTTTTTTTTTTTGCAGTATGTGGGCCTCTCACTGTTGTGGCCTCTCCCGTTGCGGAGCACAGGCTCCAGACGCGCAGGCTCAGCGGCCATGGCTCATGGGCCCAGCCGCTCCGCGGCATGTGGGATCTTCCCAGACCGGGGCATGAACCCGTGTCCCCTGCATCAGCAGGCAGACTTTTAACCACTGCGCCACCAGGGAAGCCCTGTTGCAAGATTTTTAATCACAGTTTCAATTTCAGTGCTTGTGATTGGTCTGTTTATATTTTCTATTTCTTCATGGATCAGTCTCAGATAGTTTTCTAAGAATTTGTCCATTTCTTCCAGGTGGTCCATTTTATTGGCATATAGTTGCTTGTAGTAATCCTGCATGATTCTTTCTATTTCTGCAGTGTCAGTTGTTACTTCTCCTTTTCCATTTGTAATTCTGTTGATTTGAGTCTTCTCTCTTTTTTTCTTGATGAGTCTGGCTAGTGGTTTATCAATTTTGTTTATCTCCTCAAAAAACCAGCTTCTAGTTTTATTGATCTTTGCTATTGTTTCCTTCTTTTCTTTTTCATTTATTTCTGATCTGATCTTTATGATTTCTTTCCTTCTGCTAACTTTGGGGGGTTTTGTTTGTTTGTTTTTGCTCTTCTCTCTCTAATTGTTCTATGTGTAATTTAGGTTGTTTATTTGAGATATTTCTTGTTTCTTCAGCTAGGATTGTATTGCTATAAACTTCCCTCTTAGAACTAGTTTTGCTGCATCCCATAGGTGTTGGGTGGTCGTTTATTCATTGCCATTTGTTTGTTGGTATTTTTTTATTTCTTCAGTGACCTCTTGGTTATTTAGTAGTGTGTGTTTTAGCCTTCATGTGTTTGTGTTTTTTACAGTTTTTTTTCTGTAATTGATATCTAGTCTCATAGTGTTGTGGTTGGAAAAGATACTTGATATGATTTCAATTTTCTTAAATTTACCAAGGCTTTATTTGTGACCCAAGATATGATCTATCCTGGAAAATGTTCCATGAGCACTTGAGAAGAAAGTGTATTCTGTTGTTCTTGATGGAATGTCCTATATAGATCAATTAAGCCCATCTTGTTTAATGTGTCGTGTAAAGCTTGTGTTTCCTTATTTATTTTCATTTTGGTTGATGTGTGCATTGGTGAAAGTGGGGTGTTAAAGTGCCCTACTATGATTGTGTTGCTGTTGATTTCCCCTTTTATGGGTGTTAACCTTTGTCTTATGCATTGAGGTGCTCCTATGTTTGGTGTCTAAACATTTACAATTGTTATATCTTCTTCTTGGATTGATCCCTTGATCACTATGTTGTGTCCTTCTTTGTCTCTTGTAACAGTCTTTATTTTAAAGTCTATTTTGTTTGATATGAGAATTGCTACTCCAGCTTTCTTTTGATTTCCATTTGCATGGAATATCTTTTTCCATTCTGTCACCTACAGCCCGTATGTGTCCCTAGGTCTGAAGTGTGTCTTTTGTAGACAGCATATATATGGGTCTTGTTTTTGTATCCATTCAGCCAGTCAATGTCTTTTGGTTGAAGCATTTGGTCTATTTCCATTTAAGGTAATTATTGATATGTATGTTCTTATTACCATTTTCTTAATTGTTTTGGCTTTGTTTTTGTAGGTCTTTACCTCCTCTTGTATTTCCTCACTAGAAAAGTTCCTTAGCTTTTGCTGTAATGCTGGTTTGGTGGTGCTGAATTCTCTTAACTTTTGTTTGTCTGTGAAAGTTTTAATTTCTCTGTCGAATCTGAATGAGATCCTTTCTGGGTAGAGTAATCTCGGTTGTAGGTTTTTCCTTTTCATCCCTTTAAATATGTCCTGCCACTCCTTTCTGGCCTGCAGAATTTCTGCTGAAAGGTCAGCTCTTAGCCTTATGGGAATTCCCTTGTATGTAATTTGTTACCTTTCCCTTTCTGCTTTTAATATTTTTTTCTTTGTGTTTAATTTTTGACAGTTTGAATAATATGTGTCTTGACATGTTTATCCTTGGATTTATTCTGTATGGGATTCTGTGCTTCCTGAAATTGTTTGACTATGTCCTTTCCCTTATTAGGGAAGTTTTCAACTATAATTTCTTCAAATATTTTCTCAGTTCCTTTCTTTTTCTCTTCTTCTTCTGGGACCCCTATAATTTGAATATTGGTGCCTTTAATGTTCTCCCAGAAGTTGCTGAGTCTGTCCTCACTTCTTTTCATTCTTTTTTCTTTATTCTGCTTTGTGGTAGTTATTTCCCCTATTTTATCTTCCAGGTCACTTATCCCTTCTTCTACCTCAGTTATTGTGCTATTGATTGCTTCTAGAGAATTTTTAATTTCATTTATTGTGTTGTTCATCATTGTTCTTTTGCTCTTTATTTCTTCTATGTCCTTGTTAAACATTTCTTTTCTTTTCTCCATTCTATTTCCAAGGTTTTGGATCATCTTTACTATCATTACTCTGAATTCTTTTTCAGATAGACTGCCTATTTCCTCATCATTTGTTTGGTCTGGTGGGTTTTTACCTTGCTCATTCATCCACTGCATATTTCTCTGTCTTCTCATTTTGTTTAAGTTTCGTTGTTTGGGGTTTCCTTTTTACAGGCTGAAAATTCATATTTCCTGTTGTTTATGGTGTCTGCCCCCAGTGAGTAAGGTTTGTTCTGTGGCTTCTGTAGGCTTCCTGGTGGAGGGGACTGGTGACTGTGTTCTGTGGGTGAGGCAGGATCTTGTCTTTTTCATGTGCAGGACTGCCTTTGTTGGTGTATTTTGGGGTTTCTCTGAACTTAGTACGATTTTAGGCAGCCTCTCTGTTAATGGGTGGGGTTGTGTTCCTGTCTTGCTAGTTGTTTCACATGGGGCATCCAGCACTGGATTTTGCTGGCTGTTGGGTGGAGCTGGGTCTTAGTGTTGAGACGGAGGTCTCTGGGAGAGCTCTTGCTGAATGATATTATGTGGAGCCAGGAGGCCTCTGGTAGTCCAATGTCCTGAACTTGGCTCTCCCACCTCAGAGGCTCAGGCCTGACAACAGGCCAGAGCACCAAGACCCTGTCAGCCACATGGCTCAGGAGAAAAGGGAGAAAAAAAGAAGGAAAAAATAAAATAAAATAAAATAATTAAAAGAAAAAAGTAATCAAAAAACAAAAAGAAGAGAGCAACCAAGACAATACACAAATCCAGCAATTGTAACAATCTTTAAAACTATACTAAGATAAACATAACTATCCAGAAACAAGCAAGTCACAGCAAACCCCAAGTCTACAGTTTCTCCCAAAGTCCACCACCTCCATTTTGGTTTGATTCATTGTATATTCAAGTATTCCACTGTTGCAGGGTACCTCAAGTTGATTTTGAGCATTTAATCCACTGCTCCTGAGGCTGCAAGGAGAAATTTCCCGTTCTCTTCTTTGTTCGCACAGCTCCTGTGGTTGAGCTTTGGTTTTGACCCCATTTCTGCATGTAGGTTGCCCTCAGGCTTCTGTTCTTGCCCAGACAGGACAGGGTTAAAATAGTAGCTGATTAGGGGGCTCTGGATCATTCATGCTGTGTGGGAAGGAGGGGTATGGTAGTTATAATTGTAATTCCGGGTGAGCCTGTGACAGCAGAGACCAGCTTGATGTTTCAACAGCCTGAGGCATTCTGTGTGTTTTCCTGGGAAGTTGTCCCTGGATCACGGGACCCTGGAAGTGACAGGCTGAACAGGCTCCCAGGGTTTGCGTGTGTGTGTGTGTGTGTGTGTGTGTGTGTAGTGACCTGTACTTGCGGCACACAGGATTTTTGGTGGCTGCAGCAGTAGCGTTAGCATTTCATGACCTTCTCTCATGTCTGAGCTGATAGGTGCAGCTCATGCCCTTCTCTGGAGCTCGTTTAGGCGGTGCTCTGAATCCCCTCTCCTCATGCACCCCAAAACAATGGTTTCTTGCCTCTTAGGCTGTTCAAGACTTTGTCCCAGACTCCCTCCCGGCTAGCTGTGGTGCACTAGCCCCCTTCAGGCTGTGTTCATGCAGGCAACCCCCGTCCTCTCACTGGGATCTAACCTCTGAAGCCTGAGCCTCAGCTCCCAGCCCCCACCCGCCCTGGCAGGTGAGCAGACAAGCCCCTCAGGCTGGTGAGTGCTGGTAGGTACTGATCCTCTGTGCAGGAATCTATTCACTTTGCCCTCTGCACCCCTGTTGCTGCATTCTCCTCCATGGCTTCAAAGCTTCCCCCCACCCACCCCCCCATCTTCGCCAGTGAAGGGGCTTCCTAGTGTGTGGAAACCTTTCCTCATTCACAGCTCCCTCACAGAAGTTCAGGTCCCATCCCTATTATTTTGTCTTTGTTTTTTCTTTTTTCTTTTGCCCTACCCATGTTCATGGGGATTTTCTTGTGTTTGAGAAGTCTGAGGTCTTCTGCCAGCATTCAGTTGGTGTTCTGTAGGAGCTGTTCTGCATGTAGTTGTATTTTTGATGTATTTGTGGGGAAGAAGGTGATCTCCACGTCTTACTCCTCTGCTATCTTGAAGGTTCCCCCCCTTCTTTCTGTCTTGAATGCAGATGTGATGTCTGTGACTGCTGTAGTCATCTTTGAGGCAAGAAGCATAAAGACCAAAACCAGTGTGCTCAATCTGTATACCTGAAACTAACAGAACATTGGTAATCAACTATATCAATTATACTCCAACATAAAATCAAAATTAAAAACACAAAGAATGTGCTCAAGTTGATGTAATTGAAAATGGAGACAGATCCTGAATCCCTGATGGAATTATTGCATCAGCTGAACCAACTATTTGCCTTTATATTTTTGTTGACAAGAAAAATAACCTTCAGTTTCTTAAGCAAATTTTTTTTCTGGTTTCGTTTCTTGCAATTGAAATTATTTCAGATGATAGAGAAATTGTATTTTCAACATCGGATAAACCATTTTTTTCTATGGTGATCATAATATCTTGCATTTTAAAGCATTTTCCAATTTACAGACTTGTTTTGTCACATATGATCACATTTAATCTGAACAGTAAAATTAGGATTGGTTATCCTAACTTAAATGGTGAACCAATTTAAACTCAGAGTTTAAATAAATTGCCTAAGCTCACAGAAAGAAAATATGGTATAATCCAGGACTTGAACCCTCATCATCTGACCCTAATTACCAATTGAATCATGTTTGCTTATGTTGGAAGCCAAATTTATTGTCTTCACTTATTTCTTACATTCTTAACAAGCCTTGAAGAGCTTCTGTGTATCAGTCATTATAAGATAACAAAGAATTGGATAAAAATTACTGAACTCATAGTCTCCAGTGAATTAAGACACTTTATTATTAGCCCTGTGCTTTTAAAGATTAATACTATAAAACATCCTCTTCTGAGGACTTCACAGGTCACTAGGAAATACAAACCTGAAAATAAGTTTTTCTAAATATGACACAGAGTGGGCCATAAATGTATGTATGTTCATTGTAGAAGGGCAATACTAATTCTTACTTTGGGGGAAGTAGGGATGAGGGGTGGGTGGATGATAGTGCCAAGGTAACATACATAAGAGTGTGTCAGCTGCTTTTTATGACTATACATTTTGGGGAGTTAAGATTTATGAGACTTCAAAGCTGACCATATCTAGATGATAAGAGTAGGAGCTTGGTGCAAGCTGAAGGGTGCACTGGGGTGGTCCTGGAAAATTGGCCAGATCACCAGACAGTTTTCAGTCTATTGCCTCTGCACTGAGACTGGGAGCAAGCAAGTCTGTGCATGTATTTTCAAAAGTGGAGTCTTGGTTTCTTACAGCTCTCCAATAAGCCCAACTGGTTTTCAAACCAGCTAAGGGGGCTTATCTTCTCAGTTTTGGACCACAGGGCAGGGGTGCTTAATATGCAGCTTGAACCCTTTTCTTCCCAGAGAGGATCCCTGAGGTTGTGATATTCCCTTTCTCTTCTGGGCCATAACCTGGGGCTGTGGGTCCTGATTGATTGCTTCTATTCTCCTCCTACTGGAGTATGAGTGGCTCTTTCTTTATAACCTTTGTTATAGAATAGCCATTCTGCTAGCCTTAAAGTTGATTTCAGCAAAATTTGCTCTACATGTAGTTGCAGTTTTGATGTGTTCATAAGGGAGGAGAGCTCAGCATTCTCCTACTCCACCATCTTGATCCCACCTTTCTGTACCTTTATTTTATCTCTTTGTACATTTATACATAGTTAGTGCCCATGTCAGAATGTTCTATTTTCTGAAATCAATTGCTCATGATTTGTCTATTTTGCTTTATCAGTTGACTGTTTTGCATAGCATTGTATGAAAAATTGTGTGCTTCGTAATTTTTGTCTGTGGCTCACCTTCAGTGTTCCCTCAGAATTGTTTTCTGAGGCAGTGCAGATATTCTCATGTTTGGAGAAGTCCCTAAGGGGCAGTTTTGTGATCATCCATAGGGCCTAATAGTGACCAGTTTTGAGTCAGTTTTTATAATAGTTTCCAACTATGTTTTTTTATATATATATAAGAATAGTGTATGAATTCAAGCCTTATCATCATATGTGGTTCAATATTTTTATTCAATTTCCCACAGTGGATTCTGTTTATACCCAATGATTTCTGGGAGGTTACTTACTGTGAAGCATCCTTGATATGGTAGGTTGAATTTTCAAAATTCTTGTCTTCCAGAGTTAAAAGGGGACCATAGTTCCTGTTTCAATTATATAAGGGGTTGGGAGCTTTGACACCAGTCTCTATGAAGGTTTTTAGCCATCAGTCCTTAACTTGTCTTAACTTGCCTTAACTTGTGAATGAGCCATGCAATTTCACACTTCTGGGATTACCTTTCCATTCTGGAGGATTTTTTTTTTTAACTTTTAAAATTTTAATTAAAAAAAATTATTTAGCTTGCTTTCACTGTATATTTATATTATGATGGTAATTATTATAATCTCATCATATCCATTAAGCATTCCTATGTGTTTAAAAATGAGGGAAATATGACTCTCCTTTATTGCTTTGGATGTAGTATTATTATTTTCTTAATTATAATCTTAGATTATAAGGTTTTAATACACACTCTAGTTAAAAGATAAAAATGGAACTGATGAAACTGTCAGGAGTAACAATCTCAATGACTTCTCTTTGTGATGTTACAAACCAGAATTGCCACCAGTTTTCAGTGGCACAGTGGTTAATAATCCTCCTGCCAATACAGGGGACATGGGTTCAAGCCCTGGTCTGGGAAGGTCCCACAAGCCGTGGAGCAACTAAGGCCATGTGCCACAACTACTGAGCCTGCACTCTAGAGCCCGCAAGCCACAACTACTGAGCCCACATGCCACAACTACGGAAGCCTGCACACCTAGAGCCCATGCTCTGCAACAAGAGAAGTCACCGCAATAAGAAGCCTGCACACTGCAACGGAGAGTAGTCCCCGCTCCCTGCAACTAGAGAAAGCCCACCCACAGCAAAGAAGACCCAACGCAGCCAAAAAAAAAAAAAAATTGATTCCCAGTTGCTGGTAATGGTCACAGAGAACAAGAATGCCAGAGTTGACCCTAATAGGATACTAATAGGAAACACACTTTCCTTAAGAAACAAAACAAACTAGTCTGTCATTATTTGCGAGTAATATATCACATACTTTAAAGATACATATCAAGGAAAGAACCAAAATCAATGTTTGAGTAAGACCCTAACATCCTCTAGCTTACAACGTATAACAGGCATTTTAGCTTGAGTGGTTTCCCCATAAGGATTGGAAACCAATAAATTTTCTTTTCATATGAGAACAACTAGAATATATTTGTAGACAACTAGACTGCTTCCCAAATATTCCTACTGCTCAAATTCAGTCTTCAGTACATGTCTCAGACTTCCAGTTCTGTCTATATAGTAGACTAGAAAACCAGTAAATGTCTTCAATAAAAACACCTAGGAATTTTATAAAAATATATTGAATATCCTTTAAACTAATAGCTAAAATTCTGAAAAAGTAAGGGGAATTTTCAGGAATCAGATATAAACAGAATACTATAAACTACAAATGTAAGTAGGTGAGAAATTGCAACTGCCCTAGGAGGTACTAACAAGTCTCAATGATCTGTGTTTTATACTCATATTTTATTACCACAATAGATGAAACCTTGGACCAATGGGAAACAGGGAAACAGAACTGACTACTACATAAAGTTGAGGCTCTTGAAGTTGGATTAGTAAAATTATCAAAAGCACTTTGTGTCTGCTTGGTATTTGAATGAAAAAACAGGTTTCCTTTAAAATTCAGGATTATGAAACTGTCACACATGAATTTAAGGTCAAATGTATACTACCTGAATGGTGTGTGAACTTTTAAAACAGAAATGAATGTTAAAATTGATCCCAATTGTAATACCTCAAAGCTCTAGACAGAGGCAAATTTAAAACCACCTTAGAAAAAACAAACAACAAAAAAAAAACACCTTAGAAAAGTATGGATAACATGGATTCCCTTTCCATGGGAAATCCAGTCTAAGGAAGCTCTCACATTAAAAAATATAAAGAATATTAGGAAACCACTTATCATAAGCAAGGACCAGTACACACACACAAACACGCACGTGCGCGCGCGCGCGCGCACACACACACACACACACATAAATCCCAAATACAGGTTCTGGACTCAAAGACTAGTTCACCAAGGTCCCTGGTTTGAATAAAGCAAAAAGACAAAAATAACCTTCTAAGCACTTAACAGAATTGTGTTGGAAAACAAAACAAAACAAAAACACAAATTTGTCTAATTGATTTCTGTAATTGCATAACCACAAAGAAAATTTCCATGTCCCTGAACTCACACTGTGTCATATAGGCTGCTAAATAGGTACAACTTACACAAAGAAAAGGAATTCTGGCTAATGGCCATTTTGAAATATGTCCACAGAGGGCAATGAAAAAGGAAGAATCTAATGAGAGAACAGAACCTGGTGCTACCAAATTGGCTGACCAAGAAATCTACTCCTTTATTAGAGATCAACATTCCTACCTTCTGACCTGCAGGATATAACAATTGCCATGGTTACATGATCACTGTATATTATTTACCAATAATTCTCCAAAGAGGAGTTTTACACCATCTATACCTGTTGGATGAGTTAGGTGTGGCTGAATTTACAATTTACACATATATCAAAAGACAAGGAGACTATATCCCAACGTGACCAAGAGAGTTACATTATCAGCTAAGGAAGAATTCTGAACGTGAGTTTTCTCCATTCAGTGAGTTCTGTGTATGGAAATTTAGTGTGTGGTATATAGTAAGGGTTGTCCTTTCTAGGATGCCTGTTTTTTCCAGCCCAGCATCCACTTCCCCTCCTTCTGGTAAAAAGATTATGAATTTCTTTGGGGAAACTACCCCCACCTCTTCTCTCAATCCTGTGGATTGGGTTAAATTGACCACATATATGCTTAATTGGCTCTGACTAGTTTAAGCCAAACCAATGAATCCTAACTTACTAGATTTGAACTCATAACTTGACGTAAATAATGGTGAATGTATCTGTGTCTATGAAATTACTTGGTGGTTATCATTTTGTTTGTTTAAAGATTTGTTCTATAATTTAAAGAAAGTATTTTGATTAATTTCCATACAAAGATAAGCACTAATGTTAACGTCAAGTGTAGCTCTATCTGTGACATAAAAACCAGAGCAGTTTAATCGAAGGGTACCTATCTGTAAAATATATGTTGGGGAGAGAAGCAATTAGCACTGTGGGAAACAAGGAAAATGTCTTGGTTAGGAAGGCAAATTTGGTCTGAATAAGTTCTCTTCTAGTTCTGAAAATCAATGAGTAAATGAAAATTAAGATTTTCAAATGAGGATTTGTATTAGTTTTCTCTTCTGCCAAAACAAATAACCACAAATTTAATGGCTTAAGACAATGCAGATTTACTATTTTACTGTTCTGTAAGTCAGAAGTCTGACATTGATCTCATCAGGCTAAAATCATGATGTAGGCAGCTGTGCTCCTTCTGGAAACTCTAAGAGAGATTCCATTTCCTTAGTCATTCACATTGTTGGCAAAATTCAATTCCTAGTGTTTTTAGAACTGAGGTCCCCAGTGTTTGCTGAGTGTCAGCTGAAAGTTATTCCAGCTTCTAGAAATTGCCTGCATCCCTTGATTAGTGACCTCTGTCTTCAACTGTTAAAGCCTGCAACAATGGATTGAGTCCCTTCCCTTTCATGCTTGCAAGTCCCCTCTTTTTTTTTCCATCATAACCCTCTGACTCACTTTATGCCTTCCTCTTCCAATTTTAAGGATTTATTTGCTCAGATTGAGCCCACCTAGATAAGCCAGAATAACCTCCCTATCTCAAAGTCCATACCCTTATTCATACCTGAAAAGTCCCTTTTACTACATATTCACAGGTTCCAGATATTTGTATATGGCCATATTTGGGAAAGGGCATTATTCTGCTTGCCACAGCATTGCTACTATATTTTTTTAACAGGATTTCAATGAAATTTGTTTCAGAAATAGAAATCACAGTGGTAAGAAGCGACTAAGTTCACTATCTTAAAATTAAGCAATGTTAATACTTGCATGACGTCAAAACAGTGCTCATTACCCAGGGATCCACTGATGTATAACATGCACCACTTTACCTTTGAGTGACATCTACAGTCCGTAGTGTTACTTGTACGGGAGAGAGATTTTAGGTTCTTCCTCCCTGTAACATAGGGCAGTAGTTTAGCAATAAAGAAAAGCTTCCATTTTGGGTCATTGACATAGATAAACTATGCATTATTCCTCTTTGCCTAAAAGATCATTAGAGCCCCATTTCATAATTCTATTTAGCTGGATATGGCAGACCCTATGTGACTTTCAAAGAAATATAAAAACTATCATCTTCATATTAAGATTTGTCATAATTTTGTTCACTTGATCTGTATCAGAGACGTGCATTATTGTTTCATTTATTAAAATCCAAACCCATATACAAAATGAATGAGAAAAAAGAATAGCACTGGGGACTGAGAGAACAGAGTGCTAATTTCCACTTTGCCTTGTGTGCTTGGGTGTGTCGCTTTACTCCATGGGTTTTCTCATTCACGGGATGGAAGAGGTGAAATGAAATAATTTCAGTTTTAATAAGGTCATATCCAGTTATATGTCTATATATAATAATTATATCAGATATTGAATCCAGACAGAGAACTCTGAAATTCCCCACTTCTATTGAATTTGTCAAGTTAATCAGTACCCTATGGAAAAATTATCTTTTAATATTTAAAAACATAAAGCAATAAATAAAAATTTAAAAATTAAATTAAAAATATAAACATAGTTAGCTATTAGTTATTGAAAATTTGCATTTTGGTTTTTACAAGTTATCTGATGAAAGTTATTTCTCTGAGCTCTTGAAGAGAAGAGAGTGTGTGTATCTTTTCTACAAAAGAGGAATTACATTATAGTTGTCAGGTATACATGTTCTATCTACATCAGACTACCTAGGTTCAATGTCCTGACTCTTAGTAGCTGTATAATTATGGAAAGATTACCTCCTAGTTCTTAAATTTCTTCATCTGTCAAATAAAGACAATGATCATAGCTATTTCACAAGTATATGGAGTGAAGTAAATTAATTAATATGAAGTTTTTACTACAGAGCCTACATATATAGCAAATTTTTGATATATGTGAGCTATTATTTAAAAACTCAGAGATTCATTTTTTATAACTGAAGGCTCTGCCTGAAATAGTCACAAGTCTCATTCTATTTTTTTTTTAATTTGGAGTATAATTGCTTTACAATGTTGTATTGGTTTCTGCTGTACAGCAAACTAAATCAGCTATATGTATACATATATCCATTCTTTTTTGGATTTTCTTCCCATTTAGGTCACCACACAGCACTGAGTAGAGTTCTCTGTGCTATACAGCAGGTTCTCATTAGTTATCTATTTTATACATAGTAGTGTATATATGTCAATCCCAATCTCCCAATTCATCCCACACTCCCTTTACCCCCTTGGTGCCCATATGTTTGTTCTCTACATCTGTGTCTCTATTTCTGCTTCTCAGATAGGTTCATCTGTACCATTTTTCTACATTTCACATATATGCGTTAATATACTATATTTATTTTTTCTTTCTGACTTACTTCACTCTGTGTGACAGTCTCTAGGTCCATCGATGTCTCTAAAAATGACTCAATTTTGTTCCTTTTTATGGCTCAGTAATATTCCATTATACATATGTACCACATCTTCTTTATCCATTCCTCTGCTGATGGACATTTAGGTTGGTTCCATGTCCTGGCAATTGTAAATAGTGCTGTAATGAATATTGGGGTGCAACTCTGGTTTTGAGATAAGGTTTTCTCAGGGTATATGCCCACTAGTGAGATTGCTGGCTCATAAGGTAGCTCTATTTTTAGTTTTATAAGGAACCTGAATACTGTTCTCCATAGTGGCTGTATCAATTTACATCCCCACCAACAGTACGAGAGGGTTTGCTATTCTCCACACCCTCTCTAGCATTTATTGTTTGTGGATTTTCTGATGATGGCCTTTCTGACTGGTGTGCAGTGATACCTCATTGTAGTTTTGATCTGCATTTCACTAATAATTAGAGATGTTGGGTATCTTTTCATGTGCCTCTTGGATATCTGTATATCTTCTTTGGAGAAATGTCTTTTTAGGTCTTCCACCCATTTTTTGATTAAGTTGTTTGTTTTTTTTGATATTGAGCTGCATGAGCTGTTTGTATATTTTGAGATTAATCCTGTGTCAGTTGCATCATTTGCAAATATTTTCTCCCATCTTGAGGTTTGTCTTTTTGTCTTGTTTATGATTTCCTTTGCTATGCAATAACTTTTAAGTTTAATTAGGTCCCATTTTTTTTACTTTTGTTTTTAAGTTTATTACGGTCAAAAAAGATCTTGCGGTGATTTATGTCAGGGTGTTCTGCCTATGTTTTCCTCTAAGAGTTTCTAGTGTCTGGTTTTACATTTTGGACTTTAATCCATTTTGAGTTTATTTTTGTGTATGGCTGTTAGGGAGTGTTCTAATTTCATTCTTTTACATGTAGTTGTCCAATTTTTCCAGCACCATTTATTTGAAGAGACTGTCTTTTCGCCATTGTATATTATTGCCTCCTTTGTCATAGATTAGGTGACCATAAGTACATGGGTTTATTTCTGGGCTTTCTATTGTGTTCCATTGATCTATATTTCTGTTTTTGTGCCAGTACCATACTGTACTGATTACTGTATCTTTTTAGTATTGTCTGAAGTCAGGGAGACTGATTCCCTCAGCTCTGTTTTTCTTTCTCAAGATTGCTTTGGCTATTCAAGGTGTTTTGGGATTCCATACAAATTGTAAAATTTTTGTTTTGATTCTGTGAAAAATCCCATGGGTAATTTGACAGGGATTGTATTGAATCTGTAGATTGCTTTGGGTAGTATATTCATTTTGATTGTTCTTGCAATCTAAGAACATGATATATCTCTCCATCTGTTTGTGTCATCTTTGATTTCTTTCATCAGTATCTTATAGTTTTCTGAATACAGGTCTTTTACCTCCTTAGGTTTATTCCTAGGTATTTTATTTGTTGTTGTTACAATGGTAAATGGGACTGTTTCCTTAATTTCTCTTTCTGCTCTTTCAATGTTAGTGTATGGGAATGCAAGTGATTTCTGTGTATTAATTTTGTATCCTGCAACTTTACCAAATTCATTGATTAGCTCTAGTAGTTTTCTGGTAGTATCTTTAGGATTTTTATGATAGTATCATGTCATCTGTAAACAGTGACTGTTTTACTTCTTCTTTTCCAATTTGGAATCCTTTTATTTCTTTTTCTTCTCTGATTGCCATGGCTAGGACTTCCAAAACTATGTTGAATAATAGTGGAGAGAGTGGGCAACCCTGTCTTCTTCCTGATCTTAGAGGAAATGCTTTCAGTTTTTCACCATTGAGAATGATGTTTGCTGTGGGTTTGTTGTATAAGGCTTTTATTATGCTGAGATAGTTTCCCTCTATGACTACTTTCCGGAGAGTTTTTATCATAAATCGGGGTTGAATTTTGTCAAAAGCTTTTTCTGCATCTATTGAGGTGATCATATGGTTTTTATTCTTCAATTTGTTTATATGGTGTATCACATAGTTTGATTTGCATATATTGAAGAATCCTTCCATCCCTGGGATTAATCCCACTTGATATTGGTGTGTGATCCTTTTAATCTGTTGTTGGATTCTTTTTGCTAGTATTTTGTTGAAGATTTTTGGTCTATGTTCATCAGTGATATTGGCCCATGATTTTCTTTTTTTTGTGTGATATCTTTTTCTGGTTTTGGTATCAGGGTGATGGTGGATTTGTAGAATGAACTTGGTTGTGTTCCTACCTATGCAATTTTTTTGGAAGATTTTCAGGAAGATGGATGTTAGCTCCTCTCTAAAAGTTTGATAGAATTCCCCTGTGAAGCCATTTGGTCCTGGACTTTTGTTTTCTGGAAGATTTTTAATCATAGTTTCAATTGCGTTACTTGTAATTAGTCTGTTTACATTTTCTATTTCTTCCTGGTTCAGTCTTCGAGGGTTGTACTTTTCTACTAATTTGTCCATTTCTTCCAGGCTGTCTATTTTATTGGCATAGAGTTGCTTGTAGTACTCTCTTATGATCCTTTGTATTTCTGCAGTGTCAGTTGTAATTTCTCCTTTTTCATTTCTAATTTTATTGATTTGAGTCCTCTCCCTTTTTTTCTTGATGAGTCTAGCTAAAGATTTATCAATTTTGTTTATCTTCTCAAAGAGCCAGCCTTTAGTTTCATTGATCTTTGCTATTGTTTTCTTCATTTCTATTTCATATATTTCTGCTCTGAATTTTATGATTTCTTTCCTTCTATTAACTTTGGGTTTTGCTTGTTCTTCTTTCTCTTGTTGCTTTCGGTGCCAGGTTAGGTTGTTTATCTGAAACTTTTCTTGTTTCTTGAGATAAGTTTGTATTGCTATAAACTTCCCTCTTAGAATTGCTTTTGCTGCATAGGTTTTAAGTTTTGCTGTATAGGTTTTGAGTTGTCATGTTTTCGTTGTCATTTATTTCTGTGTATTTTTTTACTTCCTCTTCAATTTCTTCAGTGATCTCCTGGTTATTTAGTAGCATATTGCTTAGCCTCCATGTGTTTGTGTTTTTTACAGTTTTTTTCCTTTAATTTATTTTTAATCTTATAGCGTTTTAACCAGAAAAGATGCTTGATATGGTTTCAATTTTCTTGAATTTACCGAGGCTTTATTTGTAACCCAAGCTGTGATCTATCCTGGAGAATGTTCCACGTGCATTTTTGAAGAAAGTGTATTCTTCTGCTTTTTGAAGGCATGTCCTTTAAATATCAATTAAGTCTATCTGGTTTATTGTGTCATTTAAAACTTGTGTTTCTTTATTAATTTTTTTGTCTGGATGATCGTGCCATTGGTGTAAGTGGTGTGTTAAAGTCCCCCACTATTATTGTGTTACTGTCAATCTCCTCTTTTATGGCTGTTAGCATTTGCCTTATATATTGAGGTGCTCCTGTGTTGGGTTAATATATATTTATAATTGTTAAAGCTTCTTCTTAGATTGATCCCTTGATCATTATGTAGTGTCCTTCCTTGTCTCTTGTAACACTCTTCATTTTAAAGTCTATTTTATCTGATATGAGTATTGCTTCTTCAGCTTTCATTTGATTTCCATCTGCATGGAATATATTTTTCCATCCCCTCACCTTCAGTCTGTATGTTTCTCTGGGTCTGAAGTGGGTTTCTTGTAAACAACATATATACATGTCTTTTTTTTTAACCATTCAGCCAGTTGTGTCTTTTGGTTGGAGCATTTAATCCATTTACATTTAAGGTAATTATAAATATATATGTTACTATTAACATTTTCTTAATTATTTTGGGTTTGTTTTTGTAGGTCTTTTTCTTCTCTTGTGTTTCCCGCCTGGAGAAGTTCCTTTAGCATTTGTTGTAAAGCTGGTTTGGTGGTGCTAAATTCTCTTAGCTTTTGCTTGTCTGTAAAGGTTTTAATTTCTCCATTAAATCTGAATGAATTCCTTGCTGGGTAGAGTAATTTTGTTTGTAGGTTTTTCCCTTTCATCACTTTAAATATGTCCTGCCACTCCCTTCTGGTCTGCAGAGTTTCTGCTGAACAATCAACTGATAGCCTTATGGGGTTTCCCTTGTATGTTATCTGTTGCTTTTCCTTTGCTGCTTTTAATATTTTTTTTCTTTGAATTTAATTTTTTTTTTTTTAGTTTGATTAATATGTGCCTCGGTGTGTTTGTCCTTGGGTTTATCCTGTATGGGACTCTCTGAACTTCCTGGACTTGGGTGGCTATTTCCTTTCCCATGTTAGGGAAGTTTTTGACTATAATCTCTTCAAATATTTTCTCAGACCTTTTCTCTTTCTCTTCTTCTTCTGGGACCCCTATAATTTGAATGTTGGTGCATTTAATGTTGTCCCAGAGGTTTCTGATATTGTCCTCATTTCTTTTAATTCTTTTTCCTTTATTCTGCTCCTTGGCAGTTATTTCCACCATTCTATCCTCCAGCTCACTTATTCGTTTTCTGTTTTATTTATTCTGCTATCGATTCCTTCTAGTGTATTTGTCATTTCAGTTATTGTGTTCTTCATCACTGTTTGCTTGTTCTTTAGTTCTTCTAGGTCCTTGTTAAACATTTCTTGTATTTTCTCTACCTGTGCCTCCATTTGATTTCCAAGATTTTGGATCATCTTTCCTATCATTAGTCTGAATTCTTTCTCAAGTCTTTGCCTATTTCCTCTTCATTTATTTGGTCTTGTAGGTTTTTACCTTGCTCCTTCATCTGTAATATATTTTTTGTTTTCTCATTTTTTTCGATGGGTGGGGCTGTGTTCCTGTCTTGCTGGTTGTTTGGTGTGAGCTGTCTAGCACTGGGGTTTGCAGGCAGTTGTGTGGAGCTGGGTGTTGATGTCAAGATGAGGACCTCTGGGAGAGCTCACACTGATTAATATTCTCTGGGGCCTGAAGTTCTCTGTTAGTCCAGCGACTTGGATTCAGCGCTCTCACCACAGGAGCTCAGGCCCAGCCCCTGGCCTGGGAACCAAGATCCTGCAAGCCCCATGGTGTGGCCAAAAAAAAGAAAAAAGAGAGAAACAAAAAAAGAACAGAATAATAACAAAGAATAAAAAATACAACAAAATTAGAAAAATAAAAAATATATTAGAAAAATAAAAATGAAACAGCAACAAGGCAAAAACAGGACCACAACAGCAAAAATATAAAGTGAAATAAAATAAATAACTAAAAATAAAAAATAATGAAAATAAAATACAGAAAAAAATTAAAAGATAAAAATAAGAAAAAAAATTCCCTGGCGCCTCCACTACCAGTGTCCTTGCCTCCATGTTGAGCCACAGCCAACCCCTACCCCCCGAGTAGGCCCTCCAAGATCTATAAGCAGACCTCCCAACCTGCTCTGTCAGCCCCACCTCTGCTTGCATTCCTCTCACCAGCATCTTTTTCCTGATGCTATCCTGGAGCACACATGCCCATACAGGCTAGCTGGGGTGCCAGCTTCCACAGGCATACCCGCAGGGGTTGGCACAGACAAAGGAGGCCTTGGAGGGGGCAGCCCATGGCCTGCTTGGACCCTCATGGCCAGTGTAAGCCTTGGCGGCAGTGGAGCTAAGGCCTTGGGCCTGTGCAGCCATAGGGGACTTTGGGAGTGGGGCTCAGGCCCAGGACCTGCATGGCCAAGGGTTTTGGGCGGGGCCCAAGGTGGGCCCAGGCTCAGGACCCATGTGGCCAGAAGAGACCCCAGCATGGGCAGAGCTCAGGGACAGATCCATGCAGCTGGAGTGGGAGAAGGTCCATTCCTGAATTTGAATCTCTTCCTAAATGCCTGTTTTCCTGCAGCCTATGACAAATTTTCATCAGAAATAAGAGGAGGGAAGCCCAGGAAAACACACACAAAGGGACACTTCCTGTACCAAGAGACATAAAACTTAATTGAGCTAAAGTTGCTTTTTTTTTTCTGTTTGCATTTTAAACATGTATATGATTTTAAGCAAGACTTAGATCTGATAGAACAAATTAGTATCTAGTTCAAAAATTAAGACCTATGAATCTGTACTAAAAAATAGGGGGATGGGAAAGAGAATTATTGTTAAGCAGGCTCCAAAATATGCTGGGAGTCCTTATACATTAGCTATGACTAATATTTAGGCCAGGACTAATGCTTTCCATGAAAGCTCTGGAGTTTAATTGCAGCTTCTAAAAAGTCCCCATTTCTGCTTCTCCCCAAAATTAGACCTTTGCTCCCATTTGTAAATGGGTGGCAATAGCAAGCTGAAAGTGCATCTTCAGTTACCCCATTCTTCAAGGGTGATTCTTAGTGCCTAGTCCTCTGCAGAAACAGCATGATCAGTAAAATTCATGGTTTCTTCTGGGTCTCCTCAAAATAAATTCTCTAGGAAGAAAACTTGGTAGTTATAGATGAAGATGAAGATGATATTAATAACAAGAAATATTTTTATGTTTATTAAGGACCAGTACTTTAGACACATTATATGACTTGATCCATGTAACAAAATGTGTAAGGTGGGAATATCATGTGTATCTTCTGTGAAAGAAAACTAAGGCACTGGTTCAAGGTCGATGTAATATTTAAACCTGTGTCTACTTGAGATCAGAGACTCTGATATTGACCATTGTACTTTACTGACTCCATAAAGACCCCAGGGAGGCCCTCCTTCCACTGCTTTTCACCTCACCCCAAGGTTGTCTTTCCCTTGTCTTACTTTTCTTTAGCATTCAGGTTCACTATTTGTGTTTACTTATGAAGGGTTTTGCTCTGGTGATTTAGGAACTAAAGCTGATAATTATCCTGATTTGCAAGTAGTGCAGTGGCTATTTCTCAAAGTAGCATAGTTGTACAAATAATACCTGTGTGCTGTGTCAACTTGTTGCCCAAATTTAGAACAATCTCCCCGTTACTTTTATAGCACATTGTCTCCTTTTGGTATGAATTGGGTTTGTAGGAGTGGAATTGGTTACATCAGAATAAAAGAGGAAACAGTGAGGATGACTGGAAAGCTATATAACAGAAGCATTAGGGAAAAGGAAAGAAGAGGGTAGGATGGGGTGGGGAGGTTTTTAAAGGAGAGCTTTAAAATAATAAACTAGTAGAAACTGGGTGACAGTCTGAGAATATTATTCTTAATGCAGAGAGAATGACTATTGCAACAATGGTGAGTCAGAGGATGAAATAACAGGTCTACAGGAAGGACATTATTTGGGGAAGGGAGAGGGAAGAAGAGAAACATTAATGTTTATTAAATGTCTATGTGTTTCTCCCTATAACTTTAAGCAAACTTTAGAGTCAAACTGAACTCTTCTTGAAGTCTTTCAACTTGCCTCCCATGTGCTTCACAATTATCCAATGCCATCAAGGGGAAAAACAAAGGGAAAAATGATGAAGAGAGGCTTAACCATCATGTGCCAAGCACTTAACATTCCTATATCAGTGCTAATGGGTGTGTATTCTCTGCTAACTTTTTAACCACTTGAGACCAGAATGATCTCGGGTGGCCATGGCCTGCAGAAGCTTGAAACAGGGTTTTGGTTCCCAGACAGAGATTGAGGTCAGACCACGGCAGGAAGAAGGCTGAATCCTAGCCACTAGACCAGTGGTCAGCGACAAGGCACTGGCCATTCAGCTTTGTGGAAAAGAATTCCCACAAAAAGGAAACTAGTGAAACAAGTAAAGTGTTTATTAGAAAGAAAAAGTGTACAGTACATGTGTATAGACACACAGGTGGACTCAGAGAGAGAGTTGAGGCCTCATGGTAATTTAAATCACTTATATGGTGCATTTCTTCCAGATTTCCTTTGGCCAATCATTTTGATTTGCCTAGTTCAGAATCTGTATTTGGTATATCTCAGGATTCTCTCTCGTGTGTGTGCACATCTCTAAGCCAAGATGGATTCAAGTGAAGAGGTTTATGGGTAGCTTGCCATCACTTGCTTTTTGACCTCCAAGGAGATTTTTTGTTGGGAAGGTCTCCTTGACTTTGAGAATGAGAAATATGTGGTCTCTTTTCTTTTATCTGGGCAGGGCTCAACCTCTCCTATTATTCTCCAGTTATCTTCTTCTTGGAGTATCAGTCCACAAGGAACAAACTCCAGCTGCTCACCCTGGGGCCCATCTATCTCCTGCCTCAAATCCCTTCTGAAAAACATAGACCCCAAGAAATCTTTATTGGGAATATTAAGGGGGCCCAGTGTGATTTCCATTGTTATTTTGGCATGATCTGCTGTGCAGAGCGGCTGGAGTCTCTGCATTGTCATTGTCCTGTGATGCTCTAGAGAAAACAAACTAAATAATTGATTAGAGAAGCAGGGGCGAAAGGCTAGTAAAAGGCCATTATAATCAGAGACTCAAGCAAGGGTAATAATCTGGTTATACAAGTTCAACATATTTTGTTAATCTCAGGCTTAAAATTTAGTATATTTCTTTGTTTCTAAAATGGAAGTTCTGAACCTGTTGGTCCCAGGCCTCCTTCTTGGGCTGAAAGGTCTTAGTTGCAGATTTGCCACAGTATGGAAGACAACAGAGCACTAGGCAAAATATAACATAAATAAGTATGGCTAAAAAGAGGAAGGTTATAAGAAAATGGAAATCTCCCATCAGAAAGTTTTCAATAACTTGTGGGATCCAGGAGAACAAGTTAGAGACCAGTTTTCACTTTTCCCACTCATATTGAATAGCGAGGATTGGTGGTTAATTGTCTACTGAAGCCAGGTGGTTTCTTGTCAAATTTTCTCAATGTCGGTCTCTACCTGGGAAGAGGTATTAATGTACGTGCAAAAAGAAGTATTGGCAACTGCACATAATACCCCTCCTTGTTCTTCCGACAGATAATCCAGGGCCAGTCGGTTGTCAAGTACACCTTGGCCAGTGAATCTAGAAGACTTATGTAGATTAGTAAGAGAGCAGTACTGTTAGCTATGGCAGTAAGAGTATGAGGCAAGTTTCGAAGGACATGTTGGTGGGTGGCTAATCCCCATCATGGTAACAAGGTATATCCAAAGAAAGAGCATCTCTGTCTTAGATGCCACCAGGTAAATCTCGAGTAAATAGGTTCGAGGAACTAACCCAGTGCTTGGATTAGTTTAAAGCGTGGATTGAGAAAGGAGTAATCAAGTTTCCCACCATACACTGTGTGGGCGTGGAGTTATTGCATAAGCATAGTGGCACATGTTTTTTTTTTTTTTTTTAATCTACCTGGCATACAAAAAGGTATCTTAGTGGAGCACAATAGACTAATGTGCCCAAGGTATTAAAGCCTAGCCATCCAATTCTATTGTTATGGAAATGTTCTCCAGCTACAAACCCAAGGGGTTCTATCCACGTCTGTCCTGATATCTGCTTCTCCTATGTGGATCCTTCTTCCACTGTGTAGCAAGTTAGAGTTTGAACACAAATAGTAACTAGAGTTCTGGCTTGGGGAGTAGGCATTATAAAGCACTGAGATGCTTTAACGCCAGTTCTTCATCCTCCCAGTTTGACTTCATATTGTCCTTCTGTTTCTAAGGGGAGGGTTAGGTAAGAGACATTAGAATTTTCTTCAGTAGGAAAATGAACAATTCTGGCTCTGTACATTACTGTTCTGAGCCTTGCGTCTCTGGTAGAAGACAATTTTCCCTCAGGAACTTGGCTAAAATTCCTTACAGAATGGACAAGGGGGTCACTGTGGTCCAAGATGGACTTAGTTTTGGGTAAGCAGATCAAGCAAGAGTTTGTGCAATGTGAACCAGAGAGTTCTCTGTCCATCCTGTGGATAAGGGATAGAGGCATAGAAAAGCTAAAACAATTAGTAGCTTCATAGTTGCACTAGTCAGAGTCATATTTAAATCACCCAGCATGGGCAGAGAAGTTTAGGAAATTCTGAATGCAAAGGTAAGAGTAAAGAAGACAATAGTTATCTAAATCTACTAGAGCATATCAGTTATTCTGTAAGTGGATTGGAGTACCAGAAGACAAAAAGGGAGATAGTGGCTGTGGGTACTTAGCCTTGGGTCTAAGAATTCTCTTTGTCTTTTTTGAATAAGAGCTTTAGGTCTTGGAGAGTCTCACTTATCTACCTGGAATTTTCAGGCTGTCCTGGGTCCTCCAGGTCCTGTGGAGACTCAGAGGAAGAGGTGGATTCACAGGAATGGCTGGAATGTGGGTCTTCATGTTCCTGCAACATATCAGTGGAGACAGGTTTAATCCTGCACAGATGAACACAGCTGGTGACTCCCTGGGATTTAACTGTCATCTGGGTGCTCAGCAGGACTTGGTAAGGACCCATCCATTTCAGGAGTATCTGGTTGTCAGGGGACTCATTTTTCCAGGTCTTTAAAAGTACCCAGTCTCCAGGGTTTACAACAGAGTGACTGGGACATCTTGAGAGGGCTGTACTCTGTTGCTATATTCTTGTATAGACTTCTGGACCTGACCTAGGTTTATAATGTATTTTAGATGAGCCTGGGTTTCTGGGTCAGTTAGCATGTCCAGAGTAAGGAATGGCCTTCTGTATGTCATTTCAAAAGGGCTTAACTTAGTGGTTGTTTTAGGGGCTGCCCTGACCCTTAAGAGGGTTATTGGCAACAGGCAATACCACAAATCTGATGTTTCCTGATAGAGTTTGCCCAAGGTTTTATTTAGATTAGCCTGTTCTACTCTTCCTGAGGACTGTGGTCTCTAGGATGAAAGGAGGTGGTTTTTAATTCCTAAAGCCTACGAAAACTGTTGAGTAAGCTTTGCTACAAAAGAAGGTCCATTGTCACTCTGGAGGTGATGGGGCAACCCGAATCTAGGAATTATTCCTTTGGGTGTGCCTTAGCCACTTCAGTTGCCTTCTCTGTTCCAGTGGGGAAGGCCTCTACCACCCAGTAAAAGTATCTATAAACACTAGTAAGTATTTGAAGCCTTGGAAAGAGGGCATCTAAGTGAAATCTATTTGCCAGTCCTCTCCTGGTTAAGTTCCATGTCACTGGACTGGGTTAACAAGAGGGGGAGGCTTGAGGTTGCCTCCTGGATGATGGGTGGCACAAAGGGCACAGGTTCAAGTAAGCTTTTGATTGTCTCTGGGAGCCCTTTCCCGGTAAAAAGTTGGAAAACAATTGTAGACATTGCATCTCTCCCCAGATGGAGAGAATCCTGTAGTCCTTAATAATTTTCTATTGGTCAGAAAGAGTTATGAGCAATTTCAGATCTATGGGCCACCAGGCATCTGTTCCCGTAGTTCTCCCTATGTCTCATGCCCAGGTCTTTTCAGAACATGAGTACCTGGGTATAATGTTAGAAGGGGTAAGGGATGGGATTAATGCTGTTTTGGTTATGAGCATCAGGGCTGCTTCCATTCGTTCCTGATCTGCCCTGTTGTTTCCTTGGGAAATTTGATCAGATCCCTTTTGGTGCCTGTGGCAGTGGATGACTGCTATCTGTTTTGGGTTTTGAACCACATATATGAGATTTAAAATATCAGCCCCATATTTTATAGGGGAATTTCTTGCATTTAGAAGTCATCTCTCTTTCCAGATAGCTGAGTGGGCATGTAAAACAAAGAAGGCATATTTTGAGTCTGTGTATATATTTACAATCTTTCCTTCTCCTAGGGTTAAGGCTCGGGTTAGAGCTATCAGTTCAGCCTTTTGGGCCGAGGTGTTAGTTGGTGAATGTTTTGCTTCTATGAGTCTACGAGCACTCATGATAGCATACCCTGCCCTCCTGACTCCATTTTTAATGAAACTCCAAATTCTACAAAATCCCAAAAAGATAAGATGTTTCTTCATCTTTGGAGTGCTTAGGCTTAATATAGCTTGTTTTCTATCTGGAGATAACTATCTACTTCTGGGGTTTATAATATGTCCCAGATATTTAACTTGTTGCTTTGAGATTTGTGAATTTGTCTGAGAGACTCTGTAACCCTGGGCCCCAAGAAAATTAAGGACTTCAATGATACTTTTATCTAAGGCCTCCATGGAGGGACTACAGATTAATATATCATCTACATACTGTAGAATAGCACCTTCTTTTAAGTGTACTTCCCTTAGTTCCTTTCCTAGGGCCTCAGCAAACAAGTGTGGGCTGTCCCGAATCCCCTGAGGCAATACTGTCCAGGTATATCATTGCATTTGGCCTGAGTCGGACTTAGTCCACTCAAAGGCAAACCTATATTGCGATGAGGGATGAACTGGGATGCAAAAAAAAGGCATCCTTGCAGTAAACCATTTAGTGTCCTCAGGGATTTGGACTAATATATAAGGATTGGCCACAAGGGGTTGTATAGGGACCACTGTGTTATTTACTGCTCTAAGGTCTTGTACCACCCTATACTCCTCGTTTGTCTTAACAACTGGCAAAATAGGAGTACTCCATGGAGACTGGCAGGGTACCAAGATGCTATGCTTTAAGAATTTATCTAGAGGGGTTGTAAACCCTTCTTTGCTTCCAACTTTATAAGGTATTGTCTCTTGTTAGGGTAGGCAGCTTCTGAGATAAGGCTAATTCTTACAGGTTGGGTGTTTATGGCCCTTCTGGGGATTCCTTTGTCCCATACTGAAGGGTCCACTGCTTGTAGAATATGGCTGGGAATAGGACCTTGCTCTTCCGGCTGGTCTGTCTTAGTCAGAATCAAGATAAGGGGCTGTTTGGGGCTTCCTAACCAGAGTATGGCTCCAAGGGATTTCAGAAGGTCCTTCCCCATAAGTGGGGTAGGATACTCAGACACAACTAAAAAGACATGCAAAATCAACTGCTGCTCAAATTGGCAAGTGAGAGGCCCAGTAAAGTAATGTGTGTGAGGCTTTCTGTAGACACAAGTCACAGTACAGCTTTTGGAGGAAAGAGGTCCAGGGTAAGAAATTAAGACAGAGTAAGTGGCTCCCATAACAACTAAAAGATTAGTCTTCTTATCTGCCACGTCAAAGACCACCCTGGGCTCCTTGATGGAGATAGACATCTAATGGGGGAGAGCCACCAGAATCCCTGGGCTGCCTCAGGTGTCCAACATGGTCATCTCAGGAGCGGGAGTCCCCCTTCCCCTTCAGAACGAGGGCAGTACCTCTTCCAATGACCTGTTTGCTTGCAGGCTGGGCATGGCCCAGGGGGCTCTTTCTGGCAATCTCGGGCACAGGGACCAGTTGACTTCTATTTGTAGATTTCCCACTTGTTGGTCTTACTTCCAGATGGATAGTTGAACTTTTTTGGCTCCCTTGGGTTGTCCTGAGGTTACAAAGCATGGCTGACAGCAATGGCTATCAGTTTTGCATGAAACCTGGCCTGCCTTTTCTCATGTTGGTTTCTCTCTTCCTCCTGAGCTTGATCTCTATTATTAAATACCCCAAAAGCCACATCTAGGAGTTGGGGCATGGGGTTTTGTGGGCCTAATTGTAACTTTTGGAGTTTCCACCTAATATAAGGGGCAGACTGGCTGATAAAGTGCTGTCCCAACAGGGACTCACATTCAGAATTGAAGGGATCTATGTTGGTATACTTTCTAAAAGTCTCCACAAACTAACCGTGAAAAGAGAGCTGCATTTTCTTTTTATTCTTGGGTTGTTCCTTTAAACTTTTCATAGTTAACTGACTTTTTGATACACTTTCTCATCCCTTCTAATACACATTGAATCATGTGCTTCCTGGATTCTATTCCCATCCAGGAATTATAATTCCTAGGGAGTTCCTGATTTGGGACTGTGTCTCCACCCAGAGCATAATGTTGGGTTGGTCTCTGGCAAACTGCTCAGCATACCCCTGGGCTGCTGTCCAGATTCTCTGTTTTTCTTCAGGAGTACAGCAAGTAGATAGGACTGCTTGTATAATCTGCTGAGTTAAATCATGGACCAGAGTTAGGGCATGAAACCCTTCATCAAACTTACTAGGGTCTTCAGAAAATTGGCCCAGCTCTGTTTGCATTGGGCTAAGTTGGTTAAAGAGAAGGGTACATGTACTCTGACTGCCCCTTCGCCATTTGCCACTTCCCTAAGAGGGCATAATTTCCCTGATCCTGGGTAATAGGAAGCTCCACTGTGAATTAACACAGAGGGCCTAGTCTTTCTTCCTTGGGGTAACGGAGGGTATGGAGGGACATAGGGAGGTGGAGTTTGGAATCAGTCAGAGGGACTGGGAAAACTAGGTGACTCTGGAGAATTAGGTGGCTCTGGAGAAGTAGGGTTACTGTCAGGAGTAGGGAGAGCTTGGTTTCCCCCCTGAGAGACAGAAGAGCTTAGAAGGGGATAATCTAAAATGTCGGGAGAGTTTTCTGGTTCCCCAGAGTTTGAAATACAAGAGCCATATAAGGCGGGATTTTGGTAAAAGACTATGAAAGTCTGAATATAGGGAACCTCAGTCCACCTTCCCATCCCGTGGCAATAAAGATCCAATTGTACAATGCTATTATAATTAAGAGACCCATTTTAAGGCCATTTTTCTCCATTCCCCAACTTATGCAAAGGCCAGGCATTGTTACAGTAGAAATTAATTTTTTTTTCCTTTTTTAGCCCTTCTATTAAAAAAAAAATTCTAGTTCTTAAGGATACACTCCAGAGGTGTTTCTTCTGGCTTGGAGGGGGACCCTCCTATGCTGGGTAACCTGCAACTGAGAATGAGAGAGCACTCCTGGAAATGGAATCCAGAATCCCAGAAACATTTACCAGGAGGCTTTAACCTAAGGGATTCAGGGTATCCCCCAAATTCCCTTTGAACCTGATGTGGTTTCAATCATCTTCTACTCTCCCATCAACTCCTGACCAGACATCTCTGGTCTTCCTTGGTACCTTGTGCAAGGTGTCACCCCATGTGGCTGGAGAGGACATTTGAACCAGTGCAAACTGATTGCCAGGACTTTCCTTAGGAGGGATCCCTTGTCCATAGAGTTTATGTCCTATGATAAGTCTTCCTACGCTGGGGTGTATTCCTCACGACTGAGCATCTACAAAGTTTATAATTCAGGCTGCTGGGTAGTGGTCAGCCTGATAAGCTGTCTGTGGTAGTGTGTAGGCTGCCAAGGCCTGGAGTGAAGGGGGTCTGATAGATGCAAAGAGGAATCCTTGGAGAAATTGGAGCTGGGCGCTATGGAAAACGGCACAGGGTTCAAGGCTCAAGGGCTGGGAGGTGGAAAAATTCTCATAGTAAATTTTGGGCATTGAGTGAGGTGAGAAACTAGACAACAAAAGGACTCAAAATCCTTTGCCCTATCTGTCTGGCAGCTAAGACAGAATTGGGAATCACCTGACAATTTTGTCTGACACAGGCAACACTAAGTTTGGCAGTGGCTGGGATGCAGTTTAGGAATAATGTCCAAGAAATCCCTCCCTAAAATGGCACAGAAATATGAAGTGCTGTGAGAGTTAGGTGGGAAGGAAAGGCATAGTGGAGGGTTCCATACACGACAGAGAGAGAGAGAGACCCCTTGGGCTCCTTCACTGTTGGAAATCACGTTTCCATCATTTCCCAAAGGACAGTGTCAGCTGTCATCCAAGCATTGTTTGAACCTGCATGGCCTGGAGAATACCCCTGCCACTCCCAATTTTGGGGGGAGCCATAATGCAGTGGGTGAACAGAGATTATGCCATGTGAGTCTTGAAAAGAAAAAGAAGTAGAGAACAAGAGAAAAAAAGCAAGAGCAAAAGTCAGGGGCCTCAAGCCTCAACTGGGTGAAGCCTGTAGTATACCTTGAATTCCTGGGTTTTGGAACCAAATATGATCTCGGGTGGCCTCAGCCTGCAGTGGCTCGAAGCAGGGTTTCGGTTCCTGGCCAGAGATTGAGGTCAGGCCACAGCAGTGAGAGTACTGAATCCTAGCCACTAGACCAGTGGTCAGTGACAAGACCCTGGCCATTCAGTTTTGTGGAAAAGAATTCCCACAAAGATGGAAAGTAGTGAAACAAGTTAAGTGTTTATTAGAAGAAAAAGAGTACAGTATGTGTGGACAGACATACAGGTGGACTAATAGAGAGTCGTACCCTCATGGTAGTTTAAATCACTTATATGGGGCATTTCTTCTGGGTTTCGTTTGGCCAATCATTTTGATTTGCCTGGTTCAGAGTCTGTATTTGGTACCTCTCAGGATCCTCCCATGTGCGCACACACATCTCCTAGCCAAGATGGATTCCAGTGAAGAGGCCTATGGGTAGCTTGACATCACTCGCCTTTTGACCTCGAAGGAGGTTTTTTGTCAGGAAGGTCTCCTTGACTTTGAGAATGAGAAATATGTGGTCTCTTATCTTTTATCTGGGTAGGGCTCAGCCTCTGCTATCATTCTCCAGTTATCATCATCTTGGAGTATTTGTCCACAGGGAATGAACTCCAGCTGCTCACCTTGGGCCCATTTATCTCCTGCCTCAAACAGACATCTTGTGTATTTTAGATACCAAACACTGGCATGAAGTTCTTTAAACATTTGTTTATTCAAAAGAAAATGTGCTTATATCGAACAGAAAAGAGCTGACAGAACTGGATTGCTTGGCGAAAATTTCAGTAGCCATTCAAATGTAGTTTCACTTGCTAAGTACAGAATACTGAGGGCACAGAATTTGGTCAGAGTCCCTATCTTAATCTATTGATTTTTAGGTTGATTTGTGTTACAGGTGTAAAGTTACTTTATAATACTTAGTACAAGAAATACAGTATATCATCTATTTACTGTTATAAAGGAGTCTTTATGATAATAAGTGAAAATGCAAGGTGGAGGGGGAAAGTGTTTAAAAAGAGAGTATACAAATAAGTATGTTGGGTTTGCTTATTTAAAAAAAATTGATATATTTAAAAATTAAAATGGTAACCTAAGGGAAAGGAAAAGGTTGTAGGGGATAGAGATTAAAGCTAGAAATCGTTAAATATATCTTGTTTTATATAATTGATCTTGGGATCAAATATTTAACATGACTAGAAAATAAAAATAAAATTTAAAAAGCAGTTCCTAAAAATGGAAATCATAATGAAACAGAGGAACCTGGCTGTATATTGAGTTGGTAGCATAGCCATACATAGAATAATTATTTTGAGCAAATTAAAACATTTATTATGCCAAATATCTCTAATAAGATGAATCCAAGGACAGTAAGATTAATAATTAAAAAAAAATCTTAGTACATGCCTTTGAGGTAGCATTGGAGTTGTTATTCTGAGACTATTACGAATTTTGGAATTTAAAAAATTAGAAATTATGTTAGTGATACTGTGAACAAAGACTTCTGACATGAGAGAATGATACATGTATAGATGTAATATTGATGAGATTAAGTTAAAACTTAATAGCCTACATTTCAATTGGAAGTATAAACTTATAATGTGCTTTATCTTTAAATATAAATATATAAAAATTAATATGCATGTAAATGTGTGCAAAGACACATATGTACATATATACACATGTATCAATGTACGTATGAAATATATACTCATATATTTCCCTCATAATTCAATCCACTGAAAAGGTCTAGAAACAATGGCCAATCCATGAGCATTGAACTACACTTCCACACAGATTATAGTTTTATTACCAAGGTTATTTGAGAAATTGTTGATTCTAGCTCTTGGACAGGAGTTTTATAAGATGAGCATGTAATATTGAAACCAAGCAGGACCATGTGGGCCTCCTGGGCACAAAAGTCTTTCTGTGTCCCTCATTTCTTGGTTACAGGAAATAGGCTTCATCCAGCCTCCATGATCTTCCCTGAGTTCCAATGGGCAGGTTCAAACATTTGCTAATTAGGGAAGGGAAGGGATGTGCAGACAACTGAGGAACAGTCAAGAAACAGTAGTGCAGACTTGGGGCAGGGTCCTGGTTCCCCCTCAAGGGATACACGTAACAATATCTTTGAGCTGTTTTGCAGCTACTGAAACCCCTACCAGGTGGGAGAAGTTAACTGTGTGCTGCCCAAAAGCACATAGACCCCAGACCAGTTGGAACCAGAAGGTTGATGATGCTGACTCCCACCTACCTCACCACCAACCAATCAGAAGAATGTCCATGAGCTGATCACACCCTCTTTGAACCATTTACTGTAAAACTCCTCACTATCCCCCTCCACGTCAGGACACACATCTTTGAGGGCATTAGTCTGCTGTGGCTCCCTTTGCCTGGCAAAGCAATAAGATATTCCTTTCTACTTCATCCAAAACTGTCTCTGAGATTTAATTCCATGTCAGGGTACAGAGTCCAGATTTGGCATCAACATCTCATCATACCAGAAAGCAAGGAAGTTACCAAAGACTACAGTGCGTTTTTACTTACTTACTCTGGAAGCAAAGATAAATAATTCTTCATTAATCACTGTTTTGTGGTTATACTAGTCTTTCCACCCATTAGTGTATCACACACAAACACTTCATGAATTTATGATAGATAAACATATACATGATTACATTTGATGGAAAAGAGTAAACCTAGTAAAAGCTCATTTAGATAAATAAAAACTACCCTATACATCTAAATAGGGTCGCTGAAATCTACTCACTTAAAATCACTGTTATATGCTATTGATTAACTTAAAGTCTCAGCCATTCACTGGCTTTTCATTTCAGCTTTGGTTTCAAGTAGTATTTTCAGCTTGTTTTTGTTTTGTTGACATTCTATGCTCTGCTTTTCATTACTGAATTAACTTCTAATTAAGCAATCAAGTAATTTTTATGCTTTTACTAAAATCAATAAAGGTTTATGTTGCCTTTAAATATAAAGGAAACTGAATAAAATTAGCTACTAGACTATTTCAATTACACAATTTATACTTGCATTAAAACTCTATAGAGTTTTTTGTTTTTAAAAGTTACATTTAAAAAATATATTTGCTGTTTTATTAATTGGTGCATAAATGTTCATAATTATTATCCCTTTATTGGAGATTGTACCGTTAGTAGTATAAAATAATCAGCTTTTGCCATTTAATTTTTCTCACCTTGAATCCTACTGAGCTGGAATAAAAATTTTTACCTATGCCTTCATTTTCCTGGTGTGCTTCTCTTAAGAAGCATAGGATTGAATTTTGCATTTTATCCAGTCAACAACTTTGATGATAGAAATAGTTCCCATCTGCCTGTAGAATTTCAGTGAGGATAAATGCCCCAAACAAGAAAAATTAATATTATCAGCACAACTATGATACAACGAAGGGGAAGAACCTGACTACATATGCTGTTGCCTCTTTAAGAGATAGATATTCAAATGCAATCTGTGACCATCTGCATCAGAATCACCTGGGATGCTTGGTAAAAAGGTAAGCTGGGCACTCCACCTTAGATATCAAGTTTGAATCTTTGAGGGTTGGAGTTTTGAAGTCTGCATTTTCAGCAAGTTCCACAGGTGATTCCTATGGTCATTACAGCTTGAGAACCATTAACCAAAATGATAAGAAAAATGTATCACAAAAGAAATTAACTTCTTATTTATTTGGTTGATTTTAGAAGGAAACTTTTTTTTTTCTGTGCAGGAAGAGTAAAAGAGTTAATAAGAGGAATTTGACAAGATTCATGGAAGAATTTTTTTCCCCTCAATATTGGAAGAGGAAGGTATAATGTTCAAATTTGCCCTCTCTCGTGCTCTAGATTTTTCTCCCACTTTGTCCAAATGTTCCCATTTCTACCTCCCCTCCATCTTTAGCTATTGCTGCTCTTATGTTTATATGCCATGATCTTGGACTGGAGGATCTTTTGTATAAACAAACCAGATTCTGTCAGATTTTTTTTTTTTTGCAAAAAGGAGAAAACATGTTGGAAATGATAACAGTGTGTTAGAATGCTCTGATTACACCATCAAGGTTTCCACTTCTTTTATTCCAATGCAAAAGAATTTCAATTTACCAGGCCAAATATCTCAGTACTTTTGTTGTCAATCAGTGAAGCTATAATATGTAATTCAATCATCGTGTATTTCTTCCCCCACTGAACATTTATTGACTTTTTAGATTAATCTTTTGACTGAAGAAACTCGAAACACTGTCAAACATATAGTGGTGTATAATAACTAGATTGATCCTCTTTCCTCTGAACCAGGCATTAGTAAGGCAAATTTCTATTTATTCACTTTGTTTTATTAGGTCAGCTCATTAAAATGGAACACTGTGAAAGCTTTAAATGATATCTCAATTCACTGGGTACATTCCTAATGGGGAATTCTATACGCTTTTCAGTTAGGATATACTTCCCATATGAAGCAAAGTTTCCCAATGTCACTAATGGGTTCAAAATATCTATTAGCAAACAAAGGTTATGTTTAATCCTTCAAGACTTTGCACAAGTGAAGTAAATGGACTTTTAGAGAGCATCTAGCATACACTTTAAGTTTTACATATAAGGAAACTGAGAAATTTCATACTCAAGGTCAAATTATAAGTGACAAATTTCAGAAAAGTGTGAGTTCTTAGTCCAGTGTTGCATTAGTTATGCCATGTTGTCAATGGGATGTGTCAGGATATTATTGTTCATATGTGAATAAAACTTTCTGGACCTACTGATTCTTTCAGCTGCTTACAAAAATTGATATGCATATGCTCCGTAATGAATTTCTTAGCTCCTCTATTTCTTCCATCTCTATAACCATCACGAAGTCCTGTAGATACTACCTTTGAAATAGACCCTAAATCTAAACACTTGTGCTGGTTCAAGGCCCCAACATCTCTTGCTCTGATATTGTGATTTATAATAGGAAATATATCTTTGGTATCCCTGTCATTTATGTCACAGAGATCCTAAAACCCTTTGAATTATCCTTAGTGATAAGAGCAATTAAAGTGGCTTTTGTTATGTTAATGAAGTGACTTTTGGAAAACACTTAGGTAACCCCATTTGGGGGCTGATTGTCTAGGGATTAGTGGGTGGATTGGAACTTTCTGTTTACCCCTCCATCATTCAAGGTGTGCAAGCACAGCCTGGACAACCATTGATAGGCACAACTATATTGAGAGATTTAGCATTAAATAGATAGCTGCAGGAGGTGCTCTGAGTGGTCCCTTCCAGTCCTACTGTGCTCTAATACAGGAATTCCACTCATATTATTACTATTCAGAACATTTCTGAGATCTGTCTTAGAAATTGCTTCCAAAGCCTGTGATTCATTCATTAATGGCAAGTCTAAGTTCACTGAAGAAAGTGAGTGATAAAATCTGTTGATACATTTCCTATTTAAAAAAAATGGTTGCAAGGCAAACTCTTCAACTTGACATATAAGGCTTCCATGGTCTAACCCCTGCCACTTCTTTGGTGTCATCTCCCTCCATATCCCTCCCACAGTCAATGTTTCAGCCACACCAAACTACAATACACTAACTACTTAGAGTTTCTTAAATATGACATCTGTGTCTTATCTCTGAACCTCTGCACACTCCTCCTGAAAAACTATTCTTTATCTTTCCACCTGGTGAACTCTTACTCATTCTTAAAGACCCAACTTAAATGACCCCACCCCACTCTGTTTGTACCTCAGTGACAACATTTGTACTTTATTGCAATTGTCTGTGTCTATATGTGTGTGCATATATTGTGTCATCCTTCATTGTGCTTGATTGGCATACAAAAAGTTTTAATGCTTGCTGAATGAATTGAAATTAATCAAATAAGTGTTTTATAACATCTGTGTTTTTTGACCTAACAAGAGCATCATTCAGGCTATGTTTTAATGATGTGATTTTGATGGGCCAATGTAGGTACAATATTTTATAAATAGGCTAATACAGTTTGATGGAATATTTTGTCAAAAGTTGAGATGCTTACAATGACAATTTTCCAACAGCTATAATTCATTTTTAATTTGGGCTAAATTCCTGAATAGGGAATAAAATAAAAAATAAGTAAAAAAAAATGGTTGCAACTGTAATATAGTTGTTTTAGTTTTGGCATGACTGTTTTTAAAATCATTTTCAAATAAGGATTGTCATAATATTTTGCAAAATGATGGAATTGTTGAAAAAGTCCTTTTCAGAAGTTCTTCCTCTGAAGAACAAAATTATTTGAACATGCAAATTTTGCTTTATGTGAATTAAAAAAAACACACAATGAAAAATACTAAAAATCAACAAATTAACATTATATTTCACCTCTTATGTAACACTCATTAACCTCCATCATACATACAAAGCACTTTAACAAAAGATCTTATTTTAATGCCTTCTTAATAATATTAGTGCCCAATTTTCATATGTATACATTGAATATCAGAGATGTTAAGAATCATTATTCATAGTTACATATCAAATAAAAGGTAGTGTGCAGACCAGGTCCCAAACTTTCTGATGTCAAGTTCATGGTCATATTTTTCACTCATGTGCATCTAAAGTCAAGAATTTCACCAACACTGAAGAATTTCAGGCTCCACCAAAGGCATATGGAAGACATAATTCTGGGAGGTTTACCTTTTCATTTCCCCTCAAGCCTCGCTGTATGAGAAGCCTCCTATTCAGGCTACTTATTGGACTGCTGTGGCTATAAAGCACAATAAAAATGTCAAAAATTATTTTCTTCTCCTGTAATGTGTACCTTTTTTGTCAGTGTGTGGAAGCAATGCTGGATTTTCCATACACTTTAAAAATTGTCACACCCTTGTTATTTTGTTTTCCAAATCTATTTACATTACATGGCTGTATGTTAAGCTTGGGTTGCTAACTCACACATTTATTCTAAACTTAATTGAATTTTTGTTACTTATAAAATTGATGTTTTGCATTTTGCACAATATTTCTCTGCTGTGAGCTTTCATAAGGTACAATTATATTTGAGTCAGAGCCTGGGGCAATTAATTATTAATGAATGGAATAAAGATATTAGTGTTTATCTGTAGCAAATGAGAGGCTACATTTGCTTCCCTCAACTGTTACAGCAGAGCCTGAAATTTGCTGCCCTTTCCTTTCATTAATCAGTAAATTCCAATCCCAGGACTACCATAGATCACGTAATATTAAGAGACCTTCAAAATCAAGGTCTATGTGTGTATGTGTGGGTGTATGTATATATGTATATGCCTACATATATATAGCCATGCATACAAAAATATGCATACGTATACACACATACATGCATATGTATACACACACATATATAAAGTGTTTTGCACTGATTTTTTCATCAGCTCCACTACCCAGTAACCCTGTGAAGTAAGGATATTCAGTATTAATCTTTTAATTTTTAAAGCTAAAGAAACAAAGGTCTAGAGATTTTAAGTGACTTACCCAAGATCCCAAGATTATAGAGATGGGAAGCAGCAAAGCCAGGACTCAAATTCATATCTCACTGATCTGTCCACAAAAACTGAGTGCTCAGGAGCTGACAATGATGGCCCCATGTATTTAAGGCTTACTGTTATACCAGGCACTTTGTGTGTATTATCTCATTTATTCTTCAAAACAGCCCAATGTGGTAGATACTAATCCACCCATTATAGTAAAAAACAAAACTATTACAGAGTCAAAAAAAAAAGAAAAGAAAAGAAAAAAAGAAATGAAAACAACAACTAAACAACTCAGACTGGGAAGTAACTTGCCCACACAACTTGTAAATGGCAGAGTGACATTAAAATGATATTTTAACCTATGTCTTCTGATTCCTATTTCAGTTCTCCTTCAAATCTTATCTTCCTAATGTTTTTACTCCTTGATAAGAATAAGAAAAAAGATTTAGTTCGTTAATGTCAAGTAAATATTTGCTTAAAATAGAGATATCTTGTTGTATAATTGTCTACTCCCCTTTACTTCGCCTTCCTTAAACTCCAAACACCACCAGCTAAACAAAGACCATTGTATTGCCTGGGGGTAGGTGGGAAGGGATATAAGAATGGGATACATGAGAACCATAACTCAATATATCCTAAATGTCTGGTATTTGATATTTTAAAATTCCTGGTTTGTATGTTTCACAAACCATGTATTGCATTTTCCAATTATAATTCTATATAGATTTAGATTAATAATTTTTAAGTACCAATCATGTACAATATTAAATGTTTTTATTTATACTATTCCATGTACTTGTCTCAATAATTCTATATGAAAGATGTTTTTATCCTGTTTTTGCAAAAGAAATTGTGGCTTTAAGCGTTTAAACACCTTTTGAAATTCCATAGCTGGTGAAAAGTATATTTCAGATTCAAATGCCAGCCTTCTGATTCATGGCTCAGCGACTCTTTATCCACTGTGTTCTCCACAGAGCCTAAGGTTAGCACAGTTTTGAATTTAGGATGACAACTTCTGCTATCAAGCTTTGCTCATCTATTATGGTTTATACTGGACATTCCCTCTCTGAGTTCCTACAAATGTCTTTAAGTCTGTAGGTCAGCTGTACTACTTCTTTAACTCAGATGACCTCTGGGTCAAGTCTCCAGATTAGAAGACAAATCTTTTATTTTTTCATCTACACTGTTATTTGGCAGGTTCTAGGGACATGGAAGAGGCACCAAGGATACTGCTGGCTATTTTGGAAACTGATTAATCAATCGTGATTATGAGGAGGGCTTGGCTTTTCACTATGGTGGGACAAACGAAGGCTAAGAGATGCCAAATTCAATGGTAGGAGAAGAGACTGTAGGGTAGCCTGCTTAGTTTCATAGGGCAGTGAGAGATTAACACAAAATCAGATTTTGGAAAGTCAAATATTTATGAAGTTGTGGGTTAAACAAGAGAACTGCTGGTGAATCAGAGAGAAAAGTACTGCTTCAACATCATCAAGCACTGTGAAAAGCAGCTGTAAAGTAACACTTCATTTCAAAATCCTGGTCTATAACAACTGATGTAGTTCTACCACATTAGATGATCATTTTTCCTCCATCAAAGTCCTGTCATTATTGGAATAGTGGATGTGTCAATTATTAAACTATCATATTTTTAGTTCCAAATTCTGTGATACTGTGGCTAGGTCTTTATCAAACACATTTCTTTTTGGTTTCTGTTAGGTTTTGCCAACAGAGGGTGCTAGAGGGAGATTAGAAGACCTGAGGTAGGAGAAAGGACTTGATTCTTTCAGTTTTTCCAAGTGTCTCCCCAGCAACAACTCTTCCTTCAGCAAGCAGCTGTTGGTCCACTTTCCAGTTTCTTCCAACAGTCTAAAACCAGCCTTCATTGTGCTGCATCAGAGATATAAGTACCAGCTGAGCAACATGCCCTCCTCAGAGGTCTGAGTTACAGCCCCTCCTCTGAGCTTCTAAGGTACCAGCATCAATGCAAAGCACTTTCTCTTGAGAGGTACAGATGCCAGATCATCAAGAACCCCTCCTCCAGGCTTCTAGTTTCTGATAACCCTGACATCTTTTCTTTGTCTCCCCAGTCATAATGGTGGTAGCTACTTCCTACAGTTACTCTCTCTGGGTTATAGGCTTTCTTGTTCGCTTTTTAGTCCTCCAATGCCTGTTCAACCAATTCTCTACATTAAGTTATCTCATAAAAATAACTATTGGCTTTTGTGTTCTTGACAGGACCCTACTTGGTTCATTAGGTCTGCATTTTCTAGTTTGGGTTTCCACTAGAGTAGCCAGAAAGTCTTCCCGAAAGTGGGAAACAGGCTGAGGTTCTTGAGCTCCCTTACCTCCAGTTACCTTCATTTAAAGTTTGGTCATTGCTTCTCCATAGGGATAAAGTATATCCAGGCTGACTCAAGGTTGCACCCTGCTGGTTTAAAGTAGATAGCGGGTAGCAAGTGAAAGTAATAGAAGATGCTCTTCTTGATAGCATTCAGTGGCAAAACAGTTTAGATAAAAGTCACTCTCTGAACCAATATAGACCCAACTTCTTTATGCCAATGGACGTTATCCAAGCTTTCCATCATTTGATTTTGTGACACTGTCACCCTGCACCTCTTTAAGAGTTCAAATATATTAAGGTCAATTTTCTTAAAAAATTTAGGAAACTCCTGAAGGGAACTCTTTGGGCGTGGCACTCACATTCTGCCTTATAAGGAGCATACTCCTTTGGTTAATGAAAAACTACCTCAAGTAGTTACTGATTGAACTGAATCCAAAAAATATTATGGCAACACCTCCAAAATTACCACCTCCTTCTGAAATTCACTTTTACAAAAGGAAAAAATAGATCTTATTCCATTCATTGTTTTTGTAACAAAAAACCTGAAGTGAAGAGGGTAGGATGCCAATCTAGTTAACATTTTATGGGAAGAATAGTGAGAAACAGCCACCAGACATTCCTATTTTATTATGAGAGAAGTTAGTGACTTGAAGAGAATTTTAAAATAGTTGACCATTTAAAGATTTGATTCATATCCATTTAATTCCTCTTCCTATAGAAATAATAACTCAGAGATTTAAGTGAAATATATTTTCACAATTAATGTTTACATCCTTCTCCTTCCCAAGGGGAAATTCAGCATAAGGTAATATTAGCTCATAAAGAAATGTCTTCAAAGATTCATTAAGATTCAAAGGTTCATTAAGAGAGTGTTTGAACTAGTGAATTGAAAACCATCACTTGATTATAAGTTTATGTGACATTTACCACATCCTCAATATTTTACAGTACCTGACAATAGCATGTTTATCTTTTTGTAACAAAACTTTAGTCTTACAACCCCCTTTGATCTCAACTTTTGTTAACTCTGTCATAGAGTATGGCTACTTATATTATACCTCTCCTGTTCTGCTTGGCAGGAAATTCTTTTTGTTTTAATGAGTTTTCTCTGTTGCTCTGTTTAGCAGAAATCAGAGAGTAGATCCAGAACTTTGTAGGTTTCCTACTACAGCAACTCATCTCCTGCTTTATTAAAGCCACACAGCAGTATCAGGGATAAAAATTCTTATTAAAGTTGGATAAAAACCTGAAAATCCCAATTGCAGAAGAAAATAAACTAGATGTGGAGACCCCTGTGTTGATTTGGAAGTGGGATTCCTTTTACAGACTTCCAGTAACACCTTCCTCACTCTTGAACATCTTCAATGTTTTTAATTTATGCAATGTTATTTCACACAAACATCTGATGTTTAATACTATTGGGTGGAGGGAGGGGACAGCTCTATTTCCTTGAGGGTAGACGTTAGAGCTGGTAAGTGCATACCTAGGATCAAGAGTGTGACCAAGGATTTACGTGTATGCGTAAAAAGCATAGGTTTGAGGCACTTGAGCTTGAGGCATCTCATGTAAGCCTGAAAGACCCAGCATGAGACCCCTGGCAAATTGAGACAATGCCAAGAGTGGGAAGAGAGGGTCATGGGCTTGGAGAGGAAAGATCCATCAAACTTACTCTTATCCTGGGCCTCCAAATATTTGGGGTAGGTCTGTCTGCCACATTAATTATTTGTACGTTTCCTTAATAAATAAATGGCATATATGACCCTATAATCCAGCATGTAGAAAATGTTGAGTAGTAAACCAGAATATGTTGTTCAAAAGCAAAATAAAAAGGTAAATACTGGGGCTTCCCTGGTGGCACAGCAGTTGAGAGTCTGCCTGCCGATGCAGGGGACATGGGTTAGTGCCCTGGTCCGGGTAGATCCCACATGTGGCAGAGCGGCTGGGCCCATGAGCCATGGCCGCTGAGCCTGCGCGTCCTGAGCCTGTGCTCTGCAACGGGAGAGGCCACAACAGTGAGAGGCCCGTGTACCGCAAAAAAAAAAAAAAAAAAAGATAAATACTTATAATTTTAATGGTAATCATTAGGGAGGCAATGTGAAAAAAAACTTGGCCAGTTATTTTAACATGTAATGTTACCTCCAAAATTATATAAGCTGAGATGGTAACAGACTGTTGTACTAATTAAAGGCTTTCTTTAACCTGAGAATCATTATGGAACTAAAATCCTCTATATTGATCTATAATTGCTACTTGAAGCAGCAACAGCAGCTGGCTTAAGGAGAAAAGGAGAGGATTCTTGTTGGTATAAAACTTCACTGGAAACTGTTTTATGTAAAACCACAAAACCAAACACACACACACGCACATGCACACGCACACGTGCACATGCACACACACACACACACACACACACACAGTGAGGTAGAATTGAAAGTGTTTTGGACCAAAAGCAGAAAATCTGGGAAAAACATCTTTCATAAAGTTGCATAAATTTGGATGATATATTTACTTTCTGTATTTCAGCTGCTGCAATGTGTTACTTGGTAACAGCAGAAAGAATGATGGCAATGGAAGGTCCTTGGAGGAGGTAATTGAGAGGATGTGACCAACATTTGACCTGAGAGCTGGACCCTGGCAATCAAGCCTCCTCTTTGTCCTTGAAATATATATTTCACTCACCATTCCCATCACCATTCCCAAAGTGGGAGCCCTTTAAAGGATGCAGCTTTGAGAGAGTAAGGTTTTGTGAGATCACCTGGGCTGAATATGTGACTGAACCCAGTTAAAGCCCCTATATAAACATCTAAGATTCTGGTGGGCAGGTATGGAGATCTACTCATTTTGCAGCCAACCGCCCAAGACAAGCCTCATTTGTAAATTTTCTTGCTGATTAAAATTGCCACCTCCTAATCTGGAGTGCTCAGCCTCTTTCTTTGGTCTCTGGAGCCAGTTTGTGAACCAACACAGGTTTAAAAGTAAATAATTAGGAACACAAGAGTCAAACTCTGACTCTGCTTCTGCTTCTGTCTATATTTGAACTTGGACACATCATTTAAGCCTTAAGCCTCCATCTTCTCACCTGAAAGTTAAGGGAGTTGCATTAGATCCAGTCTGAAATGTATTAACGTGCACTTGAAATGTACCATCAAATCCATGACACAAATGTAAGAAAGACTGAAGTTATTTAAATAAACCTATTCAATTTTTCAGAAATAGTTTTCAGAATGCCTGCTATTTATTCATTGTAAATAAGTGTTCCACTTGTAAAATCTTGAGTTCAGAAGGCTGGATACTTGAGAGAGTGATTAGTTGTAATGAAAAGAAGAAAAGTGTAGTATGGGTATCACTAATTTCCAAACTGATGCCCAAATTATTGACCAAAACACCATAAAGTTAGTGTGTATCATTTCCTTGTCATTATTGATCTGTCAAAATTTAAATAACAAATAAGGAATGGCATTTTATAGGAATAAAATATCTACTACCTCCTCTAAAAAATAAAATTCCTTATGTTGGTTACAAATTTCAGTATGGATGAGAAGAAATCCTATTTCAAAATGATGTCCTATTTCAAAAAGATGTCCACACCCTTATCCCTAGAATTTGTGAATATCTTACCTTACATGGCAAAGGGAATTCTGCAGGTGTGATTAATTTAAGGATTTTGAGATACAGAGATTATCCTGGATTATACAGGGAACCCAATGTAATCACAAGGATCCTTATAAGGAAAAAAGGGAATCAGGGAGTAAAAGGAGATATGATGATGGAAGCAGAGGTTGGAGTAAAGCTACTGCCGAAAGTGAGCCATGAGCAAAAGAATGAGGACAACTTCTAGAAGCTGGAAAAGACAAGGAACAAATTCTCCCCTTGAGGCTCCAGAAACAACGCAGCACTTCAGACTTATTTCAGAATTCTGACCTCCAGAACTGAAAGATTAAAAGTCTGTGTTGTTTTAAACAACCCAATCAAAAAACAGGCAGAAGATCTAAATAGACATTTCTCCAAAGAAGACATACAGATGGCCAAGAGGCATATGAAGAGATGCCCAACATCACTAATTATTAGAGGAATGCAAATCAAAACTATAATGAGGTATTACCACACACTGGTCAGAATGTCCATCATCAAAAAATCTACAAACAATAAATGCTGGAGAGGGTGAGGAGAAAAGGGAACCCTCCCACACTGTTGATGGGAATGTAAATTGATACAGCCACTATGGAGAACATTATGGAGGTTCCTTAAAAAACTAGAATTACCCTCTGATCCAGCAGTCCCACTACTGGGCATATACCCTGAGAAAACCATAATTCAAAAAGACACAATGCACCCCTATGTTCATTGCAGCACTATTTAAATAGCCAGGACATGGAAGCAACCTAAATGTCCATTGACAGATGAATGGATAAAGAAGATGTGGTACATATATATAATGGAATATTACTCAGCCATAAAAAGGAACAAAATTGTGTCATTTGTAGAGACGTGGATGGACCTAGAGACTGTATTACAGAGTGAAGTAAGTCAGAAAGAGAAAAACAAATATCGTATATGAATGCATATATGTGAAATCTAGAAAAACGGTACACATGAACCTATTTTCAGGGCAGGAATAGAGACTCAGACATAGAGAATGGATGTACGGACACGGGGAGTGGAAGGGGAGTGGGATGAATTGGGAGATTGGGATTGACATAAATACAGTACCATGTGTAAAACAGATAGCTAGTGGCAACCTGCTGTATAGTGCAGGTAGCTCAGCTCTGTGCTCTGTGGCGACCTAGATCAGACGGATGTGGGGAGTGGGAGGGAGGTCCAAGAGGGAGGGGATATATGTATACGTATAGCTGATTCACTTCATTGTACAGCAGCTAACAAGCATTGTAAAACAACTATACCACAGTAAAAAAAGGTTTATGTTGTTTTAAGCCAATAAATTTATAATAATTTATCACAGCAGCAACAGGAAACTAAGACACTGCTTGGTGGTCTCAGCCTTCATGCTGAATAGTAGAATCATAGATCCCCTTTTGAGGTTCCTCCCTCCCACCTACTAACTCCTGTTAGGTGAAGAGTCCCTGCGGGGATAACCTATCTGTGCTCACAATTCATGTCATCACCAGAGTCTTCACCTGCCTCTTTCTTCCACATAGCTCTCTGCTCTGCCAATGGTATGCCCTTTGTGTCACTTCCATCACACTCTGCAGTTTGGTGTATCATCATGTGTTTGCTTCTGCTACCACCTCCACATTAGTTTTGGATCTGCTGCAATTCCCCTTATCGTTGTAGCCGAAATGTTGGCACACAAATTTTCCCACAATATGTTACAGTGTTTATCAATAGTCATCTGAAGAGACAGCAGAAAGGAAGAACATTCAGAGATTAATTTTTAACTGGTTACTACATAGAATTTCTCTCAGATTACAGAATCACATGCCATGCCAGTCTTACTGGTTTCCCTCAGGGTATGTTCCTGAGGCTTCTTCCCTATCTCATAGCCCACATCCCAGTGGTAGAATCCAGCCATCACCATTAAACATGCTCCTGAATGCACAGACTCCTTTGCCTCTCATCCTAACTCAGTGGAAAGTAAGTATTCTTGCTCAGCTCCACTCTAAAGCTCATCTTCCAAGTTTTCATTTTTGTCCCAAGATTTCCTTCTCTCCAGGAACGACTGACTGGATCATTTTCACTAACTTCAAGGAAAATCTCCCCACCTAATACTAGGGGAGCTTATCATATGTTCCCAACAGGATAGTTATATTTTAACATAATAGTCCAATACCTATAAAATATATAAAGATACAGGTACATTAGAGCTACTTCTTTGAATAACTTCCAAATTAAAGAACTCCCATAATTTTTAATATTTCTCAAAGTCTGAGTAATTTTACAGTAACATTTCACATAGAACAGCAACAGTGCATTAAAGTGAGCTTCTCTAAGGCTAGTCCAGCCACAGTTTATTAAATATTTCTGATTATTTCTGATTATAGTCTCTGACTCTATTTGCAAAAGCTAATGATCCATTTTGATAGATAATTTTGAGATGTAACTGACATAAAATAAACTTCCCATGTTTAAAGCGCACAATTTGACTTTTGACATATGTACATATCCATAAGCCAGCAACACAATTAAGATAATATCTATTACTCTTAAAAAGTTTCCTTTGCTCCTTTGTAACCTCTTTCTCCTAATGGATAGCAAATTCTCAAAAATTTTACCAATCAGATGAATCACTCCTTTTTCTATGGGGTTGAGAAAAAGAGAAGGTGGAGAAAGAATCAAAAGGATTTCAATATTGCTCTTTTCTAGGGAGTGGAACTGCAATTCCTTGCTTTCTATGGGAAAACTGGAATTGGCTCTCACACTTGGGCTCAGCCAAGACTTTCTATTGTATGTATAAGATACTTATACTGAATTTGTAGTAGAGAAATGTAGAGTAGGAAAGAGACAAAAGATGAAGACAGATATAGTGGAGAGAGATTCTTTGTAGTTATCAAGATATGGGCACAAGCTTATTAAAATATGAAAAAAATTAATAAGAATAAATATTTTCTACCTTCATTGTCTTAAATTTCTTTTGCTAGTTTCATGAGCTAAAAAAATAAACACTTCAGTAAAGAGTGAGGACAGAAGGTTCCAACTTAATATATGCTTTTCCTGAGTTATTTTATGGACTAAGATGAAAAATTTCTTAGAAAACATGGGTTAAGCCTAGAAATAACTCAAGAAAATATTAGTTTTTTTCTTCTAGAAAATGTTAACATGGAAACTAAATTTTGAGGGACTGTTGAGTTCAGGGTTGTCTCCCAAGTGCCAAGAACAGAAATGGCACTTAGCAGGCACTCACATTCTTTCATTAGAAATGCCTTTGAGGGAATTCCCTGGCAGTCCAGTGGTTGGGACTCTGCACTTTCATTGCCCAGAGACCAGGTTCAATCCCTGGTCGGGGAACTAGGAACTAGGATCCCACAAACCACGTGATGTGCCCACCCCCCAAAAAAAGAAAAGAAATGCCTTTGATTACTCTTAATTCCAGTGATCTTTTCTTTCTCCTAATTCCACAGTAATTAAATTCTAAACTGCATAATCTACCATTGCATTTCATCCTGCCTTTGATTAATTTCTAGTCATAGACTCTGCTCTACCTCCCTGAGATGATATATTTCATTTTATAGAGTGTGAAGGAAAATAGTGTGTCATGGCCTCTGAGTTTGGAATGCTTGGTTCTGATCTCTACACTACCAGTTAGTAGCTGTGAGACCGTGAACAGATAACTTCTCTGGGACTCTGTATTATCATCTGTAAAATGTAAGTAATAATGATATTTCTCTCATATGGATGATTCAATCAGATTATTCATGGAAGGGCTTTGGCAATACCTGGCACATAGCAAACAATTGATACATGCATGTTATATTTTTACTTAAATACTGTCCTATGAATTGATGTTTCCATTTCTTTTTGTCTGTTTTTTTTTTTTAATAAATTTATTTTATTTTTGGCTGTGTTGGGTCTTTGTTGCTGCCCAACAAGCTTTTCTCCAGTTGCAGCGAGTGGAGACTACTCTTCATTGGGGTGTACAGGCTTCTCATTGTGGTGGCTTCTCTTTTCGTGGAGCACGGGCTCCAGGCATGCAGGCTTCAGTAGTTGTGGCACATGGGCTCAGTAGTTGTGGCTTGCGGGCTCTAGAGCTCAGGCTGAGTAGTTGTGGCACACAGGCTTAGTTGCTCCACGGCATGTGGTATCTTCCCGCACCAGGGCTCTGAACCTGTGTCCCCTGCATTGGCAGGTGAATTCTTAACCACTGCACCACCAGGAAAGCCCTGTGTGTTTTGTAATTGAAAAAACTTAGTGGCAGAGAACAGATTAAATATTCTTTGAGAGGGCTGAAGCTGAGTGTACAGGCTGAAAAGAAGAAAATTAATTATTATTTTATTGGCTTTGGCTTTTAAGGCAAAATGTAGAGGAAATATGGTCTATAAGCTTCTTGAAAACAAGGATTATGGATTTTTAGTGATAAAACTCCAGCGTCTTGCCACAGTGCTTGACACATATCTGGCACTCAGTTAATATTTGAATAATTCATTAGTAAATAAATGAGTTCTGGTATAAAAATCCAGGCACTGTGCTTCTGCTTCCGAAGACAGCTCTCCTGCTGGCAAGCAAATTCCACTCCCAAGTGCAGAAGGTAGGTCACTGTCCATGGTTTCAAAAGCTCCCTAGGGCGGAATCTGTTCATCTTTAGCAAACTTTTTTCTTTTCTCTCCCTTCAAAAACCCCTTTTGGACGGTGGACTTTCAAGACGCGGAGACACCCTCTCCCCCAGTATGTTTCCCCAAATGGCTAATTCTCACTATCTCAGATTCTTGTAATATTTTGAGGTCTCAGAGTCTTTCTTGCTAAGCCTCGAAGCTCTCTGCATAAGAAACCTGGACTTCCTTCATCTAGGCCTCGATTTTTAATGTGCTGACCACCTGGATTCCTTGGCCTTCATCTCAGAGAACAGATCGCTCAGTCACACCTCCGTCTTAAAAAGTAAGCAAGTCTGCCTGTGGTTCTTTTTTCGAATCCCTGAAGGCACCAGAACTACGCAGCTGTGGCTCCCAAAGTCTGCCCAGCCCAGGAAGCTCATGCCCTCCACTCCCAACCCCCCACCCAACAGCCACTCTGCAAAGACCCGCCAGACTCCTTCCTGAGCAGTCGGACAGAAACTAACACAGTACTGTGAAGCAATTATACTCCAATAAAGATCTATTAAAAAAAAAAAAATCCTGGGAACGCTGCAATTCTTTGGCTCCAACCCCGCACTCTCAGATGCCACACCGCCTGGAAGACTCACTAACTTTGCTGTACGGATGAACGGTACCCATTTCCCTTCTCCTTCTCCATTTATCCACCCTTTATGCGGTTATTAGACCGAGCCTCACACCGAAATGTTTTCTAAACACCAAAAGGTAAAGTGCAAAAAAAATCCCTGCGGGTTATGTGTGTTTGCGTCTGTTGTGTGTTCATCCGCGCTTGTGCGAAATCTCCAAACGTCATAGTTTGCAATCCTAACAACCGCGCCGAGAAATCCGAGATCTTTTCAGGGATTTCCCCCACCCTGCCCGCCTCTTCTTTAGCACTCCCAACGAGGTAAGTCTGGGCTTTCTAAGGCCAATACTGCAGCCATAGAGACAATACAAATCTGCGATTTTTTCTTTTCTTCTCTCGCTGCCAGCCTTCTCAGGCGAACAGTCCTCAGCGCAGGGTCTCCTTCCGATTCCCTTGCACCTACTTTACAAGGTGTTGACCGGAAGCAAGTCCTTTCCAGCTTGCGGTGACCCCTCATGCGGAACAGCGAGAGGCTCCGGCGTCGGCCTCGGCCTCCTGCCGCCCCCACTTTCCCCTGGGGCCTTGAGGAGGCGAGCTCCGGACGTGTGTGTGCGCGCGCGCTAGCGCGCGCGCGCTTTCACTAAGGGAAAATCTGTGGAAGCTGCTGAATGTTGTTGGCAGAGTGTTCTGGAGCCCAGCAAAAGCCTCCAAAGCACTTGAGCTTCCCGAAAGAAAAACAGAATAAAGGAAAGAAAAGAAGGGAAGCCCGTTTCCCTAAAGCCCGGGTTTCCAATAGTCCTGGATCTTCCCGGAGCTAAGCAGAGGCGTAGTTGGCAGTGGCCACTGCCCGCAGCTGGACTTGGAAAGACGGTTTTTCCCCAGTTTCAGGAGGTGAGGGCCTTGCAGGACCTGGTCTAGGAACCTGCAAAAAGAACTCTGGGGTAAGTAGTGTTCTGGCACCGGAGCGGAAAGGGGGAAGGAGGAGGGGGCAGGAGAAGGACGAGAGAAAGAGAAGGGAATTAATTATGCAAAGAAAAAAATCCCCCAATATTCCACAGCAGAGGGAGAGCGCAGCACAGCACTCCCAAGATGAGTCAGCCCGGGTCTCCCGCGCCTAACCGGCTGGCGCAAAGTTCTTTTTAAGGAGAAGAAAAACTCCGCAAATCCTAGGTGGTGACAAAAGAAGCCCGGGCGGGGCGGAGTGAGGAGCTGGAGCCCGGAGCTGGGGCCGAGGCGGCTACCGCGGGGGCCCGAAGCTCCGACGCCCAGCTCTTTCCTTCTCCTTTTGGCCGCGTTAAGCCTCACCTCCCCACCCTGCCTCCCCCCCGGGCACCTGGCGGCCGGGTTGACATTTGGACTCCCGGCGGCAGCAAGGACGCTCACCTGGCCGAGCCCCGCTCCCTCCTCCTCCACCCCTCCCCCACCTGCCCTCCACCTCCCCTCAGAATCGGGAGGCGTCCGGATCCGTAGGCGAGGAAATAACGACCCCTGCAGTTGTATTGCGGAAAATCGCGGCGGCGGCGGCGGCGGCGGCGGCAGCGCTAGTCGCGGACGATGGAAGCGAGGCAACTGGAGGTTCCGGGGAGCCCAGGAAAATAGCAGAGGAACAGAAAGCGCGCACGCGACGCGGGGAGCCCGTAGGCTCCCGATGCTTCCGAGTACCTGGCTCCCCACGGTTCCCGTTCCGAGCCCTGGACGTGTCTCCCGAGCCGGGCTCCGAGGCGGCAGGCTGCGTGCGGACTTGGGCAGCCGGGAGGGTCGGCGGAGGCAGCTGGCGGCCAGCAGTTGCGGGCAATAATCCCTGCCTCTCTTTCTGTCTCTCTGTATGCTGTGTCTGCTCCTCCCCCCGGCCCCCGGAAGCAGGAGGAGAACGGCCCCGGAGCGGAGCAGCCACCTTCTGACCATGCCCTGGTGAGGCGGGCGGACTTCGAGGGCAACTCGTCGCGAACTGCCTGGGCTTAGCCAGCAAGCTGCGAGCTGCCAGGGGCCCGGAACTGCGCGGCAAGGCCCGGCGGGGGGCTATCGTCTATGACTTCTTGGGGCTCCAGGAGGATCGGGGTCTCGTTTTTGCAGGAAGAGCCCCGCGCTGGTGGCTTCAGGTGGCTGCCGCCGCCGCTGCTAGTGCTGTTTCCGCCGCTTGTGCAAGGAGTAGAGACCGGCGAGCAGGGAGACTTCCCGGGCAGCGAGGCATCGGACATGTGTCAGCACATCTGGGGCACACATCCGTCAAGCCCGAGGGGAGATTTGCTGGAACAATTCAAACTGCGATATTGATCTTGGGGGTCCCTGGCTGGCAGTCGGGTGGGAGTGCGAGTGTGCGCTCGCTAGGAAGTGTGTGCGTGTGTGCATGTGTGTGTGTGTGTGTGTGCGCGCGCGCGCGCCCTGTGGGGATTCCCCCCTTCCCCCCTGTTTTCCCGTCGAGTGATGCACTTGGAATGAGAATCAGAGGATGGAAATAGTCTGGGAGGTGCTTTTTCTTCTTCAAGCCAATTTCATCGTCTGCATATCAGGTATGGGACGCGCTGGAGTCACAGGCGGGTTCGGATTATGTTGTGGTCTTTGGAATGTATGAGATTTTATTGTATGTAGGCAATCAAGTAGCCTTGCGGGGTGGGACGGGAGATGGGTGGTGGCAGAGACCCTTTCAGTTCTGCGGATTTGCTGCCTTCAGAATTGAACACCTTCTAAACCCAAGGGTGTGTGTGTGTGTGCGTGCGTGTGTGTGTGTGTTGGAGGTAGCATCTGCATGGAGTCCTGGAACATAGTAGGGGTGGAGGGATGAGAAAGAAGAGGCAGATGGGTGTTGATTTTCAACTGCTTTCCTCATTGAGAACTCTGGTGAGGAAATCTGAGCCTTGGCAAACCCCACCACCATCCCTGGCTTTCAAAGTTCCCAAACTCTGGTGGTTCCTGGTTGAAAAAATGGACGCAGAGCCCTGCCCTGATATCTAGGCACTTTCAGGAGACTGCAGGATGATGCGGGGACTGGAGAGTACCAGCAGAGATCAGAGGGATGGAGAGGTACTCCATGCCTTCCCCAAACACATTAGGACCACCCCAAATAAAAGCAAAGCCTATCCAAGACAACATAATATCATAGATACCACTTTAGATGATGAGCTTTCCTAATTCCCGGTGGCAAGGATGTACTTACTGGCTCAGACTTACTGACCTCAGGCTACTTGTGCCAGTCTGTGGTTTTAGGAGCTAGTGGGAAGCAAGGGCATTGAGATGAATGAAGTAGAGCTTGTGCCTGCCTCTGAGTGTGTGTGTCTGTGTGTGTGTGTGTGTGTGTGTGTGTGTGTGTGTGTGTGTGTGTGTTGGGAAGGATTTTGATTTCCAAGCAATGTTCTTGTTGGTGCAGGGAGTTGGGGGTGTGGAGTGGAGATGTAAGAAAATGTCCCAGGATAAGCAGTATTCCCCAGTTCAGTTCAGTGCCTCCTCCCATTGACAGTGTCTACACTATTTCTCTCCACACTTGTCATTTAAGCAACCAGGTTAAGGCCCATTTGCAGTACTCCCCTCTGCCTGCATTCCCTCTGCAGAATTGGGGACTCAGCCAACTTCCCATGAAGTCAGCAGAAGAGGAGATCAGGAATCTTGCCCCTGTGAGCAGGCATATTTGAGCAGCATTGGGGTGGAGGGACACATTTCCTGCATCTCCCTTCAGCTCCACTAATCCCCACCCTTTAAGCCAGACCAGATTCTGGATGTTAAAAACACTTGTCTGCCCTTATCTGTTTGGGGCTGTTTGGGACTTGGCCCAAACTGTTTGGGGCTTGGCCACCCTAGTAATAAATTTGCCTCTATAATACTTTAGAGATATGTTGTGTACCTAGAAGACAATAAAAAGTGCCCTGGGGTCACTCCAAATCCTCTACTCTTTACCCATCCTACATCTAGGAGGAAGAATTCCCAGATGACTTGTAAAGGTTTATATCAGTTATATGTCCAGGGATAGACCGTGGTATCTCACAAGGCCACATTTTACATCTTTCTCTTCTACGTGCCTCTTTCAAACTCTCTCTCTTTTCTCCATGTTATTTCACTGGTTATAAAATAGTCTTTTCCTACCTCTTTCCAGCATCATAAATACTTTCAAATCAGACAAACCAGCTGAGTCCCTTTAAAATTTACAAAAGGTGAGCATTAACTAAAGCTCTGGACCTCCCCATCCTTTGTCCCCAACCCCACTCTTCATTTGGTCAGGCCAGCACAGCCTGAGAATGGGCCTGTTCTTAGCCTCCAAAAAAGGCATTAGTGGGATACTCTTCACAGCTATACTTGATTTGGTGTATCAGCAACTAAATTGTATAAATAGAAGCATTAGGAGAGGATTATTTCCCACCCAGGAGAGTTGCTATGTGGCCTTTCACATGTATTTACTAAATAATCATCATTGCTATGTAATGAGAAGATAAAAGTATAAGGAAAATTGCTAGCTATTAGCTAAATATGGAAAACTAGGTTAGCATTCCAAATGCCTAGTTAGGATCAGCATTAATTTACACTTTATGAAGACATTTAGGCAGAGATGCAACATTATGGACTGTATATTTACACATTCATAAACTTAACTTTAAAAGGCCATTCTTTCTCCAAAGCCAGGGTGGCTTCCTCCCTCTATAAGAAGAACTGCTCATTCAGTGATGTCCATGTATGTCACAATTCTGATTAGTAATATAGTTATGACTCACATTTGTCACAGTTTGGGGGACTTTGTTTTCCCATCTGGCAGCCTTAAGAGGTATAGGTATGCAATACACTAAGGTTAAATAATTGTGGCTCAGGGAGTGGTTAGTGGGCCTATCATTTCTGTTTGCATGATTTGCAGTTTTAATTTAATCATGAATGAGCTTTACCAAAAGGAATGTAAGCCTGTATTTATAGAAGCTGCTAAATCTTAAAAAGAAAAGCACCTCTCTACCATCTTGGGATCGATTGCCCTGCCTAGTAAATGGGTACTAATTGTTAGTGAGTTACCAGGCATCTATAATTGATGCATTTGTAGGGTTGATTTCATTACTGAGGAATACCAGACTAGAAAAGGGCAGCAAAAGTCTGCAGTGTAAACATTCTGCAGAAGGAAAATTTTGGAATTAAACTTGGCCTGTAGAAGGTATATTGACTGAATATCAGTTGGCTTTCAGGAACACTCTGGAACTTTGTAACAGTGTTTTGTTAACCAAAGGTTCCTACCCTCATCCTACCCCACCCCCCAAATTAAAAGTACACCGAAAGGAGTTTTCTCCCTGGGTCTATGTGGCTATATTGCTTAAAATACAGACACCTGGGCTTGTATGTTTGATGGCTCTGCATTAATCATTTGATTGTGATGAAGCTGAGGAAATGGGACTGCGGTCTGCTAGCTAGCTTAGCCAGGCTTGGCTAGCTGCTGGGGAAGTAGCATGTGTGCCTTTCATTTGAGAGAATTTGGCTACTTAAGGACAGCACAGCTAGTCTGAAGAGGGAATGAATGCCATGATCTGGGAGCTCCTGGGGCTCTACGTTCGACTCATATTTAATTTTACTGAAAATGTAAGGCAGCCAAGATCTGTGGAGATGACAGGCAGGGAGGGAGGGAAAGAGAGGGAGGGAGGGAGGGAGGGAGAGAGAGAGAGAGAGAGAGAGAGAGAGAGAGAGAGAGAGAGAAAACCAGGATGATATTTCCCTGTGCTAGCAAGAGCACATTCCCTTCTTACAAAAGCAGCACATGTCAGCGAGAATGAATACTTAGCAGCACCAGGAGAGAATTTCTTGGTCCAAAGAGAGCTGTCTGATTTAATTTACATTGCACATCCTACTTCCCTATACTTTATTTCCCTTTACTTCCTTGTTTATTCATAATAATAACAGAAATAGTAATTAGAATTATGTGGTACTTTCACATGTATTGCACAATATTGCACACATTTTAACTCATCTAGTCTCAGAATTTGTAGGGTGATTTTATAAATAAGCCAACCAAAGGCCACAGAGGTTCAGCTTGGAGGATTCACACCCAGTTCTGAGTCAAAATTCAGTGTATCATTTATGCTTTGTTACAAGATTTCTTTTAAATGTTTTTATTAAGTGTTCTTTTATTTTGATGTTTCCAATTGAAAAAGTAAATTGTGTTAAATGGATGTAAATCTTAGAGAGCTTAGAAGTGGAAGTTTAGGGTGATTGTAGCCTAGAGCTAGAATTAAGATGGTATTTGAGTTGTACATGACTGTCATTCAAACAGTTAACACTGTTACTCATTTGCCCCCAGTGCCTTATGATCAGCAATACCTGTAAGAAATGAATGTTTTATATATTCTCTCCAAATCTGAAAATTAAAATGGTTTCACATTAATGGTTTACATTTAGAAATGGGGTAATAGTACATACCTTACATTTGTTATATAGATTAAATTAGATAATATGGTCAATGATTTTCACTTAGCACAGTGTCTCAGGCAGAGTAAGCTTGCAATAGTATATTTTTTCCTACAAACCTGATATTGCAGGGTTTGTGAGGAATAGGATAGAACCTTTACCTTCCTCCCTTACAACTTGTTTAAAAGCAAAAAAAATATCATTAACTAGTGCATTTTATAACATTGAGTACAAATCCTACTTTCAGTGAAGTCTTGGCTTAACAACTTTGAAATGTTTCTTAATTTTCTTTCTCTTATAAATGAGACTGGTAACGTTAGGCTTTGGGGCATAGTCATGAGTGTAACCCACTTTATCCCTGTGAGCCCATTATGGAGGTGAGGCTTGGAAAGTTAAATAAATCACTGGGAACAAAGTAGTGCTTATTCCCAGGGGAGCAACAATTTTCTTCTTTCTTCTTGTAAATTATTACTCAGTATAGACTCAACTTTCAGGTGCTTCCAAAATGGCAAACTGCATATGCTGTCAATATGATTTGAAATAGAAAGTTCCATTAAATATAAAAAAGAGCTCCACCCCAGTAAAGAATCTGATGATCTTATTGGCAATACGGTTTGTTTAAACCCAGTTTCCCATGTGATGTCACATAGACTCTTCATTGACAGATACCATAGATAACAGATATCATAGATGGGACTCTCCTGGCAGTGAGATGAGAGGCTTCCTGAGTAAATACACTATGGGGGGAGGGGGGGAAGAATTGTCAATGTTGAGAAACATTTTCTTGGGTGGGGAGGGGGGGTTTGATTGCCACCCTAGGCCGTCATACTTAACATCCCACCTTTTCACCTTAATTAAGCATTACATATTTGGGCCTGAGGTTTAGGCCAGGAACACATGCAGGTACCATAAATGTGTACAGTAGTAGGCCATTGTGTAAAGAATGTGGGAGTTTGAAGACCCACCCTGCAATCAAACTCTGCCTTAATTACCTATGTGATTTTGGGCAATTCTCTTAGCCTCTTAGACTCTCAGTTTCCTCATCTGTGAAATGAAAAGTTATATCTTCTTTGCCTATTTCAAAGAATTGTTGAGGGAAACATCGGAGAGTGATCCTGAATGTTCTTTGTGTTATACAAATGTAAAGTTATCTGTGTCTTTACTATATTATGGAATGATCCATGCATAAGATATAGCTTTAAAATAAAAGTTGAGATACATACACATAATGTAGAGTGATATTAAATACTACAAATAATACTTAATGGTGTAGATATAGTTGTGAAAGCAAAGTTGTAATGCACAAAATGTATCATGATATAAAGCAGTACGAATAATGCCAAATTGTTTGATAAAGTACATAAATGCTATGTAAGAGAGAAGTCCAGACATGAAGGAAAAGGAGGATATTAGATAGATGTTAGAGGTTTGGATAGAAGAGTTGGAGGGGACCACATCATCAGAAGGAGAGGGAAAGGAATGAGTAAGATGTACAGTGAAGACTGTCGCAATTGGAAAAAAAGATTCACTTTAGGAGATACTGGAAAGTTGGGAGGAGCCCACTTAGAGAGCTGTTGAATTGAGAGAATATGGAGTGTCCTAATATATTTAATTTCTTGGTGATTTTTATTTTTTCTTATTATGGATCTTTACATGGATTCAATGGATTGAGCTTGGTTAAAATTTGTTTGAAATTCTAACATTTCTTTAGATTTTAAATTTGTGTTGCGTGTCTCCAACTACTGCTCTCAAATCTCTCAAATCTGTTTGAGATTGTAGTTGAGTTTTGGGGAAACTTCAGCTTTCTCAACTGTAAAATGGAGATGGTACTTATTTCCCAAGATTGTTGATCCTACAGGATAATTGTAAGGAGCAAAACACTATTTGTAAATGCCTAGCATCGTATCTGGAATACAGTAATCACTGACCAAATTACACATATGATATAAGAGTAAGCGTGGGCTTTGGAACCAAACTAGGTCTAAATGTGAATACTACCTTTAGCATTCACCCTCTGTGTGATCTTAGGTAAGTTCTTTACATTCTCTGAGTCTCTGTAAAATCTGTAAAATGAGGATTGGAGAAAATGTACATAAGATCCTGTCAAAGTGCTTGACGTGTGGTAGTCTCAGTGAATTGGAGCTGTTCCCATAAAATTATTATCATCAATAACAATACTTATTTTGACACTTTGGACCTGTTTTTGTAAATTACAATTAATTTTTCAGTCATTTCTTTGTGTTCAACAAAGCAGTATTGCCAGTTAACTGCGTGCCAAGCATAGGAATTACAAAAATTAACAAACAACACTTGGTCTTTAGTATTTATAACATGGTATGCATGTTATGTGATAGAGTTGTGTTCAGAGTGCTTTATATATATATAATATATATATAATATATATTATATATATATAATATATAATATATATATATTTTTCGGTACGCGGGCCTCTCGCTGTTGTGGCCTCTCCTGTTGCGGAGCACAGGCTCCGGATGCGCAGGCTCAGCTGTCATGGCTAACGGACCCAGCCGCTCCGCGGCATGTGGGATCTTCCCAGACCAGGGCACGAACCCATGTCCCCTGCATCGGCAGGCGGACTCTCAACTACTGCGCCACCAGGGAAGCCCTGCTTTTCATATTTTTAATTATTATTTTAAATTATTTATATATTTAATTATTTTATATTTTAAATTTGTTTAATTATAAAGAAAGAGAGTTAATTCTGTTGTTAGAAGTTGGAAGATGCAATTGGAGAAGGGGTAGGGTTTATGGAGGAGAAAACAGTTGAACTAGGGTTGGAAGGATACATGAGATTTCAAAAGAAGAGGAAAAAAGAAAGACATACCATGAGGCAAGAATAGTATGTTCTTATACAAGAAGTGAAAAAAAACCCCACAAAAGTATCAGAAGTATGGTGAAATGAGCATATAAAATAGATAGGTTAGATTAAGTGACTGGATATAGGCTAGAAGAATAACGGGGCCAATTTAAAGGGGTTTGCAAGCTAAGGTAAGAATTTTAGATGGTACCTTTTAGTTATGAGGAGCAAAGGTAGAGATAAAGAAAATGACAATCAGGTTTGTGTACAATTTAATGATACTTTTATACTTTTATTGCAATAAGCAATAACTTAGAAACCCAACTACTTCTTGTCAATCTTTATTCTTGCTCACAAAACCTGTTTAAAAAAATACTGGCCTAATAGATTAATTAGGCCATTATGGGACATTCTGAGGGACACACTTAAAAGAAAAAATCAGAGTTGTCCTATCTCTTATGCACCTCCTATACCCTAATCTTTAAGATTTAGTATTTTCATAATACACAAATGCAAATATCTCCAATTTTGTACTTCAATAATAATAATAGTGTCTTTAGCATTAGATAAAGGCTAAGAGAAATGAATCATCCATACATGATTTTGTGTTGTGAAGATTGTGTGCCAAGTAACAGATGTGCTATTTGACATGAAACCAATGGTTAAAGCACTGCAAACCATTTTACAGCAGCTTTACCTTATTATACTCTGTACAACTCTTATTTCCAATAGACTGCATGTTCACTTGGGAGAGTATACTCTTGGTCCACTAAATTGTATACCCATTTCACCTTTTCAATTGTCCAGTTAATATAAAGTATGTATAGAGACCTAAAATGAAATGGCTTCCTTTGTTTACTTAATCATTCAAAATTTATTGAGGGTGCTCTATATTTAAGGTACTGGGGATCCAACAGGAATGAGTAAGACAACTGACCTTTCCCTCCAAGAATTCATAACCTTCTAGCAGGACACTGATTTTAAAAATATTAGTAGTTATAGCAGACTGTGATAAGTACTGTAGTGAAAAGAGATACAGCAGTATGTGAATAGGACAGAGAAGGGGCACCTGACTCATTCTGGAGGTGGAAGTGCTAGAAGAAGGAGAGTAAATAGTGTCAGAGGCTGTTTGGGGTGAGTCTTAAAGAAAGCTAAAGAGTTGGCTTGGAAGATTTCTGCTGATTGACCAGGAGTGTGATAGGGGAGGGATGATCATAGGAAACAACATTTGTAAAGACAGGGCAATCAGATAGGACATAATGAATTCAGGGGAAGGTGAAGAGGTAAGTATGGCAACAACTAGAGGGTGGAGTGTAAAGGATGAGGCTGAGATAGAATAGCATATAAGAAATATGATGCTAATAACAGTAATAGCTTACATATAATAGTAGTAAAAATTACCCTTGTGCCTCTCTGTGCAAGGAGGGCATATTTTAAGGCTCAGGGGGATAGGTCTAGTTTATACCTTTATCTTCTTTAGGAGCAGACCAGTCAGGGTTAAAGCTTTTGGCTTTAGTCCAGCTATGCTCCATTTGGCCCAGAACACTAGTTATTTTCCAGTATCGTCTCTAGTTCCATGTAGCTTCCCAGAAGCTTTTGTGATAACTCAGATTTAGACTACAGAATTTACCTCCTTACTTAGTTTGTATTTCTACCCTAGGAAAAAGAGCCAAGATGCTATTGGTTGACCCTAGATTTTGAAATATGGCAACTATCATTTTATTGCCTTTGGTAATTGAATCTTTCCTGCAACTTTCTGCCGTTTTCATCTTGTGTAATCTTAAACAAAACTTTAAAGGATTTATAACATGTAAGGGTGGGGTGGGTGCTGTGAATGCTAATGAATGGTCTGGGATTGCCTTTATAACAGCCATAATTGCTTTTATTAGCAAGATTGGACTGGTAATGGGGTAGCCAGTGTTTGGGTTTGAGTTCATTTGCATTAAGGTGCCATCAGGATGGAAGTGGAAAGATCTTCAGTGGTTGTGAAGGAGACAGTCTACAAATGCCTTTTCCTCCTGATCCAGGAGAGATGGGACCTTTGTCACAGTAAATGGAGAATTAATCTTTAACTTTGTCCCATACTTAACGCCCATAGGCCGAAGGGGCTGGCAGTAGGAAATGAAGCCTGTGACTTTCAGGTGAATTTACCAGAGCCAAGTCCTGCTGTTTTCACAACACATTTGGCAGCAAAGCCACAGTTGGAATAAACATATTTACTGAAGGATATGAGTCAACATATTCCTCTTCTGCTGCTCCCTCTTCCTGCCATACACACAAGTTACCTTTCACCTTTAAGGAAAACAATTTTGATGGCAGCACTTATTGAGTAGGGACCATTCCTCTTCCATGATTTTGGAATAATATAAATACCTCATAGGATTCTTGAAAAGGACAGATATTGGTACATGTCTATGGAAGGGTTATCTCCCACTCTGAAGGGGTTTAATGGGTTGGTTCATTAATTTCACAAATGCTAATAAATGCCTCCTATCAGTGAGGCGCTGGGCCAGACAGAAGTTAAAATATAGTAAGCTAAACAGCCTTGCCTTTGTAGAATGTATATTTAGTGATACACAATTTTTTTCCCATTGCTCAAACTAGAACCTGGCATTTTAGTAGATACTCAATAATAAGTGAGTGAGTTGATATATAAATGAATAATAAGGATTGATTTAGAATGGCTTTTCTTCCTTCACAGGAGACTGGGAAACAAGATTCAGATCTTGTATGGAGGTTAAGAGGGAGGGAAAATAAAGAAGACTTCTCTGTTAGCTGCCCTTTTGCTTCTACTGCATGCAGTCAGAACTGAAACTTTCCCAGGGAACAACTTATTGGATAGCTTTGTATTTCCTTCTCAGACTCAACTCTTATCTGCATTTGACAAACCAGCCTTAGTCAGGGCACTTCACCATTGTTTAAAATGTATTTCTGCTCCTTTGTGTTCTGAGATACCATCCTGTGAGACTTGAATTAGGGCGATTAAGGATCCATGGATGCATTGTTGTTCTTTTTTCATTCCATCTCTGTTCCTATTAAAGGAAATTGCTAAGGATATGGTTGTTTTCTCACTGGGTTCCAGCTTGGGAGAAACCAGCACTTGAGAAAGCTCACTGTTCTTTAGTTAGCAATGAACTAGAGTGCTTTAGGGGAAAAGCCTACCCACCCTTTAGTCTTGAGGCGGAGCAATACAGGAAACTGTTTTCTAAGGTGTTTTTAGTCTTGTGTCAGAAAACTTTACCTCCCCCCGCCCAACCTTGCCCAGCCTTTAGAAACAGAACTGTGGCACCCAACAGTTTTTACCATGGGGGGGCGGAGGCGGGTATTTCCAAGAGCCTAGAAATTGAAAGAACATAGTTTATTTGCTGTTCTTGGCTGTACATTCTGCCTATAATCTCCTAGTTGATCTTTATAACTGTGAGGAAATGGTCAGTTAGGTGGTTTGTTGTTTGTTTGCTTGTTAATTTTAGAAAAAAATAAGAGGAGGTTATAGAAAAAAGTCTCCTACTGTTAATCTTGCAGTACATGTATGGAAATTATACTGATAGTTAGAAAGTGAGGCATCTACGTATAATAAATGTTTGTTGTATGGCCTGGGTGTAAATAGAAATATATCACTGGCTGGCTGTCTTGCAGTACACAGTAATGATACCAGCTCTAAGTCACTCACATCTTATAGAATGAAATATAATGTAGTGAAGTCATCATTTTTTGTTATCTCTAACAGGTTCCACCCCTGTTTTTCCACTGTTATGAAGACGTTCTTCGTGGCCTTTTAGTTTGTGTCTTTGAAGTTCTGTGTTGTAGTGACTAAATGAGAGTCCTATGCAATTAAAATAGTGTGTGAGTTGGTGCAGCCTTTTTTTTTTTTGGTTCCTCTTGCTTTTAGAATTGCTGAAATTAGAGCCTGACTGAGCCAGGTAAAGTTTTATAATGTTCTATATCTAAAGGTAAAATGTGTCAAATTAAAAATGAGAGTTTTATTTGTGCATTTGCTGTTTAGTTTAATTGTGTGTTCAATTGAAATGCTCCTCTTTGATCAGTACTCCTTACAAGCAAGGGACTGTATATGCAAGTGTTTTAGTGTTACAAACATGCATGATACTAGAAGTCATTGACTTAATTTTAATGCTAAATATAATAGAAGAATAGTATCAAAGAAAATTTAGGAAAACAAACTGATTCTTCATAGACTAAATTTTCATTTCCCAAAGTTTACAATTATAACTTTTTTCCCTTAAAGCTTTGTACTTAAAAAAAATTTTTACATTATATCTTAAGTATTCCCCCATGTTGCTTCCTAGTTGTATTAGTTTAGGAAATCCAGGACTTTGTGACTGGTAAACCCCACAGTCTCAGTAACATAACACAGTAGAAGCTTACTTCCTGCTCACATTAATTGTCTAATTGGTGTCAGTTTGTGTGTGTGTGTGTGTGTTTGTGTGTGTGTGTGTGTGAGAGAGAGAGAGAGAGAGAGAGAGAGAGAGAGAGAGAATAGGGGCTTGGTGAGGGGGAAGGGATAAAAGAGAAGGAATCCTGTCTGTGTAGTGACTTGGGAGTCTCAAGGCTGATAGTCTCTGCTATCTTCAAGACATGGCTTCCAATATTGTTCTGGACATCAACATTAACAGCTGGAAAAAGAGTGAGGAGGACGATCATGGGAGAGGTGTTTATGGGCTTAACAGGAAAACTGTACCTCACTTCTGGTCAATCACATGGCAACATCTTATTGCAAAAGAGTCTGAGAATTTCAGGCTAGTCACAAGACTAGCCTTAGCCCAGGAACAAAGGGAACATGGTCTAGTGAACAATTGGCTAGTATTTGCCACTTTAACATTTATGATTTTCTTTGTAATAGTTTCATAATATTTTATTCATCTAAAATAGCATTATTTATATTTCTCTTTTTCCCTATTTTGGAGCATCTATGTTATTTCTAGATTTGTCATTTTGGGCATATGTTTTTATGTCTATAGATATTTATTTCTATTGAATTATTTCTTTAAAATAATCCCAGTATTGTGATTACTGGGTAAAACAGTGTGAAGTTCTTTATGTTTTTACCATATTATATCCATAAGTAATATATAACCTGTGTATAAGTCGCCAGGAATATACTTGAATTCCTGGAGGAAGTAAACAAGTATGTAGAACAGTTATTAAGCTTTCAAAGATCTGTTTAAAAATACGCAAATTCAACTGAGTAAATTTTAAAGGTACTATTGGTGTTTATTCAACAATTCATACATTGAGCAGCATCCCATCTAGCAGATAGAAAGGAGCTCCAAAGAGCTGTACAAATTGGAAGATTTTATAGGCAGAAGAGGGTGGGACAGGAAAGTTACTAGCAAAGACTTGATTGTTTCAGACAAGGCCACCTTCCTTTGGGGGACAGTAGGAATCTACCTGGCATATTACCTCATTAGTGCTGACCAGGAAATTCCAGAGTGACTGGTTAAGATTATATTCCTGAAAAAGGCTGAAACTGCAGTTAGGTTAGGTATTAAGTCTTGATTCGGTGACATGGGCCTTAGCATAGATGACTCTGTTTTGGGCCTGTTGTCTCTTTTTTGACAGATCCTTTCAATAGTGGTCCACTCCCAGAAAGTATTAAGCAAAAACCAAATAGCCATGGCATTCAAGATGTTATTTTTGCTTAATAAGTCAGATCAGTGACAGGAAACCATGGTTAAGGACAAACAAATAGCTTTCCTAAGTTCAGAAATTTGGGCCTACTTAAGTATTCTTCCTAGAGCATATTTTCATAAATTATAGGGAAGAATGGCTCAGGTGGTTTGCAGAAAAGATTACTGGGATGGAAGTTAGAACATGTTGTGGTTAGTACTTGTTTTGCCACTGTATTGTGTTGTGAAGTATGTAGTTTTACTGGTCTGAATCCCAGTTTTCTCCTTTTAAACAGGGATATTGGACTGGTTAATTTCTAGGTCCCTTTCCAACTTGGAAATTTTATAGTGTTATGAAACTTTTAAGAAAATTATCAAAGTTTACTGTTGATGCTAAACTTTTCCAGTTTTTGAAATGTCAAAGCAGCAAGATTAAATTAGAGGAAGAACTTTGGAGGTTGTGAGTGAGCAGAGAAGTGGGAAGTGACTCTTGAGATGGGCAAGTGTAAGGATAAGGCATAATGAAAGACCAACCCAAACCATATTTGTGGAATTCTGACCTTGTAGCTCTCTAGTAAGACCCTGAGAAAGAGTCTAGGGGCCATCATTGACTACTCCATAAAAGCATTTACTGAAAACCTTGCCGGTGGCGTCTTTATATTAAAGTCTTAGAATTTTATCTTAACTCTGCTGTTACTTTTTGTGTGAGGTTAAGAAGTTACTTAAAATGTCTAATCCTTAGTGTTCTCTTTTGAAAACTGGAGGAATAACATCTATTTTTGGAGTTAAGGGAGACTGAAATTTAAAAATGCAGCATAGTGCTTGGCATATGTACTTAATAAATGGTGGGTTTTGTATTGTTATAGCTGAAGCTAAAAGAGCAAAAGACATGTTGGGAAATATTAGGAAGGAATTTGGCAATATCATTTAAAACATGAGAATTAAATGAGCCAGTTCATGTGAATGTGTTTAGCACAATGCCTGCACATAACACATAATCAGTTAAGGTTGGTTGAATCTGATTCACTAGGGGAAGCTGGGATGTTTGGAGAATACTTTAGAGATTATAAGAAAGAAGACCATCATGTCTTTGTCATAAAAATGATCTTCAGAGATAACTTACTGAGTCTGGCCCACAGTCTTCTTTAATATTAAAAAAGTTAATGACATATTTTAATTTTATAACTAGGGTTTAGATTTACCAAGGCCTCTAATACAGTGTATGGTCTCATGTGACCCAGTAAATACTCAACCCTCACAATGATGGCATAAACAAAATCTTGATTCAGGAATGTGCCCGTAGTTTTTCTTGCTTGATACGTTAGTAAATATTGGCTTATTGGCCAGAGCAATAAAGATATGAGGTATTATGATCCAGTCCATTTATGAGAAAATATATAATATTTACATGTTTTAAAACTGTCACTTGTTCATTTTTACTACAATCTGGTTGCTCTCTTTTCTTTTCATTATTTAGTTTTGCCAGCTTTCTCAAGCACTAATTTATACACATGGTAACCTTAAGCATGTTTTTTCAATAAATTTTCAACATGAGAAGATAGTTTTGATTTATGTTTCACATTCACTTAAGAGAATGATTTTTAAAATGATAATTAAATGCTAGGCCATTTGTGGGATTGCAACGTGGTTCCTTTTCAAATACAGCTGTTCTGAGAATTTAAGCAAAAGGCAAAAAGAAAAACAAGAAATAGGACAGATGACAAGTGCTGTATTGATGTTAAGTAAAAACAAGCAAACTGTGACCTACATCAGCCGGTCTCTAGGGAGCTGGCTTTGGAGCTTTTTTGAGTGTTTGGGTATTTTGTGGGATTTTTTTTCTCCAATCACTTTGGTAGAGGCTGGATTACAATTGAGAGTGCAGAGATTAATGGCCTGTTGTGACTAATCCACTAAGCCCCTACTCTTATTTCTCTTAAATTGATTGAATTTAGAGAAACCAAAGATAGGCCCATACCAGCTACCCTGATATTAGATCCCAGTGAATTAATGAGTCTTAATAGCTCTAAGTACATGTAACCAAGAATCATGGCACCTTCATGGAATGTAGTCACTTTTTTGCATTAGGAAATTATTTTATTAGTTGCTTAGTAGAGTAGATCCCAAGGTGTTGTTTCATAATCTTTTTTTTTTTAAGAAAACATTTTCACATGATTACATTTGGAATTATAACACTAATATATTCAATTTTAATTAATTTAGAGAATAAGAGAAAAAGAAACAGATCACCTGTAATCACATAACTTTAATGCAGCTGTTGTTAACAGGTTGTTCCCCTCTAGGTTTTATTTATAAGCATTTTTACTTATTTGAAATTGTATTCCACTATTATGCTTGAGCAAAAAGTCATGTGAGATAAATATATGGTTTGTGTGCCATAAAGCAAGGCCCACCTAAAATGTAGACAAAAAATAGTGTGAAAATAATTATATATAGAGATAGATAGATACGGCATTGATTTAAAAAATCACAATTTTATGTTAAATTAGTGAACTCAGATTGGATGAAATTTGAACAGAATTTAAATTTCTAATCTTTGCTTTTACATCTTTATTGGAGTATAATTGCTTTACAATGGTGTGCTAGTTTCTGCTTTATAACAAAGTGAGTCAGTTATACATATACATATGTTCCCATATCTCTTCCCTCTTGCGTCTCCCTCCTTCCCACCCTCCCAATCCCACCCTTCCAGGCGGTCACAAAGCATCGAGCTGATCTCCCTGTGCTATGCAGCTGCTTCCCACTAGCTATCTACCTTATGTTTGGTAGTGTATATATGTCCATGCCTCTCTCTCACTTTGTCACAGCTTACCCTTCCCCCTCCCCATATCCTCAAGTCCGTTCTCTAGTAGGACTGTGTCTTTATTCCTGTCTTACCCCTAGGTTCTTCATGCCATTTTTTTTCCCTTAAATTCCATATAAATGTGTTAGCATACGGTATTTGGCTTTGTCTTTCTGACTTACTTCACTCTGTATGACAGACTCTAGGTCTATCCACCTCATTACAAATAGCTCAATTTCGTTTCTTTTTATGGCTGAGTAATATTCCATGGTATATATGGCCACATCTTCTTTATCCATTCATTCGATGATGGACACTTAGGTTGTTTCCATCTCTGGGCTATTGTAAATAGAGCTGCAATGACCATTTTGGTACATGACTCTTTTTGAATTATGGTTTTCTCAGGGTATATGCCCAGTAGTGGGATTGCTGGGTCATATGGTAGTTCTATTCGTAGTTTTTTAAGGAACCTCCATACTGTTCTCCATACTGGCTGTATTAATTTACATTCCCACCAACAGTGCAAGAGTGTTCCCTTTTCTCCACACCCTCTCCAGCATTATTGTTTCTAGTTTTTTGATGATGGCCATTCTGACTGGTGTGAGATGATATCTCATTGTAGTTTTGATTTGCATTTCTCTAATGATTAATGATGTTGAGCATTCTTTCATGTGTTTGTTGGCAGTCTGTATATCTTCTTTGGAGAAATGTCTATTTAGGTCTTCTGCCCATTTTTGGATTGGGCTATTTGTTTTTTTGTTATTGAGCTGCATGAGCTGCTTATATATTTTGGAGATTAATCCTTTGTCAGTTGCTTCATTTGCAAATATTTTCTCCCATTCTGAGGGTTGTCTTTTGGTCTTGTTTAAAGTTTCCTTTGCTGTGCAAAAGCTTTTAAGTTTCATTAGGTCCCATTTGTTTATTTTTGTTTTTATTTCCATTTCTCTAGGAGGTGGGTCAAAAAGGATCTTGTTGTGATTTATGTCATAGAGTGTTCTGCCTATGTTTTCCTCTAAGAGTTTGATAGCATCTGGCCTTACATTTAGGTCTTTAATCCATTTTGAGCCTATTTTTGTGTATGGTGTTAGGGAGTGATCTAATCTCATACTTTTACAAGAACCTGCCCAGTTTTCCCAGCACCACTTATTGAAGAGGCTGTCCTTTCTCCACTGTACATTCCTGCCTCCTTTATCAAAGATAAGGTGACCATATGTGTGTGGATTTATCTCTGGGTTTTCTATCCTGTTCCATTGATCTATCTTTCTGTTTTTGTGCCAGTACCATACTGTCTTGATTACTGTAGCTTTGTAGTGTAATCTAAAGTTGGGGAGCCTGATTCCTCCAACTCCATTTTTTGTTCTCAAGATTGCTTTGGCTATTTGGGGTCTTTTGTGTTTCCATACAAATTGTGAAATTTTTTGTTCTAGTTCTGTGAAAAATGCCAGTGGTAGTTTGATAGGGATTGCATTGAATCTGTAGATTGCTTTGGGTAGTAGCGTCATTTTCACAATGTTGATTCTTCCAATCCAAGAACATGGTATATCTCTCCATCTATTTGTATCATCTTTAATTTCTTTCATCCGTGTCCTATAATTTTCTGCATACAGGTCTTTTGTCTCCTTAGGTAGATTTATTCCTAGATATTTTATTCTTTTTGTTGCAATGGTAAATGGGAGTGTTTCCTTAATTTCTCTTTCAGATTTTTCATCATTAGTGTATAGAAATGCCAGAGATTTCTCTGCATTAATTTTGTATCCTGCTACTTTACCAAATTCATTGATCAGCACTAGTACTTTTCTGGTAGCATCTTTAGGATTCTCTATGTATAGTATCATGTCATCTGCAAATAGTGACAGTTTTACTTATTCTTTTCCGATTTGGATTCCTTTTATTGCCTTTTCTTCCCTGATTGCTGTGGCTAAAACTTCCAGAACTAGGTAGAATAAGAGTGGTAAGAGTGGGCAACCTTGTCTTGTTCCTGATCTTAGTGGAAATGCTTTCAGTTTTTCACCATTGAGGACGATGTTGGCTGTGGGTTTGTCATGTATGGCCTTTATGATGTTGAGGAAAGTTCCCTCTATGTCTACTTTCTGCAGGGTTTTTATCATAAATGGGTGTTGAATTTTGTTGAAAGCTTTCTCTGCATCTATTGAGATTATCTTATGGTTTTTCTCCTTAAATTTGTTAATATGGTTTATCACATTGATAGATTTGCATATATTGAAGAATCCTTGCATTCCGGGAATAAACCCCACTTGATCATGGTGTATGATCCTATTAATGTGCTGTTGGATTCTGTTTGCTAGTATTTTGTTGAGCATTTTTGTATCTATGTTCATCAGTTATATTGGCCTATAGTTTTCTCTCTTTGTGACATCCTTGTCTGGTTTTGGTATGAAGGTGATGGTGGCCTCGTAGAATGAGTTTGGGAGTGTTCCTCCCTCTGCTATATTTTGGAAGATTGTGAGAAGGATAGGTGTTAGCTCTTCTCTAAATGTTTGATAGAATTCACCTGTGAAGGCATATGGTCCTGGGCTTTTGTTTTTTGGAAGATTTTTAATCACAATTTCAATTTCAGTGCTTATGATTGGTCTGTTCATATTTTCTATTTCTTCCTGATTCAGTCTTGGCAGGTTGTGCATTTCTAAGAATTTGTCCATTTCTTCCAGGTTGTCCATTTTATTGGCATAGAGTTGCTTTTAGTAATCTCTCATGATCCTTTGTGTTTCTGCAGTGTCAGTTGTTACTTCTCCTTTTTCATTTTTAATTCTATTGATTTTTATCTTCTCCTTTTTTTTCTTGATGAGTCTGGCTAGTGGTTTATCAATTTTGTTTATCTTCTTAAAGAACCAGCTTTTAGTTTTATTGATCTTTGCTATTGTTTCCTTCATTTCTTTTTTATTTATTTCTGATCTGATTTTTATGATTTCTTCCCTTCTGCTAACTTTGGGGTTTTTTCCTTCTTCTTTCTCTAATTGCTTGAGGTGCAAGGTTAGGTTGTTTATTCGAGATGCTTCCTGTTTCTTAAGGTAGTATTGTATTGCTATAAACTTCCCTCTTAGAACTGCTTTTGCTGCATCCCATAGGATTTGGGTCATCATGTCTCTATTGTCATTTGTTTCTAGGTATTATTTTATTTCCTATTTGATTTCTTCAGTGATCACTTCGTTATTAAGTAGTGTATTGTTTAGCCTCCATGTGTTTGTATTTTTTACAGATCTTTTCCTGTAATTGATATCTAGTCTCAAAGCATTGTGGTCGGAAAAGATACTTGATATAATTTCAATTTTCTTAAATTTATCAAGGCTTGATTTGTGACCCAAGATATTATCTACCCTGGAGAATGTTCCATGAGCACTTGAGAAAAATGTGTATTCTGTTGTTTTTGGATGGAATGTCCTATAAATATCAATTAAGTCCACCTTGTTTAATGTATCATTTCAAGCTTGGGCTTCCTTATTGCTTTTCATTTTGGATGATCTGTCCATTGGTGAAAGTGGGGTGTTAAAGTCCCCTACTTTGAATGTGTTACTGTCGATTTCCCCTTTTATGGCTGTTAGTATTTGCCTTATGTATTGAGGTGCTCCTATGTTGGGTGAATAATTTACAATTGTTTTATCTTCTTGGATCAATCCCTTGATCATTCTGTCCTTCTTTGTCTCTTCTAGTAGTCTTTATTTTAAAGTCTATTTTGTCTGATATGAGAATTGCTACTCCAGCTTTCTTTTGGTTTCCATTTGCATGGAATATCTTTTTCCATCCCCTTACTTTCAGTCTGTATGTGTCTCTAGGTCTGAAGTGGGTCTCTTGTAGACAGCATATATATGGGTCTTGTTTTTGTATCCATTCATCCAATCTGTGTCTTTTGGTGGGAGCATTTAGTCCATTTACATTTAAGTTAATTATCAATATGTATGTTCCTATTCCCATTTTCTTAATTGTTTTCAGTTCGTTATTGTAGGTCTTTTCCTTCCCTTGTGTGTCTTGCCTAGAGAAGTTCCTTTAGCAGTTGTTGTAAAGCTGGTTTGGTGGTGCTGAACTCTCTCAGCTTTTGCTTGTCTTTAAAGGTTTTAATTTCTCCATCAAATCAGAATGAGATCCTTGCTGGGTAGAGTAATCTTGATTGCAGGTTTTTCTCCTTCATCACTTTAAATATGTCCTGCCAGTCCCTTCTGGCTTGCACAGTTTCTGCTGAAAGGTCAGCTGTTAACCTTATGGGGATTCCCTTGTGTGTTATTTGTTGGGTTTCCCTTGCTGCTTTTAATATGTTTTCTGTGTTTAATTTTTGACAGTTTGATTAATATGTGTCTTGGCATATTTCTCCTTGGATTTATTCTATATGGGACTTTCTGTGCTTCCTGGACTTGATTAACTATTTTGTTTCCCATATTAGGGAAGTTTTCAACTCTAATCTCTTCAAATATTTTCTCAGTCCCTTTCTTTTTCTCTTCTTCTTCTGGAACCCCTATAATTCGACTGTTGGTGCATTTAATGTTGTCCCAGAGGTCTCTGACACTGTCCTCAGTTCTTTTCATTCTTTTTCATATATTCTGCTCTGCAGTAGTTATTTCCACTATTTTATCTTCCAGGTCACTTATCCGTTCTTCTGCCTCAGTTATTCTGCTATTGATCCCATCTAGAGTATTTTTCATTTCATTTATTGTGTTGTTCATCATTGTTTGTTTCATCTTTCGTTCTTCTAGGTCCTTGTTAAATGTTTCTTGCATTTTGTCTTCTATTTCCAAGATTTTGGATCATCTTTACTATCATTATTCTGAATTCTTTTTCAGGTAGACTGCCTATTTCCTCTTCATTTGTTAGGTCTGGTGGGTTTTTATCTTGCTCCTTCATCTGCTGTGTGTTTTTCTGTCTTCCTATTTTGCTTATCTTACTGTGTTTGGCGTCTCCTCTTTGCAGGCTGCAGGTTCATAGTTCCCGCTGTTCTTGGTGTCTGTCCCCAGTGGCTAAGGTTGGTTCAGTGGGTTGTGTATGCTTCCTGGTGGAGGGTACTAGTGCCTGTGTTCTGGTGGATGAGGCTGGATCTTGTCTTTCTGGTGGGCAGGTTCACGTCTGGTGGTGTGTTTTGGGGTGTCTGTGGACTTATTATGATTTTAGGCAGCCTCTCTGCTAATGGGTAGTGTTGTGTTCCTCTCTTGCTAGTTTTTTGGCATATGGTGTCCAGCACTGTAGCTTGCTGGTCATTGAGTGAAGCTGGGTGCTGTTGTTGAGAAGCAGATCTTTGGGAGATTTTCGCCATTTGGTATTATGTGGAGCTGGGAGGTCTCTTGTGGACCAGTGTCCTGAAGTTGGCTCTCCCACCTCAGAGGCATAGCACTGACTCCTGGGTGCAGCACAAAGTGTCTTCCATCCACACGGCTCAGAATAAAAGGGAGAAAAAGTAGAAAGAAAGAATTAGTAGAAGTAGAAAGAAAAGAAAGAAAGAAAGAAAGAGAAAGAAAGAAAGAAAAGTAGGAAGGAAGGAAAGGACGGAGTGAGGGAGGAGGGAGTAAGGAAGGAAGGAGGGAAGGAAGCAAAGAAAGAAAGAAAGAAGATAAAGTAAAATAAAAGAAATTAAGGTAAAATAATAAAGTTATTAAAATAAAAAAATAATTATTAAGAAAAAAAATTTAAAAAAAGAACAAAAAACGGACGGCTAGAACCCTAGGACCAATGGTGGAAGCAAAGCTATACAGACGAAATCTCACACAGAAGCATAGACATACACACTCACTAAAAGAGGAAAAGGGGAAAAAATCATAAATCTTGCTGTCAAAGTCCACCTCCTCAGTTTGGGATGATTTGTTGTCTAAAGGAGGGAAGGAAAGAAAGGAAGAAAACAAGAAAGAAAGAAATAAAGAAAGAGAGAAAGAGAAAGAAGATAAAGTAAAGTTATTAAAATAAAAAATAATTATTAAGAAAAAAAAATATTAAAAAAAACAACAACGGACGGATAAAACCCTAGGACAAATGGTGGAAGCAAAGCTATATAGACAAAATCTCACACAGAAGCATAGACATACACACTCACAAAATGAAGAAAAGGGGAAAAAAATCATAAATCTTGCTCTCAAAGTCCACCTCCTCAATTTGGGATGATTCGTTGTCTATTCACGTATTCCACAGATGCAGGGTACATCAAGTTGATTGTGGAGCTTTAATCTGCTGCTTCTGAGGCTGCTGGGAGAGATTTCCCTTTCTTTTCTTCGTTATCACAGCTCCCAGGGGCTCAGCTTTGGATTTGACCCCGCCTCTGCGTGTGGGTCGCCAGAGGGCGTCTGTTCTTCGCTCAGACAGGATGGGGATAAAGGAGCAGCTGCTTTGGGGACTCCGGCTCACTCAGGCCGGGGGGAGGGAGGGGCACGGAGTGCGGGGCGAGCCTGCTGCGGCAGAGGCCGGCTTGATGTTGCACCAGCCTGAGGCGCGCCGTGCGTTCTCCCGGGTAAGTTGTCCCTGGATCCCGGGACCCTGGCAGTGGCGGGCTGCACAGGCTCCCTGTAAAGGGGGTGTGGATAGTGACCTGTACTCGCACACAGGCTTCTTGGTGGTGCCAGCAGCAGCCTTAGCATCTCATGCCCGTCTCTGGGGTCTGCGCTTTTAGTCGCGGCTCATGCCCGTCTCTGGAGCTCCCTTAAGCAGCGCTCTTAATCCTCTCTCGCGCACCAGGAAACAAAGAGGGAAGAAAAAGTCTCCTGCTTCTTCGGCAGGTCCAGACTTTTTCCTGGACTCCCTCCCGGCTAGCCGTGGTGCACTAACCCCCTGCAGGCTGTATTCACGCTGCCATCCCCAGTCCTCTCCCAGCGCTCCGACCGAAGCCCGAGCCTCAGCTCCCAGCCCTGCCCACCCTGGCGGGTGAGCAGAGAAGCTTCTATGGCTGGTGAGTGCCGGTTGGTCGGCACCGATCCTCTATGCGGGAATCTATCCGCTTTGCCCTCCGCACCCCTGTTGCTGCGCTCTCCTCTGCTGCTCCGAAGCTTTCCCCCTCCGACACCCACAATCTCCGCCCATGAAGGGGCTCCTAGTGTGTGGAAACCTTTCCTTCACAGCTCCCTCCCACTGGTGCAGGCCCCGTCCCTATCCTTTTGTCTTTGTTTATTCTTTTTTTTTTTTGCCCTACCCAGGTACGTGGGGACTTTCTTGCCTTTTTGGAGGTCTGAGATCTTCTGCCAGTGTTCAGTAGGAGTTGTTCCCCGTGTAGATGTATTTCTTGTGTATCTGTGGGGAGGAAGGTGATCTCCGCGTCTTACTCTTACGCCATCTTCCCCTCCTCCTAAATTTCTAAATCTTTGATTATGAATCTGTTGGTCTTGGAAAAAATATTTAGTAGGAAGACTTAAGATGAGAAAGGTAATCATAGTATTGGGGATTTTTGAGTAGGAGAAACAAAGAGACAATTTAGAAATGAGGTTTTAAAAAAATGTTTTATTTAAAACACAAAAATATGTTTAAATGCACTGAGAAGCCATTTAGGAGAATGATTAAAAGCTTACAGACAGACCTAGGTTTAAACCCACACTCTGCCTCTTCCAAGCTGGATGGATTTGGGTAAGTTAACTTCTGCATCTCAGTTTTCTAACCTGTAAAATAGGGATAAAAATAATCACCTCAGTGATTTTCTTATAAATATTAAATGACATATGATAGTAAAGCACTTAGTATGTTATTATCAGGCAGATAATAATGGCTTAATAAATGTGACCTGTTAGTAACATCACATTTTTAATATGTAAGATGCAGCCAGCCTCACTGTCTTTCTAAAGGAGGAGGGTTCTTTGAGTTGCCTGCTTTGTAGAGAACATTGTACTAGAAGCTCAGAAATCCTAAGTACCTCCCACTAACTCTACAAAAAGTGTTCACACTGTTAAAACTGATGTGTAAAAGTCTTCTGTGATACTCCATAAACACCTTTCCAACTTTGCTCCAATCTGCCAACTCACTATTCTGTGAACACACCTTACTCATACTTGCCTGTGCCTTTGTTCATGTTGTGTTTCTTCACCTGGTTTTCACCCACTTGAATCATACCTGTCTCACAAGTTCAGCAAGAGGTCTCCTTCTCTATGAATGCTGTTGTGATCAGTCCAGTGAGCAGTATTCTCTTTGTTCTCTACACCCCACTGGCTTTTATTGACTCTAGTTCTGCTTGTCACTGACCTTTCTTCTTCATCAGATGGAAAACTCGTGATCTAGTTTCATCTAGTCTTCTTGTATATCCTGTTCCCACTCCTAGCACAATATTCTGATTGGTTGGGTTTTACTCCCTAATCTATAATGATGGTTACCAGATTATCTGCAGATATTCTAAGTAATATCTGTTGATCTAAGTTTTATTTTTCTTCCCCAACCTACCTAGTCCCACTTAGAGATACTACAGTTCAGGACAGGGCTCAGCAAATAATAGACTGTATGCCAAATCTGGCCCACCACCTAGTTTTGTAAACAAAGTTTTCTTGGAGTACAGCCATGCGCATTCATTTATTGTCTACGGCTACCTTTATACCACATCCAACAGAGTTGAGTAGTTGCAACAGATACTGTATTGCCTGAAATGCCTAAAATATTTACTATGTGGCCCTTTACAGAAAAAGTTTACAACCCCTAATATAAACGATTGACTTTTCTTCAATGAAACCATTTCCCTCAATGAAAGACTGGCTAAATTTTATTTATTTATTTTTGCGGTACGTGCAGGCCCAGCGGCCATGGCTCACGGGCCTAGCCGCTCTGCAGCATGTGGGATCCTCCCGGACCGGGGCACAAACCTGTGTCCCCTGCATCGGCAGGCGGACTCTCAACCACTGCGCCACCAGGGAAGCCCAATTTTATTTTTTTTTAATTTTAATTTTATATTGGAACATAGTTGATTAACAGTGTTGTGTTAGTTTGAGGTGTACAACAAGGTGATTTAGTTATACATATATATGTATCTATTCTTTTTCAAATTATTTTTCCATTTAGGTTATTACAGAATATTGAGCAGAGTTCCCTGTGCTATACAGTAGGTCCTTGTTGGTTATCTATTTTAAATACAGTAGTGTGTACATGTCAATCCCAAACTCCCAATCTATCCCTCCCCCACACTTCCCCCCCCACCCCAGTAACCATAAGTTCATTCTCTAAGTCTGTGAGTCTGTTTCTTTTTGTAAGTAAGTTCATTTGTATCACATTTCTTTTTCAGATTCCACATATAAGCGATATCATATATTTGTCTTTCTCTGTCTGACTTACTTCACTTTCAGTCTGTATATGTCCCTAGATCTGAAGTGGGTTTCTTGTAGACAGCATATATGTGGGTCTTGTTTTTGTATCCATTCAGCGAGTATATGTCTTTTGGTTGGAGCATTTAATCCATTTACATTTAAGGTAATTATTGCCATATCCTTTTGCCATTTTCTTAATTGTTTTGGATTTGTTTTTGTAGGTCTTTTTTCTTCCCTTCCTCTTTTGTTCTCTTCTCTTGTGATTTGATGACTAACTTTAGTATTGTGTTTAGATTCCGTTTTCTTTTTTGTGTGTGTATTAATTATAGATTTTCAGTTTGTGGTTACCATGAGGTTTTGATATAGCAGTCTATATATAAACAAAATTGTTTCAAGTTGCTAGTCTTTTAATTTCCAATGCATTTCCAATATCCTGCATTTGTGCTCTCCTCTTCTCACAATCACTGGTTTTGATATCATATTTGTGTGCAGATGATTTCTTACCTTTACTGCCTTTACTGTATGTTTCCCTTTGCCAGTGAGCTTTTCCATTCCTAATTTTCTTGATTCTAGTAGTGGCCTTTTATTTTCTGCTTAGAGAAGTTCCTTTAGCATTTGTTGCAAAGCTGGTCTGGTGGTGCTGAATTCTCTTAGCTTTTGCTTATCTGTAAAGCTTTTGATTTCTCTGTAGAATCCAAGTGAGAGCCTTGCTGGGTAGAGTATTTTTGGTTGTAGGTTCTTCCCTTTCATCACTTTAAATATATTGTGCCCCTCCCTTCTGGCCTGCAGAATTTCTGTTGAGAAATCAGCTGGTTAACCTTATGGGAGTTCCCCTTTATGTTATTTGTTGCTTTTCCTTGTTGCTTTTAATATTTTTTCTTTCTCTTTAATTTTTGTCCGTTTGACTACTATGTGTCTTGGTGTGTTCCTCCTTGGGTTTATCCTACCTGGGACTCTGTTCTTCCTGGAATTTGGTAACTGTTTCCTTTCCCATGTTAGGGAAGTTTTCAGCTATCTCTTCAAGTATTTTCTCAGGTCCTTTCTCTTTTCTCCTTCTGAGACCCCTACAATCTGAATGTTGGTACATTTAAAATGTCCCAGAGGTCTCTTAGACTGTCTTTGTTTCTTTTCATTTTTTTTTCTTTATTCTCTTCCGCAGCAGTGATTTTCACCATTCTGTCTTCCAGCTTACTTATTTGTTCTTCTGCCTCAGTTACTCTGCTATTGATTCCTTCTAGTGTATTTTTCATTTCAGTTATTATACTGTTCATCTCAGTGTTTGTTCTTTAGTTCTTCTAGGTCTTTGTTAAACATTTCTTGTGTCTTCTCAATCTGTGCCTCCACTCTTTTTCCAAGATCTTGGATCATCTTCACTGTCATTACTCTGAATTCTTTTTCAGGTAGATTGCCTATGACCACTTCACTTGGTTGTTCTTCTGGAGTTTTATCTTGTTCCTTCATGTGGGACATATTCCTCTGGCATCTCATTTTGTCTGACTTTCTGTGATTGCAGTTTCCATCCTGCAGGCTGCAGGATTGTAGTTCTTCTTGCTTCTGCTTTCTTCCCTCTGGTGGATGAGGCTGTCTCAGAGGTTAGTGCAGGCTTCAGGAGGGACTGGTTCCTGCCCACTGGTGGGTGGAGCTGGGTCTTGTCCCTCTGGTGGGCAGAGCTGTGTTCAGGAAGACTTTAAGCAGCCTCTCTGCTGATGGGTGGGGCTGTGTTCCCACCCTGTTTGTAGTTTGGCTTGAGGTATCCCAGCACTGGAGCCTACAGGCTGTTTGGTGGGGCCAGGTCTTGGGGAGGAAATGGTGGCCTCCAGGAGGGCTCACACCATTGAGTAATCATCAGAAGTACTGTTGCCAGTGTCTTTGTTCCTTCAGTGAGCCAGAGACTCCCCCTGCCTCTGCAGGAGGCCCTCCACTCCTAGCAGGTAAGTCTGGCCCCAGTCTCTAATGAGGTCACTGCTTTTTTTCCTGGATCCTGGTGCACACTAGACCTTGTGTGCAACCTCCAAGAGTGGAATTTCTCTTTCCCGCAGTCCTGTGGAATTCCTGTGATCAAACCCTGCTGGCCTTCAAAGCCAGATTCTCTGGGGTCTCCTCCTACCATTGCCAGATACCCCAGTCTGGGAAGCCTGATGTGGGAGAATTTCTGTGGTATAATCCAGTTTGTGGGTCACCCACTCAGTGGGTATGGGATTTGATTTTATTGTGATTGTGCCCCTCTTACTGTCTTGTTGTGGCTTCTTCTTTGGATGTAGGGTCCCTTTTTTGGTTGGGTCCGGTGTTGCTTTTTTTTTTTTTTTGGTCAATGTTTGTTCAGCAGTTAGTTGTGATTTTGGTGTTTTTGTAACTGGGGTGAGCTCATGTGCTTCTACTCTGCCATCTTGCCCTATTATCTCTAAATTTTAGATTAAATATTCAAAAAAAATTTTTTAACCCTTGAGGCTTTAGAAACTCCAGAATTATCTTGGCTTTTGTGGATGTCTTGGCAGTTTTTACAACCCCAAAGAGGTTCCTTAAACTCCTACCAGTATCAGAAGCCAAAAAAGAAATTTCAGTTTGTGTGGTTTGGATTTTAAAGCTCTCTTTGCTGTCACAGGAGCTTGGAGCAGTTCTGGCCCTGCCCAGGCAAATATTCTCAGGGAAAGCCTCCCCTAAGGGATGATTTATGCTGGGGATGGCATCTTGGCAGAGAAGGAGCAAGCTTTGAGAGTACTGTTCTGCTGCCAGTTCTTTGAAAAAATAATCCTCCTCTTTTGGGAATGTGACTATCAGACCACATTCAGAAATAAGATCATCACCTGGAAAGATAAGCAATTTTATGAATGACAATCTGAAAAAATCAAACCTTTCCCCTTGATGATCAAGACAGGCCAGACACATAACCTGAGTCATGATCAGTTGCTGCACTCGGATAGAGCATTTTCTCCCAAGTAACAAGCTGAATGAGCTTTGTGGGCCTCTGGGAGACAATTGTTGTCCTCCCTGTACAGATGGGGAAATTGAAGTCAGGAAGCAGCAGCTTAATCTAGCCACAGAGGGAGTAGGTTCTGGCAAGGACCCCATAGGACTCACAGGAGCTAGATTCCCAGCCCTCTTAGACATGGCATTTGCACTGGGAAGCCCCTAAAGCAGATTTCAGAATGCTGCTTGACAGAGACTCTTGAACTGTAGAGCAGGGCTTGGCAAATAATGGCCCAGGGACCAAATCCAGCCTGCTGCCTTTTTTTATAAGGCCAAGAGCTAAGAATCATTTTTACATTTTTAAATGGTTGGGAAAAAAATTAAAAGGATAGTAATATTTTGTAACACATGAAAAATATAAGAAACCACATTTCAGTCCATAAATTAAATTCTATTGAAATACAGCCACACATTCATTTATTTATTGTCTTTTGTCTATGGCTACTTTTGAATTATGACAACAGAGTGGAATAGTTTTAACAGAGCCTATGGCTGGCAAAGCCTAAAATATTTACTACCTGTCCCTTCACAGAAAAAAAAACTTTCCCAACCTCTACTCTAGAGGTCCTGTTAGTATAATAATTAAAATCAACTTTATTGGAGTGTAATATAGAAAATGCACTCATTTTAAATCTACAGTTTGATGAATTTGGAAAAAGAATGCAGTCATATAACAACTGCCACAATCAAGATAGAACATTTCCATTATCCCCCAAATTTCCCTGTGCTCCACTCCTAAGTAGTCAGCCTCTCTCCTATTCTTGAACTCAGGCAACCATGCGTCCAACCTCTGTCAGTAGTAGCAGCTTTTAAATGTTTGTTTCCTGAGCATTCCAGATCACTAAGACTGTGTTAAAGGAGGGTGGTGGGGGAGGGTGTGTGAAAACAAGAAGTTGATTTTCTTCTCTCATTTGATAACTCCTTAATTCACTCCAAGCACCCACTCCAAACAGCCACTTAACTGTTAATAGTATTAGTAGCTAACAGGCACTGTGCAGAGAGCTCTCCATCTGTTATCTCATTTAATAATTTAACCTTATAAGGGAGGTCTTATCTATCTCCCATTTTATTGAGAGGAGACAGAGGACACCCAGGTTGACTTGTTGAAGGGCACACAGCTGATAAGATGTAACCTACCATTTGAACTCTGATATGTCTGAATTCAGAGCTTGAGCTCAGCCACCATCCCACACACTTAATCATTCTTCTCTACAAGCCTGCTTGGGAGTGTAATATCAACATTTATAGAAGAAGGAAGCTCAGAGAGATTAAGTCACTGGTTCAAGTCACCCAGCTACTAACTGCCAGAGTCAGATGTGAACTCCTAACTGTAAGCAGAAGGCACAGAAACAGAGCAAGTGAAAAAACATCATTTTGAAAAATAAAAATCACCTTGTCCTATAAAGAGGGGAACTAAGGGCCTGGGTGAGTGAGCTGTAGATAATGCAGGGGTGAGAATGGCACTAGGTGAAAAGCAGTCTTAAGTCAGATATACTTTTGCTTTCTGAACTAATGGATATTCCAAGACTATTTAATTTAATATAAACAACTAATGAGGTGAAGTGCTTTGAAAAACACTGAGGGATGCATCCATGCTGACCAGCATCAGTAATCAAAATCTCTTTTCCCATCCCTTCACAAACAGCATTCATCTGTTCAGATTGAGAAAGTCTCAGAGTAGGGCCACATGGAGTGTTGTCTTTCCATCCTCCTCCTCACACCTACTATTACAAAGGATGGTGCAGTTTACTGGCCCTTATTTTGAATGATTGCTCTGCATTTCTTGAGAGCCTTTTTACCAAGTGCTTGGCATCTAATAGGCACCCCAAAATATTGTTTGTTGTTACAGTTTTCTAGGAGCACTCCATCAGCCTCTCTGCAGGCTCTTCTTACAACCCTAGGATAGGAGGTTGTGTCCGCTGGGATCCTTAGTTGTAAATAAAAGAACCCCTTCAAAATTAGTATAAGCAGAAAAGAAATTCATTAAAGCAGGTACTCACTGAATCTTTGGGTGGGCCCAATAATCGGAATTGCAGGCTATACTTATAAGACTGCTATGGAATTGTTCTAGGAAAGACCCGTGCTCCTGCAACTGCTTGGCAGAGACAGCCAGATCCCATCACTGATGTGGACTAGTCACTAAACACCACTGGTGTCCAGAAAGCTGAACAATTCTGCCACCAGTATCACCAGAAAATATATTCCACATAAGACCTACTTTCTTGTTGTTCACTTCAGAACTGAAATCTCAGACATCTGAGATTGCCAGATTGTGTCACATGCCTGTGTCCTATCAAAAGTAAAGTTCAGGATTCTACCTGGGTGGGATTGAACCCAAAAGGTGAGAAATACTCCAAACATAGTGGGTTGGCTGAATAATGGCCCGCCTCAAAGGTGTCTACATCCTAATCTTGGGAACCTGTGAATATGTTACCTTACATAGTAAAAGGGACTTTGCAGATGTGATAAGTTACAGATCTTGAGATGGGAAGGTTATCCTGAATTATCCAGGTGGGCCTAATGTAATCATAAGGGTCCTTAAAAGAAGGAGACAGGAAGATCAGAATGAGAAAAAGGAGATGTGATGACAGAAGCAGAGGTTGGAATGATGCACTTTGAAGATGGAGGAAGGGGACTATGAGCTAATCAATGTGAAAGGTCTCTAAGTAGCTGGAAAAAGCAAGGAAACGGATTTACCCCTGGAGCCCGAAGAAGGGATATCAGTCTGCTGACACCTTGATTTTAGCCCCCTGAAACTCATTTCAGACTTCTGAGCTCCAGAACTACCAAGATAATGTTTGTGTTTAAAGCCACCAAGGTTGTAGTCATTTGTTATAGCAGCAATGGGAAACCAATACCCATAGGAAAAGCACCCAAAATGTGATGGGAAACCAGAAAGCATGAAAAATGTCCAGCAGAGCAGCACTGAAGGAAATCTTGAGAAATTGTTTCCACATCCAATTTATAGGGTTACATCTCTTCATCCTTTGAGAGCATTCTAATAGAGTCCTGAAGCTAGGTTGGGTGAACAAGCTGAGTAAATTGTCTGTTCACCTACTTTATTCACATTCCATGATTTATTCAACAAATATTCTGCTCATTAATTAAATATTTGCTGGAGTTAAGGGCCAAGCACTATGAAAGATAAGATTACAAAGAAAAATAAGAGAATAAGACTTAAAGTTAACAGCCAAGAAGTTCATAGACACTGTGTTTAGATTTCACTGATTTTCAGTTGTCTCTATATATCAAATCCCACCAAAAATCCACATTTAGGTGATTTGGAAGAATGGGAGTTAGGATATCCAGATGATTGCAGGAGGAGCCCCAATAATTCCCCAATAAAAGCATTATAAATTGAACCCCTATTATAGCAGCAGCCAATACTTACTGAGTGTTCTTTGTGTTAAAGGTAATGCTAAGTATTTTGTATGCTTTATTTTTATATAATTATATCAACTACATGAGGTATGGACAATTATTATCCCCATTTTATAGATGAAGAAACTGTAGGAAATACAACTAAATTCACTTTGCTAGGTAACAGAGCTGGAATTTGAACTGTAGATCAAATTTGAACATCTGACTCCTGAGTACATATGTTTTGCCACCCTGTCTACTTGTGTACTAAGCACTGAGTTAGAGACTAAAGATTCACATGTGTAAGAGAAAAAAAATCTCCAGATAAGTGAACTTCAAAATTTTGTAGGTAAAATAAGCTATGAAATGCAGACAAAGAATTACATAGCTTTCCAAGGTAACTGATTTACATATTTTCATTTGAATATATAATTTCTGATCCATTTGGTTAAAGATGATATTGCATCTGAGGTAAGAGCAACCCCTATGTTGCTTTCACTAATTTAGGTACAAAATATATTCTAGATATTTTCAATTTTAAAATCATATTCTATAAGGAATATACATGAATCATTCTTTCCCCTTTCTCCTCCTTCTTTCTACCCTTAGCTGTAAGCTAAGGTCAATGCCTTGGTCAATGGTATTGTTTAGGTTAATGTCCCTTGAATCCTTTTGCCAGAAAGTGTAAAGGTTGGGGATGCAGCTCTCCAGCACGCTGTTCTAAGCCAGGTGCCTCCCTTCTGCAATGGCTTATCAAACACCCATACAGGAAATGTTGAGGCTGAGTTGGACTGGGAGCAAGGATACACATCTGTAAACTGAAGAAAAATACACAACCTAAAATTTGTGAGTTATGTTTTATTTGGGGACCTTACTGAGGACAATAGCCTGGGAGACGGCCTCTCAGATGTGTCTGAGGAACTGTTCTGAAGAGGTAAGGGAGGAACCAGGATATATAGGAGTTTTGGCTGAAAAAACAAAAACAAAAACAAAACATGAACATGTAGTTGAACATCAAAAGATTACTGCTAATCACAAAAAGCAAACATCTCAAGTTAGTGAGTTTAGTGCTTCTCTATGTATAGGAAGATGCAAGAGTCTGGGCTCATTGAAATTATTCCTTTGATATGCATCTTCACTATCAAGGGCCAGTATCCTGCTTTTCTCCATCCTGAATTCCTCTCAGGGTACACTGCCCAGGGCTGCTGCAGTGGTTGATGGCTTGATGGCGGGCAACATTTGTTGTTTACTGGAATGGCAGGCAATATTTTTTTTGCCCACAGATATCACTTATTTCTCCCAGGTTGAGTAGAGTGTGTAAGATCTCTTGACCACTGAGCCAAGGGTTACGTCTTACCCAAATGGCACCAGAGTATTCTGCTCCTTGGGTTCTGGGAGCTGAAGTTTGCTAGGTTACCACTTAGCAATCCTGTTGACAGATGGTGTGCCTTGCTCATCAAATTGGAATCCTCCCTACTTTGAGGCATGTTGGCAGACAGACTTGGTGGTGTTTTCTAATGCTGAATGGTCTGCAGTTCAATAGCATGAAGATAAATATTCTACTTCATTGTGTATCCACTAACTTAAGCCTTTCTGAGACTATTCCCTTCACTTTGACAGGGCACATTTAGAAAAGTGAAATGAAGTGCTTTCAGGCACTCAGCTCCTCCATCACTTCCTCTTGTACTATATCAGCTTGGCCCTTTTCTGAGACTTGTCTTCACATAGTGTTTTATATCAGTTACATACAGTATCTTGAACCAAAAAGAAAACTTTGTAGTTCAGAGTTCAGAGCTTAACTTTGTTTTTGAGACAGTATTGTGCAAGACCTATTTCTTCAGAGAGATTGTTAGAGGAAAAGACAACAGCTTAGGCAAAGAAGGGGCCCTGATATAAACCAGTGTGGCTTCAACACAGAATAAGTGAGGTTAGAGAACAACAATGTTAATAAGCTGTGTATTTATCCTAAGATCAATGGGAAACCATGAGAGGGCCTTAAGCTGGGTGGGGGATGTGGTTCACATGATCACATTTGAGTTTTAAGAAGATTTCTCCAGCTACAGAGAGGAGAATTGACTGGGAATGAAGTGAGGTGAGGGAGACAGGTAACCTGAGAGGGGCAGTGAGGAGACTCTGGTGGCAGTCTGAGTTAGAGACAGAGGTAATCTGATGAAGGTGGCGGTGGATATGGACAGCAATAGAGAGAATCAGGAGTTGTTTAGGACACGGATCAATGGAGCTTAATGAATTGCATGTGATGGTGGAGAGGGAGAACGGTGGGTTAGAATGAGACCCAGGTTTCTGGCTCATGAACTGGGTGGATGGTAGATTCATGGATCAAGGTCACAGTGGAAGAGGGGCACCATCATGCATAGCATGATTCTGCATTGAGTCACAGAGAACTGAAAGACAACTTGAAGGGGAGAGAGAGCTGCAGAGTTTGGGGAGAGGGAGAAAAGGAAATAATAATGAAAGAAAGAAAAGACAGTGTCCTCTACCAGAGAGTATACCAGGGCATAAGAACACACAAACTTACTATGACTACAGTTTTTAACTTGTATTGGCAACACCACTATTACTAGCTGCTACTGATTTCTTAGTATATGTCTAAACCTTAAATAGCTTTCAATTTTTACAAAAACATGTTGAATAGATATCATTCATCACCCCTATATGGCCGAACAGACTGAGGCTCGGAAATGTTAAATAATTTAGCTGGAGTTAGAAAGCTAGCAAATAACCAAGCTATGATTTGAATTCAAGTCTGTATGGTTCTGAAGAATACAGTCTTTTGTATTCTTCAGAACCAAAGGTTTTCATAACCTTTTAGGGAAAACTGATACCCCAAGGGACAAATAAACAAGTTCAGGCTTAGAATGATGTTAAGAATAAAGTACTGAGATAACAAAGCGTCTGATAGGAGATCATTTTAGGAATATTTCTTGGAGATGTTGAGGTCTGCTGGTTTGTAATATATAGGCCAAATCTCTGAGTGCAAGTACATTAGTTTGAAGTAGGAAGCAAATAAATGAGATTAATAACATGTAGGGTGAAGGGGGCATTGGAGAAGGATGTTTTTGAAACATCATTCTGCTTTATACCCTTTGATTATGCTACTTTGCCAGTGTGATTAAGCTCAAATACTTAGCTTGATCCACATGACTCTCATGACACGCTACGATGCTTTATAGACCCGCTTTCTGCCTCCCCTCTGTGCACCCTGTGTTTCAACCTTAAATGATTTACCCTTCCTCCTTTTCTCCCTTCCTCCCTCCTTTCCTTTCTTTCCTCTTTCCTTCTTTCTATGTTTCCTTCCTTCACTCTTTCCCTTATTCATTCTTTTTTTTTTTCACTTATTCAGTAATCATACATTGAGCACCTGTTGTGTACAGTGCCAGGAACTATAACTGGGTCTTGGGGATATCCTCAAGAAGATCATGGGCATCTATAAAACACGGAGTTCATAATCATGGTATTGTACGTTGAAATACACTATTACAAACATTGGGTCATATGAAAATAGGTCAGATGAGGGTGTGGCCTTCTCTAAAGGAGGTGAACTTTGACGTAGGAACACGTAGAAATTTGTCAAATATGTAGAAGAGTTGAGCTTTTCTGGCAGAGAAAATAACATGTGCCTTTTTTAAAAAGCAGAAAGGACTTGGAGAATGGAAAACAGCATTCTACAAATGTAGACTTGAACAGTTTTTGAGATGTGACAGTTATTTTTTTTTCCCCACTTGTTACCACCCTTTGCATTTCTGTTTCAAAATCCTGAGGCGGCTTCTTCTCTTTTCTGCTTCCTTTCACCTCTTTGCTGGCTCTCTGGATTAAACTCTTCATTGCAGCTCTCTGACAGTTTCTCATCTGCTTTGCTAACCAGTTTAAAAAATAAACATTTTAAAAGCCTCTGTGGGTCTCCTGCTATGTTATGCCTCTCGTGCTGTGTGAATTGGTGCTCCCTGCCCAGAGGACGTGTGCCCCACCACTGAGGCTCTGGGGGCTATGAACTTGCCATCAAGGTTTGCACCATGGGCTGTACCGACTGATAGCTTGGCTTTGACTCCCCAGAGTCAGTCACCTGCCATGTGCCTGCCTTCACCAAAGGGCACAGCACCAGACTGCTTGCTCACCAACAGAGTGAGGTCTGGATAGGGCAGTGAGGCAGCCCAATTCAACACTGATCATGTCCAGTCTAACTCCCAGCTTTTCCTTACCTTCAGTACCACATGATCCTTACCTACATGCTCAGTCTGCCTGGGGTTCTCTGGGCTGCTCCTGAGTGGAGGTAGGGCTGATTTAATCTGCCTTACTGCATATATGGGCTGTGTTCTAAGGCAGCCTTGTTTCACTCTGGCCTTTGCCTCAGCTGAGCCATGAGATTTCACCTGCGTCTGGACTGAATCCTCAGTCTGTGGCTTGGTTCTGATGAGGGGCTTCTCTTTTAGCCAAGCAAAGGCTTGTGTGCCTGCCTGAGGCACAGAAAGCCAAACCCTGACAGGAGGTTTTTGCAGCAAAGTAAGGGTTTATTGCAGAGGGCTAAGCAAGGGAGTGGGAGACAAATCTCAGATCTACTCCCTCTTGGTTATTGAGTTGGGGGTGTTTTTAAAGGGGAAGAACAAAGAAGCTGGGATTAATCATCTTGTGACATTTCTGTAACATTTCTTAATCTTAGTTTCAGGTAGTCAGGATGTCTCTGGTTTTTGACTCTCTGACCAGGTGGTCCATGGTCAGGGGCCTGTTAGCTTATTTTGCCCTGGTGAAATAACCTCAGTTTGTGCATGAATGATAATATTTACAACAGCAATTTTAGTACGTTAACAGTGTTATTGACGACAGCAATCTCAGTCATCTGACTCTGGTTGATTAGTGTTCAGTTAGCACAGAATTGAGGTCAGAGGAGACAAGCAAGCATATAAAGTTTTGGGTAGAGAGATTAATCATAAACTAGGTAAGGGAACTTGGTTTTAATGGGGCTAGATTTCATTCTCCCTGTACCTAGTGCCTTCATTTCTGTAGGCATTACACAGGGACCTTAATCTCTAGGTTTAAGGCCCAGCGTGCTCCCTAAATTTGGTTCCGCTACCCATGGGCTAACCTCACTAAAACCCACTGGACTCAGATTGCCAGAGACCCAAGAAAAGATGCTAAATTCTGAATATCCACCATGCCTTCATTTCCCATTGCTGTACCCCATATACAAGTCAGGACCCCATTTATCAGGACTTTTTCTTCATTCTAATTATTATGTATAATATAGCAGCTAACACATGACGTGCACCTACCCTGCCCATTACTGGGCTAGACACTTGAGAAGAATTAGCTTACATGTCTTCACAATAGCTGCATGAGAAAGGCACTTCATGGCACTAGGATTCCAGCTCAGGCAGCCTTGCTCCAAAGCCCATTTTCTTTCTTTTTTTTTTTTTTTTTGCGGTACGCGGGCCTCTTACTGTTTTGGCCTCTCCCGTTGCGGAGCACAGGCTCTGGACGAGCAGGCTCAGAGGCCATGGCTCACAGTCCCAGCCGCTACACAGCATGTGGGATCCTCCCGGACCGGGGCACAAACCCGTGTCCCCTGCATCGGCAGGCAGACTCTCAACCACTGCATCACCTGGGAAGTCCCACAGCCCATTTTCTTAAATGGAATGTGCTTTATTGTCTGCCTCAACCATAGTATATCTTTTTGTTGTCAGGCTCAGTGCTTTTCCAGCCATACCAATTTTCTGATAGCATCTTCCTCTGAGTCTGTCTTTCCAATGCATCCATAGGTCTTGTGGGCAAATCTTGTTCCAGCCTGATTCCTTCCTCCATAATTGGACAATGACCACTTAAGTAATTGGATGATGTGCCATTAAGGACATGGAAAGGACCACTAGTGTCAAATTGTATACCAAGCATCCAATGAATTCTTATTGTGTATTGTTAGTGTGCTCAACTGTTTTCAGTACTATAAAGGGATCCCATGGAATAAAGGGTTCCAGTGGTTAAGCTCATGGACTCTAGAACCAGACTGCCCAGACATGAATACTTATTTCACCACATAGTATCCATGTGACCTTGAGCAAGTGACTTGTCTCTATGCCTCAGTATTCTCACCTGCAAAATGGGGAAATAATAATACCTACCTCATATTGTTCTTGTGAAGATTAAATGAGTTGATTTGTGTAAAGCATTTTATACACACTAAGTGTTAAATAAGTATTTGCTATAATGATGTTGATGACAATGATTAAGGAGAATATGGCAGTATGGTTCCTGTTTCAAGAAGCTTTTAGTTTAACAAGGCAGACTAAAAGTCACATAAAATAAAATGAGACCATATTTAATTAAATATTAGTTTGGGTGATGAATATGAGAAGTTTAATAATGTTCCTAATAGTTGGGGGGTGGGGGGAATTGGGAAAGGCAACATGGATGAGAGACTTGACCATGGCATTGGGGATTAGTTGGTTGGAGAAAGGCAGAGAGGAAAATGGTGGTTTAGTCTTCTTGACACAAGGGCTGCTTCCTTCAATGGAGCACTGATGATCCTTGTTACAGTGTTTGTTATTACCTGTTAGCCAAATTTCCATCCAAATAAACAAGAGCCCAAGATTCTGAGTCTAATCTGAAATCTTGGGGACTTGCTTTAATCATGGGTATAGAGTGTGATTCTTCCTTGGGTAGAAGAGCATAGATTGAAAGGTGATTCAAGAGGTAGTGTCCAGGGTTAAAGATGGCCTGGAAGCTGGATAATCAAATTAAGCTTCCACTCAGCAGTTGAGTTGGAAGGCAAGCTAAAGGCATGACCCAAAGTACTGTAAACTGACGACTTGGTATGAAGGATAGAAAACAGAGCATAGAGATGGGAAGCAGCAAGCTGCAATGGGCTTCAATTGGTAAATTAAGGGAAATAGATTCTAATTAAGGCATAGATGAATTAACTCAAATTAGAGCATCAGATCCTGTATCAGTGGAGTCCTAGGGGAATGGGCCATAAAGCAAATTGTTCCTAATGATAGAGATGAGATAAATGATAGAGAACAATGTCTAGAGATTCTGATGTGGGAACCAGCCCCAGGACAGATGTCACAGTAGGTGACTCAGGAAGGCCATTTTCAGATTCAGATTGGGGGACACTCAGTGATCTTGGATTGTAGGGGAAGAAATTTTATGAGATTGAATACTGTGTTTAAGGTACTGTATTTTTTGAAACACTGGTAGAGACAGAGCTAACTTAGCCATGCAGCTTTTCACTGAGAAGCTTATAGTCTAAAAGATAAGATAAATCTTATTCAAAAGTAACTAATACGAGGTAGAAAGCAGTGCCTGATATAAAGAAGGCAGAAATTGAGACCCTTAGGAAGGCAGAGGATGGAGTGATTGCTTGCAGTGGAGGCTGGTGTATCATAGCCCCAGAGTCAGCACTGAAATCATGAAGCCTGGGTCTAGATTTCTGCTACACCACTATAGATGTGACCCTGAGTAGGTACATGCAACCTCTTTGACTATATCTTTATCTGTAAAATATGGATCAAAGTGGTTCCTATCTAACAGAGCTATTTTGAGGATTAAGATAGTGCAGATAATGAGATGGTGCATGCAAAGTGTGTCATTTAATAAATGATAGTTGCTATTAATTCAAATGGACTATTTCATTAGGGTCATATCCAAGGGAGGTATAGGTCCAGAGGATTCTGATATCAGATATCTCAGCAGCTGAAGATGGAATAACAGAGCAAAGTATTTAGCAACTGCGATATAGAAAAACGTGTCTTAGTTTATTTTCACGTACAAACTCCTTTAGAGCTAGTAAAAAACAAAGCATGTTGCCATTAAAAAAATGCTTTTTGCAAACAGTTGAAAAATTAAATTTGGTTCCTAAGTTTCATGGGGAATGTTTAATGTTCTCCCATACACTTCTGGCATGCACATATGTCCTAAATAAAAATGAGCTACATAGAAATATAAACATTTGTGTGAGATGGACAGTCCTGTTTAGCTTGTTCTCCCAGACTGCTGTGAAAATGTTCATTTTAAATTTACATTTAGAGAGGAAAATTACCATTATTTCAATAGTATAAGGAAAAGTAATAATCCTAGAGTTTGATGTTTTCAAGTGCTTCCAAGTGCACAGCAGTAAACTCATGACTTTTCCAACCATACAGACACAATAAACAAACATTTAGATGAGGACTAAAGCTGTCATCCAGCCATTTGTTCATTTTCAAATATCTAAATGACTAATGGCTTTATAAAAAATTCACGTATTGAATTGGAGTGGGTAAGTAGAGATGACATCAAAACTAAAATAAAACAATAATAATAATAATAGCTTGTACTTGGTATGTTTTCAAAAATGTGTTCATTTTCCTGCATTACTAGTTATTTAGAACTTACTAGTTATTTAGAACAGATATTATTAGCATCATTTTACAAACTTACTAGTTATTTAGAGCAGATATTATTAGCATCATTTTACAAACTATAACATTTAGTTTCAGAGAGATGTAATAGGTTTGTCCAGGATAGCATAGGCAATATCATAGGCACGTTTTTCCTCATAGCACTTAACACTAACATACATTGCATGTTTATATTTTTTATTCTGCTCTCACTAGAATGAAAATTTTATGAGGGCAGGGCCTTTGCCTGTTCCCTTCATTGCCTAGAATAATACTTAGCACATGGATAGGAAGTACTCCATAAATAGCTGTTGAATGAATGAATGAGTGAATGAATGAGTGAATAAGATCTGAGCCTGAGCTAGCACCTAGTTCAGCATTCTTTCCACCACATCAGTTACCCCCAAACCTTATAGAATGGTGATTGCAAAGATGGGAAGGGATCTCCAACAAGAAAAGTCAAGGAGAATCTGATCATGGATTCTCTTCTGAGACAGACAAGGAATGTATCAAAGAAGAAAAAAATCAGGGGTGATGCTGGGAGAGTCAGTCATGAGGTACTGGTACCATGATCTGGCACCAAGATCCAAGGAAAAGTACCACCAACACTGACTCAATGGGGCTTCCTAGAGAAAGTGATATCTCAGCTGACACTTCCTGGAAGACTTGAGTTGGATGAGGAGGCAGAGGGCATTACACGTGAAAAGGCTTAGAAAAAGAGAGACTCAGTGATGTGTATGTGAAAACTGAAGGTTGTTCAGAGTGGATAGAGAATAGTGTGAGAGAGCTTCATAAATGCAGGAAGAGGCAAGGCTGAAAGATGTGAGTAAGAGCCAGATCAGGAAGGACCTTGACAAGTCATGTAGAATCATCTTTATCCTGAGAGGTATGAGAAGCTACCTAAGTAATGGCATTGTGGGCACAGAGGAGAACAAGTCTCACTCAGAAAGTTTCATAAGTCTTACTTAAGAAGGCTTTAAAAAAAATCCAACCCAATCCAAAAATGGGCAGAAGACCTAAATAGACATTTCTCTCAAGAAGATATACAGATTGCCAACAAACACATGAAAGGATGCTCAACATCACTAGTCACTGGAGAAATGCAAATCAAAAGTACAATGAGGTATCACCTCACACTGGTCAGAATGGCCATCATCAAAAAATCTACAAACAGGGCTTCCCTGGTGGCACAGTGGTTGAGAGTCCACCTGCCGATGCAGGGGACACGGGTTCGTGCCCTGGTCCGGGAAGATTCCACATGCCGCAGAGCAGCTGGGCCCGTGATGGCCACTGAGCCTGCATGTCCAGAGCCTGTGCTTCACAACGGGAGAGGCCACAATAGTGAGAGGCCCATGTACCGCAAAAAAAAAAAAACGAAACAAACCGCCCCCCCCCAAAAACCCAAGGATAGCTAAAAAATCTACAAACAATAAATGCTGGAGAGGGTGGGGAGAAAAGGGAACCCTCTTTTGCTGTTGGTGGTAATGTAAATTGATACAGTCACTATGGAGAACATTATGGAGGTTCCTTAAAAAACTAAAAATAGAACTACCATATGACCCAGCAATCCCACTACTGGGCATATACCCTGAGAAAACCATAATTCAAAAAGAGTCATGTACCACAATGTTCATTGCAGCACTATTTGCAATAGCCAGGACATGGAAGCAACCTAAGTGTCCATTGACAGATGAATGGATAAAGAAGATGTAGCTCATATGTACAATGGAATATTATTCAGCCATAAAAAGAAATGAAACTGAGTTATTTGTAGTGAGGTGGATGGACCTAGAGTCTGTCATACACAATGAAGTAAGTCAGAAAGAAAAAACAAATACCGTATGCTAACACACATATATGGAATCAAAAAAAGGATGGTTCTGAAGAATGTAGAGGCAAGATGGAAATAAAGATGCAGACGTAGAGAATGCACTTGAGGACACGGAGAGGGAGAAGGGTAAGCTGGGATGAAGTGAGAGAGTGGCATAGACATATATACACTACTGAATATATCTTTTTGAATCCGTGTTTTTTGTTTTCTTCAGAAAAATACCCAGAAATGGAATTGCTGGATTGTATGGTAGTTCTATTTTTGATTATTTGAGGAACCTCCATACCGTTTTCCATAGTGGCTGCACCAATTTACATTCCCACCAACAGGTATGAGGTTTCCCTTTTATCCACATGCTCACCAACACTTATTATTTGTTGTCTTTTTGATAAGAGTCATTCTGATAGGTCTGACGTGATATTTCATTGTGCTTTTGATTTGTGTTTCCCTTATAAGCAGTGATGTTGAGCAACTTTTCATGTGTCTGATGGCCTTCTGTATGTCTTCTTTGGAAAAATCTTTATTCAAGTCCTATACTCTTTTTTTCTCAGATTGTTTTTGATGTTCAGTTGCATGGGATATTTGTATATTTTGGATAGTAACCCCTTATCAGATATATGCTTACAAATATATTTTCCCATTCAGTAGGCTGACTTTTCTTTTTCTTAATAGTTTCCTACACTGAGCAAAAGTTTTATTGTTTGATATAGTTCCATTTGTTTATTTTTGCTGTTGTTTCTGTTGCCTGAGGTGACATATACAAAAGAATATTGCTAAGACTTATGTCACATTAAAGTACTGCCTATGTTTTCTTCTAGGTATTTTTTTAGTTTCAAGTCTTACATTTAAGTCTTTAATCCATTTTGAGCTTATTTTTGTACATGATGTGAGAAAGTAGTCCAGTTTGAATCTTTTCCATTGAGCTATCCAGTTTTCCCAACATCATTTATTGGAGAGGTTGTCTTTTCCCCATTGTGTATTCTTGCCTCCTTTGCCATAGATTAATCGACCATATAAACATGGGTTTACTTCTGGCCTTTCTATTCTGTTGCATTGATCTTTGTGTCTGTTTTTGTGCAGATACCATACTGTTTTGATTACCGTGGCTTCATAGTACAGTTTGAAATCAGGGAACATGATACCTCCAGATTTGTTCTTCATTCTCAAGAGTGTTTTGGCTATTTGAGGTCTTTTGTGTTTCTGTAAACTTTTAGAATTATTTGTCCTGGTTCTGTGAAAAATGTGATTGGTATTTTGATAGAGAGTGCATTGAATTTGAAAATTGCCTTAGGTAGTATGGTTATTATAACAGTATTAATCCTTCCAATTCATGAGCATGGTATATCTTTCCATTTGTGCCATCTTCAATCAGTTTAGTCAATGTTTTATGGTATTCTGAGTGTAGATCTTTTACCTCCTTGGTTAGATTTATTCCTAGGTATTTTACTTTTTGATGAAATTGAAAATTGGATTGTTTTCTTAATTTTTCTTTCTGATAATTTGTTGTTGGTGTATAGAAATGCAGCTGATTTCTGTATATTAATTTTGTGTCTAGGAACTTTACTGACTTTATTTATTAATTCTCACAGTTTTTTGGTGGTGTCTTTAGTTTCTCTCTTTATATTATCATATCATTTGCAAAGAGTGACAATTTTACTTCTTCCTTATCAATTTGAATGCCTTAATTTTTTTGGTTCGGATGTAGCTAAGATTTTGAGTACTGTGTTGAATAAAAGTAATGAGAGGCTGCGGCCACCACTGCCACCACCCCCTCACTGCCTCAGCCTGGTGGGGAGGAGGAGGAGGAGCAGCAGGGCCTCTGGGCCCTGGCACCGCTGTGTGGAGGAAATATGAACCTGCAGCCTGTGTAGAGGAGACCCCAAGCACAGTAAGTTAAGCAAAATGAAAAGACAGAGAAACACATAACAGATGAGGAGCAAGGTAAAAACCCATCAGACCAAACAAATGAAGTTAAAAAGGCAGTCTACTTGAAAAATAATTCAGAGTAATGATAGTAAAGATGATCCAAAATCTTGGAAATAGAATGGAGAAAATACAAGAAACGTTTACAAAGGACCTGGAAGAACTAAAGAGCAAACAAACAATGATGAACAACACAATAAATGAAATTGAAAGTTCTCTAGAAGAAATCAGTAGCAGAATAAATGAGGGAGAAGAATGGATAAGTGACGTGGAAATAACTACTGCAGAGCAGAATAAAGGAAAAAGAATTGAGGACAGTCTCAGAAATTTCTGGGACACATTAAACGCACCAACATTCAAATTATAGGGGTCCCAGAAGAAGAAGAGAAAAAGAAAGGGACTGAGAAAATATTTGAAGAGATTATAGTTGAAAACCTCCCTAATATGGGAAAGGAAATAGTTAATCAAGTCCAGGAAGTGCAGAGAGTCCCATACAGGATAAATGCAAGGAGAAACACGTCAAGACACATATTAATCAAACTATCAAATATTAAATACAAACAAAAAGTATTAAAAGCAGCAAAGGAAAAACAACAAATAACATACAAGGGAATCCCCATAAGGTTAACAGCCGATCTTTCAGCAGAAACTCTGCAAGCCATAAGGGAGTGGCAGGACATATTTAAAGTGATGAAAGGGAAAAACCTACAACCAAGATTACGCTATCCAGCAAGGATCTCATTCAGATTCGTGGGAGACATTAAAACCTTTACAGACAAGTAAAATTTAAGAGAATTCAGCACCCCCAAACCAGCTTTAGAACAAATGCTAAAGGAACTTCTCTAGGCAGGAAACACAAGAGAAGGAAAAGACCTACAATAACAAACACAAAACAATTAAGAAAATGGTAATAGGAACATACATATTGATAATTACCTTAAATGTAAATGAATTAAATGCTCCAACCAAAAGACATAGACTGGCTGAATGGATACAAAGACAAGACCCGTATATATGCTGTCTACAAGAGACCCACTTCAGACCTAGGGACACATACAGTGTGAAAGTGAGGGGATGGAAAAAGATATTCCATGAAAATGGAAAACAAAATAAAGCTGGAATAGCAATTCTCATATCGGACAAAATAGACTTTAAAATAAAGATTATTACAAGATGCAAAGAAGGACACTACATAATGATCAAGGGATCAATCCAAGAGGAAGATATCAGAACTGTAAATATTTATGCACCCAACTTAGGAGCACCTCAATACATAAGGCGAATGCTAACAGCCATTAAAGGGGAAATTGACAGTAATAAAATCATAGTGGTGGACTTTTAACACCCCACTCTCACCAATGGACAGATCATCTAAAATGAAGATAAATAAGGAAGCACAAGCTTTAAATGATACATTAAACAAAGTGGACTTAATTGATATTTATAGGACACTCCATCCAAAAACAACAGAATACACATTCTTCTCAAGTGCTCATGGAACATTCTCCAGGATCAATCATATCTTGGTTCACAAATAAAACCTTGGTAAATTTAAGAAAATTGAAATTGTATCAAGTATCTTTTCCGACCACAATGCTATGACACTAAATATCAATTACAGGAAAAAATCTGTAAGAAATACAAACACATGGAAGCTAAACAATACACTACTTAATAACTAAGAGATCACTGAAGAAATCAAAGAGGAAATAAAAAAATACCTAGAAACAAATGACAATGAAAACCCAAAACTGGTGGGATACAGCAAAAGCAATTATAAGAGAGAAGTTTAAAGCAATACAATCCTACCTCAAGAACCAAGAAACATCTCAAATAAACAACCTAACCTTGCACCTAAAGCAATTAGAGAAATAAGAACAAAAAAACCCTAAGTTTAGCAGAAGGAAATAAATCATAAAGATCACATCAGAAATAAATGAAACATAAATGAAGGAAACAATAGCAAAGATCAATAAAACTAAAAGCTGGTTCTTTGAGAAGATAAACAAAATTGAGAAACCATTAGCCAGACTCATCAAGAAAAAAAGAGGAATATCAAATCAATAGAATTAGAAATGAAAAAGGAGAAGTAACAACTTACACTGCAGAAATACAAAGGATCATGAGAGATTACTACAAGCAACTATGTGCCAGTAAAATGGATAACTTGGAAGAAATGGAAAGAAATCTTAGAAAAGCAAAACCTTCTGAGACTGAACCAGGAATAAATATGAACAGACCAATCACAAGCACTGAAATTGAAATTGTGGTTTAAAATCTTCCTACAAACAAAAGCTCAGGACCAGATGGCTTCACAAGACAATTCTACCAAACATTTAGAGAAGAGCTAACCCTATCCTTCTCCAGCTCTTCCAAAATATAGCAGAGGGTAGAACACTCCCAAACTCATTCTACGAGGCCACCATCACCCTGATACCAAAACTAGACAAGGATGTCACAATAAAAGAAAACTACAGGCCAATATCACTGATGGACATAGATGCAAAAATCCTCAACAAAATACTAGCCAACAGAATCCAACAGCACATTAAAAGGATCATACACCATGATCAAGTGGGGTTTATCCCCAGAATGCAAGGATTCCTCAATATACGCAAATCAATCAATGTGATAAACCATATGAAAAAATTGAAGGAGAAAAGCCATATGATCATCTCAATAGATGCAGAAAAAGCTTATGACAAAATTCAACATCCATTTATGATAAAAAAAAAACCTCCAGAAAGTAGGCATAGAGGGAACTTTCCTCAACATAATAAAGGCCATATATGACAAACCCACAGCCAACATCGTTCTCAATGGTGAAAAACTGAAACCATTTCCTCTAAGATCAGGGTCAATACAAAGTTTCCCACTCTCACCACTATTATTCAACATATTTTTGGAAGTTTTAGCCACAGCAATTAGAGGAGAAAAAGAAATAAAAAGAATCCAAATCAGAAAAGAAGAAGTAAAGCTGTCACTATTTGCAGATGACATGATACTATCTATAGAGAATCCTAAAGATGCTACCAGAAAGCTACTAGAGCTAATCAATGAATTTGGTAAGGGACAAAGATACAAAATTAATGCACAGAAATCTCTTGCATTCCTATACACTAATGATGAAAGATCTGAAAGACAAGTTAAAGAAGCACTGCCACTTACCAATACAAGATAAAGAATAAAATGCCTAGGAATAAACCTACCTAAGGAGACAAAAGACCTGTATGCAGAAAATTATAAGACACTGATGAAAGAAATTAAAGATGATATAAACAGATGGAGAGATATACCATGTTCTTGGATTGGAAGAATCAACATTGTGAAAATGAATATACTACTCAAAGCAATCTACAGATTCAATGCAATCCCTATCAAGGTACCAATGGCATTTTTTTCAGAACTAGAACAAAAAGTTTCACAATTAGTATGGAAACACAGAAGACCCCAAATAGTCAAAACAATCTTGAGAAAGAAAAACAGAGTTGGAGGAATCAGGCTCCCCGAGTTCAGACTATACTACAGAGCTACAATAATCAAGATATGGTACTTGCACAAAAACAGAAATATAAATCAATGGAACAGGATAGAAAACACAGAGGTAAACCCACACACAGATGGTCACCTTATTTTTGATAAAGAAGGCAAGAAGATACAATGGAGAAAAGACAGCTTCTTCAATAAGTGGTGCTGGGAAAACTGGACAGCTACATGTAAAAGAATGAAATTAGAACACTCCCTCACACCATACACCAAAATAAACCCAAAATGGATTAAAGACCTAAACATAAGGCCAGAAATTATAAAACCCTTAGAGTAAAACATAGAACACTCTATGACATAAATCACAGCAAGATCCTTTTTGACTCATCTCCTAGAGAAATGGAAATAAAAACAAAAATAGGGGCTTCTCTGGTGGCGCAGTGGTTGTGAGTCCGCCTGCCGATGCAGGGGATGCGGGTTGGTGCCCCTCTCCGGGAGGATCCCGCATGCCGCAGAGCGGCTGGGCCTGTGAGCCGTGACCGCTGGACCTGCGCGTCTGGGGCCTGTGCTCCACAGTGGGAGGGGCCACCATGGTGAGAGGCCTGCATACTGCAAAAAATAAATAAATAAAAATAAAAAAATAAAGAAATGGTACTTAATGAAATTTAAAAGCATTTGGACAGCAAAGGAAACTATAAACAAGATGAAAAGGCAACCCTCAGAATGGGAGAAAATATTTGCAAACGAAGCAACTGACAAAGGATTAATCTCCAAAATGTACAAGCAGCTCGTGCAGCTCAATATCAAAAAAACAAACAAACAATTGATAAATGGGCAGAAGACCTAAATAAACATTTCTCCAAATAAGATATACAGATTGCCAACAATCACATGAAAGAATGCTCAACCTTACTAATCATTAGAGAAATGCAAATCAAAACTACAATGAGGTATCACCTCACAGCAGTCAGAACAGCCATCATCAAAAAATCTACAAACAATAAATGCTGGAGTGGATGTGGAGAGAAGGGAACCCTCTTGCACTGTTGCTGGGAATGTAAATTGATACAGCCCCATGGAGAACAGTATGAATGTTCCTTAAAAAACTAAGAATAGAACTATCATACGATCCAGCAATCCCACTATTTGGCATATACCCCGAGAAAACCATAATTCAAAAAGAGGCATGTACCACAATGTTCATTGCAGCTCTATTTACAGTAGCCAGGACATGGAAGCAACCTAAGTGTCCATCAACAGATGAATGGATAAAGAAGACGTGGCACATATATATGATGGAATGTTATTCAGCCATATAAAGAAACGAAATTGAGTTTTTTACATTGAGGTTGATGGACATAGAGTCTGTCATACAGAGTGATGTTAAGTCAGAAAGAGAAAAACAAATACCATATGCTACACATATATATGGAATCTAAGAAAAAAAAAAGTTTATGAAGAACCTAGGGCCAGGACAGGAATAAAGGTGCAGACATAGAGAATGGACTTGTGGACATAGGGAGAGGGAAGGGTAAGCTGGGATGAATTGAGAGAACGACATGGACTTATATATACTACCACATGTAAAATAGATAGCTAGTGGGAAGCAGCTGCATAGCACAGGGAGATCAGCTTGGTGCTTTGTGACCACTTAGAGGGGTGGGATGTGGAGGGTGGGAGGGAGACGTATTGGGAGGAGATATGGGGATATATGTATATGTATAGCTGAATCACTTTGTTATAAAGCAGAGACTAACACACCATTGTAAAGCAATTATACTCCAATAAAGATGTTAAAAAAATAAAAAGTGGTGAGATAGGACATCCTTGTCTTATTCCTGATCTTAAAGGAAATGCTTTCAGCTTTTCAGCATCGAGTATGATGTTATTTGTGGGCTTGTCATATATGGCTTTTATTATGTTGAGGTATGTTCCGTCTATATGCACTTTGTTGAAATTATTTTTATCATAAATTGATGTTGAATTTTGTCAGAATCTTTTCTGGCATCTATTGAGATGATCGTATGATTTTTATTCTTAATTTGTTAATCTGTATCACATTGACTGATTTGTGGATATTGAAATATCCTTGAATCCTTGGGGTAAATCTCATTTGATCATGGTGTAGGATCCTTTTACTTTATTGAATTTGTTTTGCTAATATTTTGCTGAATATTTTTAGATGTATGTTTATCAGTGATATTGGCCTGTAAAGTTTTTTTTTTGTGTGTGGTATCTTTGGTTTTGGTATCAGAGTGATGCTGGTCTTGTAGAATGAGTTTGGAAGTGTTCCTTTCTCTTCAGTTTTGGAGTAGTTTGAGAAGGATAGGTGTTAACTCGTCTTTAAGTATTTGATAGAATTTACCTGTGAGGCCATTTGGTCCTGGACTTTAGTTTGTGGGGAGTGTTTTGATTACTGATTCAATTTCATTACTGGTAATTGGTATGTTCATATTTTCTATATTCTCCTGATTCAGTCTTAGGAAATTGTACATTTCTAGGAATTTATCCATTTCTTCTAGGTAGTCTGTTTAACTGGCATTCACAGTAATCTCTTATGATCCTTTGCATTTTTGTGTGTCAGTTGTAACTTCTTTTTCATTTCTGATTTTATTGATTTGGGTCTGCTCTCTTTTTTTCTTGATAAGTCTGACTAAAGTTTATCAATTTTATTTTATTTTATTGAAGGAGCTCTTAGTTTCATTGATTTTGCTTCTATTCTTTTTAAAAGTCTGTAATTCATTTATTTCTACTCTGATCATTTCTTTCCTTCTATTATGTTTGAATTTTGCTTTTTTCTTCTTTTTCTAGTTTCTATAGATGTAATTTCGGTTGTTTATCTGAGACTTTTCTTGTTTCCTGAGGGAGGCTTGTATTGCCATAAACTTCCCTCTTACAACTCAGAACACAGCTTTTGCTCTGTCTCATAATTTTCGGATCATTGTTTTTATTTGTCTTCAGGTACTTTTTTGTTTCCTCTTTGATTTCTTCAGTGACTCATTGGTTGTTTAGTAGTGTATTGTTTAGCTTCCATGTGATTGTGTTTTTTGAAGTTTTTTTTCCTTGTTGATTTCTTAGTCTCATAGAGTTGTTATTGGAAAAGATGATTAATATGATATCAGTCTTCTTAAATTTATTGAGACTTGTTTTGTGGCCTGGCATGTTATACGTCCTGGAGAACGTTCCATGTGCACATGAAAGAAATGTGTATTCTGCTGCTTTTGGATGCAATGTTATCTTTCTATATATTAAGTTAATCTAGCTTAATGTGTTGTTTAATGCCAGTGTTTCCTTACTGAGATTTTGTCTGGATGATCTGTTCATTGATGTAAGTGGGGTGCTAAATTTCCCTACTATTATTGTGTTACCATTAATTTCTCCCTTAATGTTTGTAAATATTTGCTTCATGTATTTGGGTACTCCTATGTTGGGAGCATATATATTTATAATCACTATATCTTCTAGTTGGTTTGATCTTTTCATCATTATATAATATCCTTCTCTGTCTCTTGTTACAGTCTTTGTTTTAAAGTCTATTTTGTCTTATATAAGTATTGCTACCCTGGCCTTCTTTTCATTTGCATTTGCATGAAATACTTTTTTCATCCCCTCACCTTCCGTCTGTGTGTCTTTGGGTCTGAAGTGATTTTATTTTAGGCAGCATATACTTGGGTCTAGTTTTTGTACCCATTCAACTACCCTAGGTCTTTTGGTTGGAGCATTTAGTCCATTACTATTTAAAGTAATTATTGATAGGTATGTACTTATTGTCATGTTGTTAATTGTTTTGAATTTCTTTCCTATTTAAAATTGGGATATTTTTTCACAGTGTTTTTTTTTTTTTGCATTAACTTTGCTTTTTCAAAATATTGCATTAAAATATTGTTTTCCTTGGCTGCTGTTTTGATACAAATTAAATTTTGCCTAATCTGCTTTATTTTCATCACCTTAGTCACCAGCATCTGTGGTTCTTTATACAAATTTGACTCTGCAGCTCTTTTTTTTTTTTTCTTTTTTTAAACTTTTTCTTTGTATTTTCCCTCTCCAAAAGTGTTAACTGCTTTTGGGTTGTTAACTGTTTTGGTTGCACCTGATTAAGGGGTGCATAAACAGATAGTTGCTACAGAATAAAAGCCAGTAAGAAGTGTATCTGTGGAAGGGATTTTGGTTTGCTGATCCCAATGCTATGATAATTAAGGTTATGTTCTGGAAGATGCACCAGAGGAGGGGGAGGAGTGAGTAGATCAAGGCTCTTAATGACTAGCTCCTTGCCTATAGGTTCCTAAAGGCTGTTGGATGGGAGGGGAGCGCAAGTGTGTAGCAAGGCCAGGAGTGTTGTTTGGGATACAGGTTTTCTTTTTGCAAGACAACTCATGCTGTGTGTTCTGAGTTGCAAGTGTGATAGACCTGGTGCCTTCTAAACAGTGATTGGAAGTTAATATCCAGCATTTTATTTTTCCTGTTGTATATGTGGGATGTGTGTGTGTGTGTGTGTGTGTGTGTGTGTGTGTGTGTAAGAGAGCCAAGAATGCCCTCAATATTTTCCTCTTTTATGTGATTGCTGGAGGATGTCCAGCAAGAGGCAGCAATTCTTTTTTTCAATGAAGATCTCCTTCTAGTGAAAATCGTGGAATGAGTTTATAGCTCCAGATACCTAAGCTTTGTAGAGTGATTTATGGAAGAGCTGTTTAGCAACTTTGTTCTGTATATACACTATTAGTTTAGTTTGTGTGCTAAGCAGCAGACCTATTTTTTGAAGCAATTTTCCATATCACTTTTGTCTTCTCCCTATTTTAATGCTTTTGCACAGTTTTGCCAATAAATAGCAGAAACTTTGTTTTCTCATTTTCTCAAACCAACTGACCAAAGGTGATGCAGAGAAAGTAAATTCTTTGAGAATGCTTGGAAGAAACTCTCAGGCATTTACCATAATATTTGCAGAACAGTTGGTGGTCCAGTCTTTTGAATCTACCTGCCACAAGGAAAACTCTGACAGCACTTGGATGGATTAGATGTCAAACCACAAATGTGAAGATGTAGAAACCAGTCAGATTCTTGGAGTCCTAGAAGGTAATGGCGGGAAGTTTCAACAGGACAGTGGGAGATATACAGGTAGCCATGTAGTCATTACCTGGGCAGTCCTGTTACATACAAGATCCCAGAAGGAGGCAGAGCATAGCATTAGAGGAACCAAGCAGCAGGAGGGGACTGGGATGTAAAGACTGTGTCTAGTCTTTAGAATGACTGACATGAGTCAGCATACTCAACAGAGAAAAATCAGGGTGCTTTGAAATTAAGACCTGTTAAGTAGAAGGATAACGTTAGGATCAAGGTACTAAAATTAGGTCCTCTTGGTGGAACCAGGGTTGGAATAAGATATGCAGATAAACTTTATCTTGTTACAGTCCCCTTTATAGGGCTAGTATTGGTCCCAGAGAAGGATGTATGGGCTGTTCTCATAGCTGGAAGATTAAGTAATAGAGGATTTAAATAACAGGGTATGGCAGCTTATTCTTACTAGGTGCTAACTATGTACTACAGATGGTTTTAAAAGCTTCAGATATATTAACTCATTTGGCCCTAATGACAACACTATGAATTAAGTAGTATTATCCTTTCCATTGGTATAAGTAACTTGCTCAAGATCATAGTGGCAGAACTGGGATTTGGACTCAGGCAGTTTGGTTTTAGAGCCACATTCTTCACCATTATGTTATGTTATTTAGACAAGCAGATCATTGCCTCACCAAATTTAGAGCTTCAGTAGTTCAAAGGAACAGAAATCTGGGTGTATGGTTAAACTTGAATTTGGTGGCATATCTGGGAATAAACCCTTTCCCTAAGTACCTAGGAAATAGGATGTCTCCAGTGAATTGGTGAATATGATAGAGAAGCTTCATTCAGGAGACTCACTTGCAGGTGTTTCAGATTGGTCTTTCTAGAACTTTCTAGAATTCAGCCACTTCTTCTCATTCGTGCTGACTCTGGGGGGCTGTTCTCTGAGTTCTGATATATTCATACGCATTAGCTCTTGAGTTATTTGACTCTGTTCAGGACCCCATTCCATTCTCATATTCTCACTGTGGGAGCTGTCCTCTTCTCAAAGATTCACTATACCACATGTCCTAATTTCCATCTGACTCTCTTGGTTCAACCTACACATTTCCTCCAAAAACATTACAACTGAAGTTAGAAAACAATGTTCAGTGGCTGGTTAACAAATATTGTTACCCTAGGAAGATAGTTAATTAATGTTTGTTTTAAATTAAAACACCTTAAATTACTCACTTGAAATATAAATACGTATTTAACTTTGGCATTTTATATTCAATATGAGGAAGTAGAAAGGCCATTTTCTCCTGTTTTGGTTAACAAATTTACATGTCATGTGGATCTTATTCTCCTATAAAATTTCTATAATGCTAACTATCTGAAGAAAGCATTTAGCAATTACTTACTACATAGTTGTATATTTACCATTGTTGTCTTGTACTGTCATTGAGTTCATTAATTATTATTTAAGTTTTCATAGGCTTGTCTTCCCAAGTGGATTATTAACTCCCCAGGACAGGAATCATACCTCATAGGTTTCTTTCCATGGCCCCCAGGGCAATGCCTTACACATAATGGTATGAATATATATTTTTTTACTCACAACACTGACCTTTTATTATTGAACACTGACAGAAAGAGAGGGGGAAAGAAAGTGAGACGGGGAGAGAGAGAATCAGGGAGAGAGAAAGAGAGAAAACATTCATCCATCTGTGTTTTTCAAGGAAGTGGGTTATTCATAACTTGTACTAATTTTACCTCCTACCATTCATTCCTATCTTACAGAGGCTGGGCTCTCTGTGCATCTTGAGCAGCTAATCTGTATGCTCTAATAAGCCCTCTTAGGAATTCAGGGTTGGTGTTTTAAACCACAGTCCCCGAATCATACAGTGTCTTCAGAGCCCTTAATTGATTTCAGAGGTGAGAAAACACTATTAGTTGGGAAGACAAACCTCTTATTTTATCGGAGTTGTTAGGCTGGCCATTGAATATTTTAGTAGGATACAGAGAAAGGAGGTTTAAACTCTCTACATGAGCATGTGACTGAAGTCTTCTTCTAGGAATAAAGTGAAAAAAAGGAAAAAGGAAAAAGAAAAACGGTTTCCCCTCTGCATGGCTGCTGGGAATACCTAGAAAGTGATCTGTCTGCATTCACAGTAAGTTATGTCTGAAAGGTATTCCTATTTATGTGTGGGAAAGGGCAGAAACATGTCTAGGTGGTCCTGTTGGCAGAAGAGCCAATGACATATGAGGAGAGGGAGGAGGTTTGATCTTGGTGTTTGTAATAATAACTAAGAGTTATTGATTCATTGATATATTCTAGAGATTGTTCTATGTGCTTTCAATATTTTAACTCATTCAATCTTCACATCAACCCTATGAGGTAAGTAGTGTTAATTTCCTTATGATAATGATATTGAAGAACTTTCTCAAGTAACAACTAATAAGTGATAGAGCCAGTATTTAATCCTAAGCAGTTTGACTGTAGAAACTTGTGGGCCAAGATAGTCTCTGTCTCGTCTATCAACTATGCCACTGTAGTTTAAAAGCTGTCCTAGAGGGCTTCCCTGGTGGCACAGTGGTTGGGAGTCTGCCTGCCGATGCAAGGGACGCAGGTTCCTGCCCCGGTCCGGGAGGATCCCGCATGCTGCGAAGCGGCTGGGCCCGTGAGCCATGGCCACTGAGCCTGCGCATCTGGAGCCTGTACTCCGCAAAGGGAGAGTCCACAACAGTGAGAGGCCCGCGTACCGCAAAAAAAAACAACAACAAAAAAGCTGTCCTAGAGAATACGTAAATGTGTAGGCATGTCTGTGTTCCAATAAAACTTTATCTATAAAAACAAAGGGCCAAATTTGGTCCATGGTTTGCCAGCCTCTACTCTAGAGCTCAACTATTTGCCCTTCTACAATTAAAGTGTCATTTTTCTCTTTACTGTGAATTTACATGTGAGGGATTAATTATTTTTTGGATTACCCATACCAAATAGTGAGTATTGTTTTTTTTCTTTTTCCTCCTTTTTCAAATACTTCATCATTCTGGTAGAACTAAAATAAAATCTGGTGAATTACGGCAACAGATCCTCTTGTTTCACAACATGAATCTTTCCATCCTCAGCAACTGGTTGTCAGGCATTCACTTTCTTGACGGCATTATGGTGATTATGGTGTCCATAATCTCTGTTTCCTTTCCATATGATGAGGCTACTATTAAGGCTCTCCTAACACCTGCTTGGACTTGTTTTCTGAATTCAAGTTGTCCCTACCAATAGATTGAGTATTAGATGAAACTTCAAGAAAAGAGCTGGTCACTCAGTCTGCTTGGGCTCCTTTTTGTATGACCCCAGTTACTAGAACAGAAACAAAATCTCTGGAAGGGGCTGATTAATTCAGAAGGGGATGTGGGGTCAGGGGATCTGGACAGCATTGAACATAGGTTGAAGGTAGAAGAATTAATATTAATACTAATAATTAACTTTTATGAAGCATCTTACAGTTTACAAAATACTTTCCTCCTACTCCTACTGATGACCAGCCCAGCTCTCTCCTCCCCTCCCCTCCTTGGGTGCTTGGGGATTTGTTTTAATGGTGTTTCAGAGTGTAAGGCTGCTGATACAATCTAATCTGAGCAGATACTGGGACCTGAGCACGTTACTTATTCATCTGTTTGCTGATAGAGATGGAGGTCCAAGCTTGACATCAGTAGATCCAGAAGGAGGTGCCTTTATATCTTCTCTCTCTTTAAATCTGGGTCCTACATGTCAAAGAGAAGAAAAGTACATCATTTAGAAGTGCATCTGTCATTTACGTGCTTGGAAACATGTCACAGTGAGTGGTGAAACATTATTAATTTCTTTTGCCCTCAGAATAATTCATGCACTTACAAGTATAATCTGCATCACAATGAAATATTTGGATGTAAGTGTAGGTGTAATTAACGTCAGAAAAATCTCTGAAACAAGGGAAGCAAGGAAAATCACAGTTAAGTCAGCTTCAGACATCAGTGTGGCAAAGAATTTTGGGACATGCTATAACCTTGTGTAGCCTTGGTAATTAATTAAGAGGGTTAATGAAGGGAAGAAATGGGAGAGCTGCCTCCAAAGCTCTTAGACCTGTGGATGAGACTTGAGCTACTCATACTGGTTTTGCATACTATCTATAATTTGGATCCTTTAATTCAACGTGATAACTATTTATTGAATCACTGTCATATCAAAAGCTCAGATCTAGACATGAGATGATACAAATACAATAATAATAATGTAGTAGTGCTGTTGGTGCCCTGCCCAAATTGCCCTTACATGGTTGCTGTGAATATTGGCTGCTAATTAGCTCATGGCTGCCCTTTTCTCCAGAGAATTGTCCTCAGCCAAATGGGAGCTGCCTGGACATGGAGGGAATGTCTTCCTCCCCACTCCCCAGGGGGCAGCCTATAGCCAATGATTGACTGACATGGAGGGCTTCGATGAGGGGAGTGTACAAAGGGCTGGATCCATTCCAATGTGGATCCAACTCTGGTGCAGTTTATGCTCCAGAGCACCCCATGGGACCTTGCTGAAGCTAGATTTCAACTTAACTCTTCCTGCTGCCCTATCTTACTTCCCTCATTCTTTTATTCCTGAGACTTCTCCTTCAATTAAATCATAGGCACCTAAATCCTCATCTCAGATTTTACCTCTAGAGAGCCCAACCTAAGACACAGAGCTATCACTTATTGCATAAATTATTAGGGGCAAGGTGTTGGCTGAGCAATTTACACGTATTATCTCATTTGATCTTTACAATAACTGTAATGCTGTTGGAATTGAGGCTTAGAGTGGTTAATTAAGGTCTCAAAGTCCCACAGTTAATAGAACCAGCTTTCTGGGACAGGTCTGTCAGACTCCATACGCCTCATTCTTTCCAGGTGCCTGAGTTGAGTAAGACACATGATCATGCATGCTCCATACACCCACAGGAGCTTACAGTTCATTAGGCAGGGAAAGAAAATGCAAAAATATTATCAGAGAGATACAGGAAAGGTTATGGGGATTCAGAGGAGAGAGCTCACATCCAGTTGAAAAGCATGACTCTTTGTAGAGATTTTATCACATGCTTACACAGAGACCATGCTGATCTCTCAATTTTTCCATCTGGGCTCATGCTGGTATCTAATCTGGTATATTTCAAGCTTTGTACTTGAAGAATAGTCATGTGGACAAGATTGAATTATAGTTATATTGTATGAACTCCTTCATAAGCCTGTTGTAGATAAAACTTTTGTGATACCAAGGGAGGCATGGGACCACAGAACAGCGTTCCAAATTTTTCAATAGTCAGGAAGGGGACACCACTTTGATATTCCCTTCTCTGAAATTGGCCACGTGAAAGTCATGAAACATCAGTGGTCCTATTCCCATCTTTTAGACCACTAGTCTAGAATGGTAGTAGTAGAGATGGAGAGAATGACAGGATTGGGGGCATATGTTGAACTAGAGCTGATAGATTTTTTAAGGACACGCTCATGAGATTGGATGTGACCTACATAAAATTTCTACTCTATTACTTTCTGCCCCCTAGGAACTAAAAGCTGGCATTTTTTCCCCAGGCCTCATAGAGAACAGAATTTAATCTGCATTAATCCTCATAGTTTGTTCCCCAACTAGGCAATAAACTGGGGAGGGATTATGGCTTCCTGTGATGTTCTCCACACAGGGTCTGTGCCTTTTAGGTGGGGAACACTCAGTCAACATTCTAGGTGATCTTCACATTCAATAGAGTTCTTGTTTTTGAGAAGTAAGTGAAGAATCAAACTCAAAGATTTCTTCTCCTAAACCTATTGCTCTGGTTTTCCCCTAGTAATCCATGATTTATTTCTCTTCTTCTCTCCTTGGAAATAGTAGAGAATAGTATACAGTAGTAGTATAGTACTATAATACTAGTACTAATAGTAGTATGTATGTCTTCACACATACATACACACATACATACATACAGCCCTAACAACTTTAGAATGATTTGCATGTTTTTCTTGGAAAATCCATTACATAATGATTTTAAATAGTATTTATTATCTGTGTGATTTGGTCTTTGTAAGCAAGGTACATAATCTCTTCCATTTCATCTACAAAGTGGGCTAATGATGCTCCTATCAACCCCTTTCCAGTGTTTTAACAAGTATGCAATGAAAATGCCTGGTAGAATAAATGGCTAATTAAGTGTAAGGAAATTACGATTTTTGTTTTTAATTCTTGTAACTTGGTGAATTTTCACTAGGCCAGATCATTGCTAAGTCAACGAATGATTTATGTTGATTTATGTGGCATTTCCTGTTTCCCTTGTGGTAGAAAAAGACATTCTTCAGCATTGCCTTGCTCTGACTTTCTTAAATACTCTTAGCATTTGTTTCAAGGCTGGGGATTACACTGTGCTCACCTTGTCTAAGCTAATGTGTCCTTTGCACCGTGCCCAGGGACTGCGGAGTCCAGCACAAACTGATGGAAGCAAAAGGTTGCTGATTATATTGTAGGTCTACTTTGTAGAGGGAAGCAGTTTGGCTTTTTTCTAAATGTTTCTATGTATTACTCAGAGGAAGCTGTTCTTCTTCAAACTTGGAAGGCTTCTTTACTTCATTTTTTCAAAATATAAGAACACGCATCTAGAGTCTGGTGTTGCATTTTTTTCCTCCCCTATATTCTGGATAATACAAATGTTAGGGTTTATTCAAACTGTTCATGTGGAGACAATAGTTTTAGTTATAAGTATAAGTGGCTATATAAGGGATAAACCCTGTGTTTTTTGGAAAATTTTCATAGGAAAAAAAAAATTTCAAGGATTTTAACTGGAATTATCCTTCTGACAATTTCTCCTGTCATTTATATGTGCTGAGGCTTAAGTATGACTTAGGTCATAAATAACATCAGAATTCAAAGGAGCTCTAGAGGTTCCATCACATCTTTTGTTTACTTTACAGCAAGAGTAAAAGTTAGAATCAGGACTAGACCTCAGGGCACTGGGCTCCTAACCTGGGGTGTAGTCTCTATACCACAGAAGTTGGAAAGAATGAAAAGGAGTCTTGGGCCTGTCTTACCCCAACCTTCCTTGCACAGATGAGAAGACAGGCCCATATGCACTCAGGTCTTCTGGTTCGTGGCCATGTTTCTTCATAAATCACCAACTATATTAAATCAGATGATCTCCTTTAAGTAGCTAGAATATTCAAAAATAAGACAGATGGTTTGGAGTTTAGTTTAGATTGGTCTCTCTACTATACTTATAATAGAAAGTAGCTTGGAGTTTAAAACCCCAGTACTTTCTAAAAATAGTTGTAGTATTTCTGGGACCTGGTCAAAAACAGGCAGTACTTCACTTTATGGCCAGTAGAGGGCGATCAAATTAATACAATCCTTTTGAGCTGTTGGGCTTTCAATTAATGTATAGATATGAATAAATAAGACAAAGAACCAAATCAGTCTAAATACTTTAAAACAAACCGTTTGATCAATATCCACTAAATGGAGGAAACACATTTTGCTTTATATACTACAGTCATTCACCAAGGAGTATTACAGTCATAGCACAGCCCATAAGAGTTTATTAATTAAGCCCCTGAAATCCAGGCTGCTTATTCCTCCATCACTGTCAAGGTCTGGTGGCAGTCAGGTAGAAGACACAGGCATGGGACTTGCCATGTGTTTTTGTAACAATTTTAGAATTTTCATATTAGCAGCAACAGACAGCCATACTCTGCCAGAGTGAAAGGACCTCATAACAAATGTGATGGGGAGTAGTTCTTAAGTCATTCTTCATACCTCCCTCTCCCTTCCTATTCGATTTTCAGGGACTCAGCGATAAACAAATCACTGGTGGAGGATTCCACCTCCCTGGCTCATTCCACAGGCCTCATAAATCAAGTCTGCTCTTGATTAGAGCCATGGGCAGGTTCGCCACATTTGGAGACAGAATGAATGGCCCCATGGTCAGTGAGGTTTTTACAATCTTGAGACATGGACATGATTACTTTGAGAGTGAAGGCAAATACAGATTACCTGGTAATTTATTCATTTACACATTTGGGAAACATACATTGAACCCCTGATGTATGCCAGCCACTGTGCTAAAAGCTGGAGAAACAAACACAAGTAAGACATTTTGCTTCGTTTAAGGAGCCAAGTTGGACTATTTTTTAAAAATAATAAGTATATTAAAAATTCTAAAGGAAAAGAATACAGGAAATTCAAACTTTATTAAAGTTCTACTATGTATAGTTATAACAGCTGACATTTATTAAACATTTACTATATACCAGAACTCTGCTAAACACTTTACATGCAATATTCCATTGAATCCTCATAATATACTTATTAGATGCTGTTTATAGTCTCCTGATACACAGGGATGTTAAGTAAGTAGCCCAAGGTCATGCAACTGGAAATCAGAGACTATATCATATATATAAACTATATATGTAAATTATTACAAATGTAAGCATTACACATGTAAGTAAGGATTTGAACCTGAGTCTTATTCCAGAGCTGGAGAGTATAACAAGAAGACAGTAGATTTTTAAGTAGTGTGTGTAAGAATCACCTGGGAGCAGATTCGTTGACCATATTTTAGTGACTTGACCCTAATCATCTATAAAAATCACCTAGAAAGCTTTTTAAACTTACCTATTTGGCCCCACCCCAGATCAACTGAACCAAAATCCCTGGAGGTGGAGTTTAGGCTTCCTGTGAGTCTAATGTGCAGACAGGGTAGTGATCAGTTGACTCTTGGACAACATGGGGGTTAGGGAAACTGACCCCCACAGAGTTGAAAATCTGTGTATAACTTACAGTTGACCCTCAATAGCCATGATTCTGCATCGGCAGATTCAACCAACCATGGATCATGTAATACCTGTAATACCTATTTATTGAAAAAAAATCTGCTTAAAAGCAGATCTGCATAGTTCCAGCTATGTGGTTCAAGTGTCAATTGTACCTTTAAAGGTCTGGGATGGGGCTCAGGGACCTGTATTTTTATATTCACCCCAGTGAGAAAACTTGCCTGAGCTCTACTGTTGATTAATCTAAACTATATCTAAACTACTGGGAGAAAGGAAATGGTTGTCCTCAGTGCAGCACACGATGAATTGAGGGAAGTGAAATCCCCAGCAGGTCAATACTAGAGGGAGCTTGTGCTTCCAGGATTGGGTGAGAGATTGAGCACCTCCTTAAACTGTGTACCCTAGACACCTTACTTGCCTCACTTGAGTCCACCATCTTAGAGACACTCAGGGAAGTCACTGAGGGAGGAAGAGAGGGGAGAAAAAGTTGGAGATTTAAAAAAGGGTTGATCTAGGGGTGGAGAAATGGATATTTTCATGAAGTTCTCCTAGTAATTACTGTTATTTGTGTTCTCCTTTGAGGAAGAAAGATAAAAAGAAGGTAGGGGGCGTGATGTGGACTCTGCCGTCCTTTGTAAGGGGAGCCAAAAGAGTAATAAGCCTGTATCGTGTCTAACATATGTGCCTAACATCATGTTATTTAATTCCATTAGATTCCTTTGGCAGTTATCATTTTATTATCTCCATTTTGTAGATACCAAGTGAAATCTCAGTCAAGGGTGGTCATTGGCCCAAGGCCACAGCACTTTAAGTGGCAAAATTGGGATTTGAACCCAGATCAAGCTGGCTCCAAAGTCTGAGATAGTGCCACTGCCTCAGGCTGGCTCCCTGCACATGTGGAGACATTTAACGTGTGACACAGCACCCACACCAGTGTGAAGTCATATCAAACTAGCTAATCAAGTGAGGGGACCATCTTGTGTGGTAAGGAGAAACTTAGACCATGGTACTGAAACAAATGAGACAGCCATGGAAGAAGAAATGTACTGAGCTGCATTCCTCATTTTGTGTGTGTGAATCACTCACCAAGCAGTAGTCCCCAGGTCTGTGGCTGAAGGAAAACTTCAAAGATGAAATCACCACAGTCTAGGCAAGCAGCACCTAGTTGCCCAAACAGTCATGGTGCTTGTTTATGCAGTCGGATAGTTAGCAAAGTTCGATTTTCCCTATTAAGGGTCAGAATCCCAGACACAGGCAGGTTAACTGAGACCCTCTGAATAGAAAGGGGCTAACCTATTCTTGAGCACAGCTGACCAGCTCCTGAGGGGGGCAATAACGAGATCAGGGTGACACCTAATAAAGTGACAAATGTGCAGATGAGCACAAACCTGGCTGTCACTGTGGATTGTGCTGTGGACACCTGGGAGAGTGATTAGAAGGAAGCTGCTAAAGGAGCAAGTAACAGATTTACTCTTATAGTCACCGCAAAACCTTAAGTCTCTTTCGTTTGGTACTAGAGCTTTCCTCTGGTGCTAAATAGCTTAATCAGGGCCAGGTGCTAAAACTACCTCGGGAAATTGTTTATAAAACACAGATTTTTGGTGTCACCTCTCAGATGCTGATTAGAAGGTCAGGGGAGGATTTTTGGGTAGTTTCAAAATCTCTCCATGTTATTCTTATCACCTTAGACTGAGCCCTACAATTCTAAAAGCGTAAAGTCAAAGATAAAAAAAAAAAGAAGTGAAAAGTTTGAAGTCCATCAGTCCAGCTTCTGGGTATATAGCCAGAGGAGATGAAAACAGTATATCAAAGAGATATTTGCATCCCCATGTTCACTGAGGCATTATTCACAATAGCCAAGGTGTGGAAACAACCTAAGCATCCATTAACAGATGAGTGAATAAAGCTGACATGGTATATATATAAAATGGAATATCCTTCAGGTATGAGAAAGAAGGAAATCCTGCCATTTTTGACAACATGGATGGATCTTGAGGGTTTATGCTAAGTGAAAAAAGCCAGAGAAAGACAAATATTGCATGATATCACTTATATGTGGAATTTTTAAAAAGTTAGGCTCAGAAACAGAGTAGAAAAGTAGTTGCCAAGGGCTGGGGTTTGGGGGAAATAGGGAAAGCTTAAGATGAATAAGGTCTGAGGATATAATGTAAACCATGACTATAGTTGATAACACTGTATTTTGCTAAGAGAGTAGAACTTAAATGTTCTCACCAAAAACAGAAAAAAAAAAAAAGATAAATATGTGGGGTGATGCATATGTTAATTAACTAATGGGGAGGATCCTTTAACAATGTGTATGCATATCAAATCGTCATGATGTACACTTTAAATATCTTACAGTTTTGACAATTATATCTCAATAAAGCTGAAATAATTTTTAAAAAAGAAGTGATCAGGGCATGTGGATAGCAGGTAAAAAATCTAATAAATGCAATCCCTGAATCCATGAATTTATATTCATGTCAAGATTAACTGTCTTCCATATAGGGTGGGGTAAGTGAGTGTATATCTGGGATAAGATGCATTTTGGATTTTGCTTAATTTTAATTCTTAAAATTAAGAATCATTTCTCATTCTTAAATCTGTAATACAGTTGAGAAAATTTTATTTACCAACATTCTTCTTGAGGAGAACACTGTATTTTTTTGGAAAAATGCTCAGAAAAATTGCTTAGTAAGGGGTGGGGACATGTTTTAAGTGCCTTTGTTTTCCTGAAAATCTTGGTGTTTGTGTTTGCCTCCTAAGAACTGAGGGAGTGCGGAATATGAGCGAAAGTAATTTAAAATTCCACAAGGGAAGGAACAGGATCCAGGAAAAGAGAGCCACATGTGGCAGGGTGGCTAAGGAGGGATTTTGGAGAAAATAATTGTTTGTGGATTTTAATTTTTAGTGAAATGCCATGAACTCCAAAATATGATCATTCTTCATGACTCCATCACTCTTCAGTACAGACTACCAAGAAAAAAAGAGCAGAAAAGAGAGAGAGAGGGAGGGAAGGAGGAAGGAAGGAATTCATTAACTAGTGTATCTACAAATTACTTTAGAACATTCCTATTTAAATCTTGTGCTATATGTGTTTAGCTTAATTTTATCCATACCCTGGGAAGAGCTAACATTTGAAGTGCCTTGGAAAAGAATACATACTCCAGAGGGTAGCATTTGAGAGACAATGATGAGGAGCCAACAGTTCAAAGGCAGCCGTGATAAGCAGTCAACATTCCATATCTAAATCTACACCTAGAGACTTTGTGGATTAGCACAAGAAATGTTAGAAATAATTTTTTATTGGTGAAATGAATGTTATTCAAAACATGTGGATTGGCTAGAAGTACCATATGGTCACCACTGCCCTTGAGTGAATGAGGTATGAGGATCTAGCAAGCCCCAAACCCTTGCACTGCTTTCTAGGTGCCCATAGCTTGGTCCTATGTCCAGCTTCTTAGTAGAAGATTTGGTTGCCTGATTCCAACTAGAAGATTGGCTGGATTTTGCTGCTGACATAGTGTCATATTTGGCTCAAATAACCCTTTCACAGAAGAATCCTTCGGAAAGTGCCTCAAAGAACAGAGAGATGGTGCTTTACCACCTCACAAAGAAAGTAAAAACTTTTGTGTATATGCTCATGAATACAGGTCTGAATGTGTTGTAGAAATCAGTTGGAGACATGTATATATTGAAGCATCCCATATAGTGACCAATTATGGGGGAAGGGACCTAGCCCTCACCAGTATCTCATTACTGGAGGACATTGACATGCACCCTAAAATCCTCCCAACTGAATGGCAGCACTGGCTTAAACCATACTCAGGCTTGCTGAGACTAGACTTCTTATGGGAATCTATTAAAGATCTGAGTTGACAACTGTGTGGAAAAGGGAGCAGTTGATATTGAGACCATGAGTCAGAGTAGCAAAAAAAAAAATATTTAGAAGGCATAGTTGGCAATCAGGACAATTATTTCCTTCAAAGGGTACAAAACTATAATATAGGAAAGACTTTGCTAAGTCATATAGTAAGACTGAGAAATCAAAGGAGGGCAAGACAGGTACCAATGATGGGGGCTGGGGCATTGGGTGGATATCAGAAATGGCTTGATGGGGGAGATACGTTTGAGGATGAAAGAGATTGTCAACATACCAAATGAGAGTGAGAGTATAGGGAGAAGGCTGTCAGCAAGGGGGTATTTTAAGAGTCAGGAATGGTAATGGGGGAAATGGGATATGACAAGACATATTTCAAGAATTTTGAAAGGTTTAAATGCTGTAGGGGATATTACATTTCATTTCGTCTCCCTGATTACTCTGTTTAGAAGCTACTTGCCTCTCTCTTGCCCACTTTCACAAAGAATTGTTTGTTTGTTTTCCTTTGTAGTTATGGTAGGGTCATGCCAGATGTTGGCTTGTCTGTTCTTGAGATTGCTGTTACACTTGAGAATACGTTGTACCTTTTTGATCTCAAACATAGAGAAAATGGAGGAAGATAGGAACCCTTCATCTTTTCAATGTCAAAACCACCTGTGTTGATATACTGTCTCTTTTCTTTCCCTCCTATTTCTATGAAGACAGTGTCTATGTAACTATCAAAAACCAATCCGAATGCTTTCGATCTAGATCCCAATCTCTTTTTCCGTCTCAATGTTTTTGCTCCTGCAATATCTTCCTTCACTCCTGAATCATCATATTATCCCTCTTCATTCCCATTATCATACAAATATGCCCTGGGATCTCCTGTGAAAAACAGTTGATCTCTTGTTTCCCTCCAGCTCTTACTCTTTGCTTGCTTCACATAAAATCTTGAGATATTTGTCTAAAAGTAGTATTCCACTTCCTCATTAGCATTCTCTTCCCAACTCACCTGATAGATTTCCTTCCCCATCACTCCTCTACAGCCACTGTTGTCAGGGTCACCAGTAATCTCTGTGTTGCCAAATTTGGCAGGTGATGGATGCTCTGTTCTTATCTACCATGACCTTACAGTGGCATCAGATATGGTTCACTACTGCCTCCTTGAACCACTTCTTAGAGCTCGCAAGACTCCACATCTTTATTCTTCCTCTTCTTTATTTGGCAACTCTTCAAATTCCTTGGCTGGCCTTCTCTAATCAATCTGTAAGTGTGACATCTGGTGTGGGTCTGCCCTAGTAACCACCTAGGTTCTTTCACTCCAGCTCCAATAGCTAGCCAGTTCTCCAGGACTCTGTTTCCCACAGCTGTCTTGGCATTTACATGTGGATGTCTAGCCAGAATCTCAAATTTACCATGGTTAAAGGAAACTCGTGCCTTTTACCCTCAAACGTCCTCCACACTACAACTTTCCCCAACCAAGTAAATAGCCTGAACACCCAACTGATTACTAAAGCCCAAAAAATCAAAGTAATTCTAGATACCTAGTAATTCAGTATGAAGGCAAGCTTTCTGGACTCTACCTCTAAAACAAATCCAAAGATGTCAAGGATCTCTAATGGCTGCATATCACACTTAGAATAAAATTTAAACTTCTTACCCTGACATCTGTAGCCAACAGGATCTAGCCCCTTCCTACTTCCTCATTGTCAGTGTGTACCACCCGCTACCCCCACTCATTATGCTCTAGGGCAGCTTAAGAGCCATTTTGATCTGTGAACATGCTAAGCACTTTCCTGCTTCAGGGTCCAGTACCATCTATTTTCTCTACCTGCATTTTTTCCCTTGTCATCTGTATATGATTTCTTCCTTCTAATCCAGATCTCAGACTAAATGATATCATCTCTAAGACGCCTTTTCTCACCACCCAATCCATGGTAGCCACCTTGCCACTCTTTCACCTCTTGCTATTATTCTTGGCATATGAAGTTCTTCTTGTTTATTTATTTACAATATATAAATTTTCTGGTCCCAGAAAGATGTAAGCTCCATGAGAGAAGGCACTTGTCTTTGTACCTAAAACTGACTGCCAGATATGAGTGCTCAAAAAATCTTTGTTAAAATAATGAACGAAACATTGTAATAGTTTGTCTTAGAACTTTAGCTCACTGGAGGATTGCTTTAATTTAGCAATGGACCTTTAGACAGAGTAGCAGAAGCTCAGGTGCATTGTTGGAAGCAACTTTGGATATATCGTCTCTATAAACTGACCTGGTTGAGTAAGAATCAGAATGCAAAATCACTAGCCTCCAAATTAGTGTGGATGCAGTTATATGTTTGTACAAAAAGATACTAACACACATGAAAAACGAGAAAGAGTTGAGTTTAACCTCAACTCTTCCTAAAAAGACTTAGAAGACTTAGGTCAATATGTGTCCTTAGTATGACACTTGCCAAAATGTTGATGTGACATTGGGCTGGGTTGTTAGCGCTGTTGTATAAGACTTAGGATAGTGTTAGTACCATTATATTCCAAGTTGGTGAGACCCTCGCTACTCAAAATGTTGTCCTCAGACCAGCAGCACTGGAATGATCTGGCAAGTTGTTTGAAATACGGAATCTCAGGCCCCATCCCAGACCTTCTGAATCATAATCTACATTTTAACAAGATCCTTAGATGTTTCATACACACAGTAATATATGACAAACATTGTGCTTAGAACATTTCCTCATAAACCTAAGTATTGTTTTGGGTGCTATAATTTATGAGGGATAAAGACAAACCTGCTGCCTATCAACAGATGATTAGCATAAGAACATGTGAGTGTATATATATACATATATATGTATGTATGTGTGTATATATATGTGTGTGTGTGTATATATATATATAATGGAATATTACTCAGTTATAAAAAAGAATGAAATATTTCCATTTTCAGCAATGTGGATGGACCTAGAGAATATTGTGTTCAGTGAAATGTCAGATAGAGAAAGACAAATACTATATGATACCACTTATATGTGAAATCTAAAAAATAATACATATGAATCTATATACAAAACAGAAACAGACTCACAGACATAGAAAACAAACTTATGGTTACCAAAGGGGGGGGGGGAAGGACAAATGGGACTGACAAATACAAACTACTATACATAAAATAGATAAACAACAAGGATTTACTGTATAACACAGGGAATTATATACAATATCTTGTAATAACCTATAATGGAAAATAATCTGCAAATAAATAGAATCACCATGCTGTACACCTGAAACTAATACAGTGTTTTAAATAAACTATACTTCAATTAAAAAAAAGAAAAGACAAGCCTGAAAGAGAGTAACTGGGGTGGTGAAAATACCTGAAACCAGGTCGCAAGTGAAGGTAGCCCCCTTCCAGAGGAGACAGTCAAAATATGTTAGAGTAGGCCTGGGCACCAACCATTCAAAACAGGTCGACTCTAGCACAGGAGCAGGGTCCTAGAGCATACTTCACTAATGTCACTCCTTCAATTAGTATAGAGATATTGGGGAACTATCCCTGGAAGGGGTCAGGGTAGCCAGGTGATTGGGGGAGAGGAGATAAAGAAGGGGCTTGTGGCAATGGCTTTTTATCACAAATAATTTTTATATAAACGTCAATATTTTAATAAATGGTGTGGTGAAATAGTAAATATTTTTTGAAATCATCCTCTTTCTGTCATTTGTTTCCTGTACATACCACTATTATTGGCTTGTCATGTTATTGTGTTATTAGTTGATTCAATGTCTGTCTCCCCTACTAAACCATATCTCCTTGATGGCATAACCTATGTCTTATTCCTGACCTCAGTGAATACTCAATTAACGTTTGCTAAAGTGAATGAATGAACAAACAAATAAACAAGTGAATGTGTAAAGCAGTCATAAGGTCAGACTTATTCTTTGTCATCTTAGAATGAAAAAACAGTGTACTGGGTGAAAATAACAGTGAAGATTTGGGTTTAACCTTAAAGAAGAAACTTCTGTTAAGAAAGTATAAGAAAATAGATTGAGCTTCTCTGGCAGGAGTCAAATTCGCTGGTACCAAAAATATTCAAATAATCTAATAAACCATTTGCTGTATAAACTGTATAAACAAGCCTGTTTATAGATGGTGAAACTCAAATAGCCATAAATATCTGAAAAATTTGCTCAGCCTCACTGGGATTCAGGGGAAATTAAAATTGCAGAAGCTTACCATTTCAAAAACATCATATGCACATATTTTAAAATCTGATTGCACCAGCTGTGGGTATAGGGTATGGTGGTTTAAACTGTTATAACCACTTTAGAAAGATCTAATTTATTTCAAGATAGACATATTCTATAATTCAGCAATTCTACTTTTAGGCATCCATTCTAGATATTTTAAAAAAAACTTAGATATCTTAGTGCATAAACAATGAGATCTACACAAGAATCTTCATTGCAGCACAATTTGAAATGGCTAAAAAAAAGTGGTGGACTCCAACTATTTATTAGTAGAGGAATGGATGAATCAATGATAATTTATAAGGGTATACTACACAGCAGTTAAAATAAATTGAGTCTGCAATATGATAAAGGAGAAAAGCAAGCTGAAAAGTATGGATATGGCTAAATACATTTTACATAACTTTAACCATGCCCTAAACAATAATTTATGGGGATTATGGGTACAAAACCAAAATGATGCATGCCAATGATTTATTCCACCTCTAGAAGTGAGGTACCTCAAGGGAGGGCGTGATAAGGAGAAGGATGGGGAGTAGAACTTCAGCTCTACCTGTAATATTTATTTATTTTTTTTTATTTTATTATTATTATTTTTTTTGCAGTACGCGGGCCTCTCACTGTTGTGGCCTCTCGCATTGCGGAGCACAGGCTCCAGACGCGCAGGCTCAGCAGCCACGGCTCATGGGCCCAGCCGCTCCGTGGCATGTAGGATCTTGCTGGACAGGGGCACGAACCATGTCCCCTGCATTGGCAGGCGGACTCTCAACCACTGCACCACCAGGGAAGCCCCTATTTTTATTTTTTAAAGAAGGAGATCCTGGCACATTTAGCATGTCAACTTCTCTTCCAAAAGTGTGAGGGAGACATTGGTGTATATTATTGCCTGATCTTTCTGGTATTTTACAACATATAATAAATTTTGAAAATTAAGGGGAACAAATTATCATGGAAGTTAAGGAGGTGGAGAATAGGAGCATCAGTTAGATTCTATTGGAAGCTTGTTCACTGAGGTGGCCTGGAACTTTTTCCCTAAGGGTGGACAGAAAAAGGTAGACCTGGGGTTCTGAGACTTCTAGTCATTACACAGCTAAGCCTCATAAGACACTTTCACAGGCTTCTTGCTGAGTCCTTGATTCCTGACAGCAGGAGCTCTGTTTTCTTTAGGGGGAATACCCACCAAGTTCAAAAAGGAAATGCAGGTCAGAGAAAATGTGATGGATAGAGATCAATGAAGTCCTCAAGTCTGTTGTGGGGGGGGGGGACCCTCAGACCTGCTTCTTCATTAACCTCAGCTCCTGTGCCCCTATATTGGCAGCCAGGTGAACCTTATCACCATGCTTCCTTGTACATTTCACAAGCATTATCCTGTCAGATATTAACAATGCTTGTGAGATAAGTCATGGCATCTTGGTTTTACAGGTGAGGAGGCAAAGGTTCAATAAATTAAATGGTTTGCTCAAGATCAGGCAGTTAACAAAAGGAAGTGTAGATTGTACCAAAGTTTTCTGACTCTGATTATTCTCTTTCTAACACTTTCCAGATTTTTTGTGTTGTTCCCTTACCTGCATCCAACATGGTCTTGATGTAGCAAGAGGCATATATAAAAAATATTTGTCAAATGGAAACAGGGTCAGAGTTTGGGGACTGGAGAGAAAAAGAGGGAATGGAAGTAAATATACTAAAACCCAGTCCAGGAGAGTAATTAGTTTAGTACTGAATTAGTGTGTGCTTCCTGGCAAAAGTGAGATATATGGTTTTATGGGTGTTTTTAAAACATCTTTATTGGAGTATAATTGCTTTAAAATGGTATGTTAGTTTCTGCTTTATAACAAAGTGAATCAGTTATACATATACATATATACCCATATCTCTTCCCTCTTGCATGTCCCTCCCTCCCACCCTCCCTATCCCAACCCTCTGGGTGGTCACAAAGCAGCAAACTGATCTCCCCGTGCTATTTGGCTGCTTCCCACTAACTATCAGTTTTACATTTGGTAGTGTATATATATACATGCCACTCTCTCACTTTGTCCCAGCTTACCCTTCCCCCTCCCCATGTCCTCAAGTCCATTCTCTAGTAGGTCTGCATCTTTACTCCCATCTTACCCGTAGGTTCTTCATAACCTTTTTTTTTTAGATTCCATATATATGTGTTAGCATATGGTACTTGTTTTTCTCTTTCTGACTTACTTCACTCTGTATGACACACTCTAAGTCCAACCACCTCACTACAAATACCTCAATTTCGTTTCTTTTTATGCCTGAGTAATATTCCATTGTGTATATGTACCACATCTTCTTTATCCACTGATCTGTCGATGGACACTTAGGTTGCTTCCATGTCCTGGCTATTGTAAATAGAGCTGCAATGAACATTGTGCTACATTACTCTTTTTGAATTATGGTTTTCTCAGTGTATATGCCCAGCAGTGGGATTGCTAGGTCATATGGTAGTTCTATTTTTACATTTTTAAGGAACTTCCATACTGTTCTCCATAGTGGCTGTATCAATTTACATTCCCACCAGCAGTGCAGGAGGGTTTCCTTTTCTCCACACCCTCTCAGGCATTTATTGTTTGTAGATTTTATGATGGCCATTCTGACCAGTGTGAGGTGATACCTCAATGTAGTTTTGATTTGCATTTCTCTAATGATTAGTGATGTTGAGCATTCTTTCATGTATTTCTTAGCAATTTGTATATCTTCTTTGGAGAAATGCCTATTTAGGTCTTCTGCCCATTTATGGATTGGGTTGTTTGCTTTATTGATATGGAGCTGCATGAGCTGCTTGTAAGTCTTGGAGATTAATCATTTGTCAGTTGCTTCATTTGCAAATATTTTCTCCCATTCTGAGGGTTGTCTTTTCATCTTGTTTATGGTTTCCATTGCTGTGCAAAAGCTTTTAAGTTTCATTAGTTCCCATTTCTTAATTTTTGTTTTTATGTCCATCTCTCTAGGAGGTGGGTCAAAAAGGATCTTGCTGTGCTTTATGTCATAGAATGTACTGCCTATGTTTTCCTCTAAGAGTTTTATAGTGTCTGGCCTTATATTTAGGTCTTTAATGTATTCTGAGTTTATTTTTGTGTATAGTGTTAATGAGTGTTCTTATTTCATTCTTTTACATGTATCTTTCCAGTTTTCGCAGCGCCACTTATTGAAGAGGCAGTGTTTTCTCCATTGTATATTCTTGCCTCCTTTATCAAAAATAAAGTGACCATAGGTGTGTAGGGTTATCTCAAGGTTTTCTATCCTGTTCCACTGATCTATATTTTTGTTTTTGTGCCAGTACCATACTCTCTTGATTACTGTAGCTTTGTAGTATAATCTGAAGTCTGGGAGCCTGATTCCTCCAGCTCTGTTTCTCTTTCTCAAGAGTGCTTTGGCTATCGGGATCTTTTGTGTTTCCATACAAATTGTTAAATTTTTTGTTCTATTTCTGTGAAAAATGACAGTGGAAGTTTGATAGAGATTGCACTGAATCTTTAGATTGCTTTGGATAGTATAGTCATTTTCATAATGTTGATTCTTCCAATCCAAGAACATGGTATATCTTTCCATCTGTCTGTGTCATCTTTAATTTCTTTCATCAGTGTCTTATAGTTTTCTGCATACAGGTCTTTTGTCTCCTTAGGTAGGTTTATTCCTAGATATTTTATTCTTTTTGTTGCTATGGTAAAAGGGTGTGTTTCCTTAATTTCCCTTTCAAATTTTTCTTCATTAGAGTGTAGGAATGCAAGAGATTTCTATGCATTAATTTTGTGTCCTGCTACTTTACCAAATTCATTGATTCGCTCTAGTAGTTTTCTGGTAGCATCTTTAGGATTCTCTATGTAGAGTATCATGTCATCTGCGAACAGTGACAGCTTTACTTCTTTTCTGATTTTTATGCCTTTTATTTCCTTTTCTCCTCTGATTCCTGGGGCTAAAACTTCCAGAACTATGTTGAATAATACTAGTGAGAGTGGGCAATCTTGTCTTGACACTGATCTTAGAGGAAATGGTTTCAGGTTTTCACCATTAAGAATGATGTTGGCGCTGGGTTTGTCATATATGGCCTTTATTATCTTGAGATAGGTTCCCTCTATGCCTACTTTCTGGAGGGTTTTTATCATAAATGGATGCTGAATTTTGTCAGAAGCTTTCTCTGCATCGATTGAGATGATCATATGATTTTTGTCCTTCATTTTGTTAATATGGTGTATCACATTTATTGATTTGCATATATTGAAGAATCCCTGCATTTGTGGGATAAACCCCACTTGATCATGGTGTATGATCCTTTTAATGTGCAGTTGGATTCTGTTTGCTTGTATTTTGTTGAGAATTTTTACATCTATGTTCATCAGTGGTATTGGCCTGTAGTTTTCTTTTATTGTGACATCTTTGTTTGGTTTTGGAATCAGGGTGATTGTGGCCTTGTAGAATGAGTTTGGGAGTGTTCCACCCTCTGCTGTATTTTGGAAGAGTTTGATAAGGATAGGTGTTAGCTCTTCTCTAAATGTTTGATAGAATTCTCCTGTGAAGCCATCTGGTCCTGGGCTTTTGTTTTTTGCAAGATTTTAAACCATAGTTTCAATTTCAATGCTTGTGTTTGGTCTGTTCATATTTCTTCCTGGTTCAGTCTCAGAAGGTTGTGCATATCTAAGAATTTGTCCATTTCTTCCAGCTTGTCCATTATATTGGCATATAGTTGCTTGTAGTAAGCTCTCATGATCTTTTGTATTTCTGCAGTGTCAGTTGTTACTTCTGCTTTTCTATTTCTAATTATACTGATTTAAGTCTTCTTCATTTTTTTCTTGATGAGTCTGGCTAATGGTTTATCAATTTTGTGTATTTTCTCAAAGAACCAGCTTTTACTTTTATTGAGCTTCACTTTTGTTTCTTTCATTTCTTTTTCATTTGTTTCTGATCTGATCTTTATGATTTCTTTCCTTCTGATAATGTTTGTTTGTTGTTTGTTTTTCTTCTGTCTCTAATTGCTTTAGGTGTAAGGTTAGATTGTTTTTTTGAGATGTTTCTTGTTTCTTAAGGTAAGATTGCTATAAACTTCCCTCTTAGACCTGCTTTTGCTGCATCCCATTGATTTTGTGTCATTGTGTTTTCATTGTCATTTGTTTCTGGGTATTTTTTGAATTTCTCTTTGATTTCTTCAGTGATTTCTTGGTTATCTAGTAGTGTATTGTTTAGCCTCCATGTGTTTATATTGATTTTTGATTTTTTTCCTGTAATTGATATCTAGTCTCATAGCATTTTGGTTGGAAACTAGATACAATTTCAACTTTCTTAAATTTCCCAAGGCTTCATTTGTGACCCAAGATATGATCTATCCTGGAGAAAGTTCCATGAGCACCTGAGAAGAAACTGTATTATGTTGTTTTTGGGTGGAATGTCCTATAAATATCAATTAAGTCCATCTTTTTTAATGTATCCTTTAAAGCTTGTGTTTCCTTATTTATTTTCATTTTGGAAGATCTGTCCATTGGTGAAAGTAGGGTGTTAAAGTCCTGTAGTATGATTGTGTTACTGTTGATTTCCCCTTTTATGGCTATTAGTATTTGCTTTATGTATTGAGGTGCTCCTATATTGGGTGCATGAATATTTACAATTTTATATATTCTTTTTGGATTGATCCCTTGATCATTATGTAGTGTACTTCTTTGTGTCTTGCAATAGTCTTTATTTTAAAGTCTATTTTGTCTGATATGAGAATTGCTACTCCAGCTTTCTTTTGATTTCCATTTGTATCGAATGTGTTTTTCCATCCCCTATCTTTCAGTCTGTATGTGTCCATAGGTCTGAAGTGGGTCTCTTTTATACAGCATATGTACAGGTCTTGTTTTTGTATCTATTCAGCCAGTCTATGTCTTCTGGTTGGAGCATTTAATCCATTTACATTTAAGGTAATTATCAATATGTATGTTCCTATTACCGTTTTCTTAATTGTTTTGGGGTTTTTATTGTATATCTTTCCCTTCTCTTGTGTTTCCATCCTAGAGAAGTTCCTTTATCATTTGTTGTACAGCTGGTTTGGTGGTGCTGAATTCTCTTAGCTTTTCTGTAAAGATTTTAATTTCTCCATCAAATTTGAATGAGATTCTCACTGGGTAGAGTAATTTTGCTTGTAGGCTTTTCCCCTTCATCACTTTAAATATGTCCTGCCATTCCCTTCTGGCTTGCAGAGTTTCTGCTGCAAGATCAGATGTTAACCCTAGGGGGATTCTCTTGTATGTTATTTGTTGCTGTTCCCTTGCTTCTTTGAATATTTTTTTCTTTGTATTTAGATTTTGATAGTTTGAGTAATTTGTGTCTTGGCATTTTTCTCCTTGGATTTATCCTGTATGGGACTCTCTGTGCTTTCTGGGCTTGATTGAAAATTTCCTTTCCCATATTAGGGAAATTTTCAATTATAGTCTCTTCAAATATTTTCTCAGTCCCTTTCTTTTTCCCTTCTTCTTCTGGGACCCCTATAATTCGAATGTTGGTGTATTTAATGTTGTCCAGAGGTCCCTGAGACTGCCCTCAATTCTTTTAATTCATTTTTCTTTATTCTGCTCTTCAGTAGTTATTTCTCTATTTTATCTTCCAGGTCACTTATCTGTTTTTCTGCCTCAGTTATTCTGCTGATTCCTTCTAGAATCTTTTTAATTTCATTTATTGTGTTTTTCATCATTGCTTGTTTGCTCTTTTGTTCTTCTAGGTCCTTGTCCAACATTTCTTGTATTTACTCTATTCTATTTCCAAGATTTTGAATCTTTACTATTATTATTTTGAATTCTTTTTCAGGTATACTGCCGATTTCCTCTTCATTTGTTTGGTCTGGTGAGTTTTTTCCTTGCTGCTTCATCTGCTGTGGCTTTCTCTGTCTTCTCATTTTGCTTAATTTACTGTCTTTGGGTTCTCCTTTTCGCAGGCTGCAAGTTTGTAGTTCCCACTGTTTTTGGTTTCCGCCCCCAGTGGCTAAGGTTGGTTCAGTGGGCTGTGTAGGCTCCCTGGTGCAGGGGACTAGTACTTGTGTTCTGGTGGATGAGGCTGGATCTTGTCTTTCTGGTGGGCAGGTCCATGTCTGGTGGTGTGTAGTGGGGTGTCTGTGTCCTTATTATGATTTTAGACTGCCTCTCTGCTAAGGGGGGGGGGGGTCGTGTTCCTGTATTGCTAGTTGTTTGGCAATGGGTGTCCATGACTGTAGCTTACTGGTCGTTGAGTGTAGCTAGGTCTTGGTGTTGATATGGAGATCTCTGGGAGGTTTTCTCCATTTGATATTATATGTAGATTTGGGGCCTTTGGTGGACCAATGTGCTGAACTGGGCTCTCCCACCTCAGAGTCACAGGCCTTATACCTGGCCAGAGCACCAAGACCTGTCAGCCACACGGCTCAGAAGAAAAGTTGGGGGGGAGAGGGGGAGGGGGGGGGGAGAGAGAGAGAGAGAGAGAGAGAGAGAGAGAGAGAGAGAGAGAGAGAGAAAGAAAGAAAGAAAGAAAGAAAAAGAAAGGAAAGAAAGAAAGGAAGGAAGGAAGAAAGAAAGAAAATAATAAAGTTGTTAAAAGAAAAAAATTAAAAAAATAATTATTAAAAATTAAAAGAATAATAAAAATTAAAAAGAAAGAAGGGAGCAACCAAACCAAATAAACAAATCCACCAATGATCATAAGTGCTAAAAACTATACTAAAAAGTAAAAAAAAAAAAAGGTCAGACAGAACCCTCAGACAGATGGTAAAAGGAAAGCTATACAGACAATATCACACACACAAGCATACACTAACACACTCACAAAAAGAGAAAAAGGAAAAAAATATGTATATATTGTTGCTCCCAATGTCTACTGCATCTATTTGGGATGATTCATTGTCTATTCAGGTATTGCACAGATGCAGGGTACATCAAGTTGACTGTGGAGATTTAATCAGCTGCTCCTGAGGCTGCTAGGAGAAATTTCCCTTTCTCTTGTTTGTTAGCACAGCTCCTGGAATTCAGCTTTGGATTTGGTTTTACCTTTGCATGTAGGTTGCCTTAGGGCATCTGTTCTTTGCTCAGACAGGAACGTGTTAAAGTAACAGCTGATTAGGCAGCTCTGGCTCACCCAGGCCAGGGGTTGGGATGCGTTCCGAATGTGGGGCGAGCCTGCGGCGGCACTGGCTGGTGTGATGTTGCAGCAGCCTGAGGTGTGCCATGTGTTCACCCAGAGAAGTTGTCCCTGGATCCCGGGAACCTGGTAGTGGCAGGCTTCACTGGCTTCTGGGAGGGGAGGTGTGGATAGTAACCTGTGCTTGCACACAGACTGCTTGGTGGCTGAAGCAGCAGCCTTAGTGTCTCATGCCCGTCTCTGGGGTCGGTACTGATAGCCGCAGCTCACACCCATCTGTGGAGCTCATTTTGGCAGCACTGTTAATCCCCTCTCCTCATGCACCTCAAAACAAAGAGACCTTGAAAAGTTTCTTGTCTCTTTGGCAGTTCCACAACTTTTCCCGGACACACTCCTGGCTAGCTGTGGCACACTAACCCCTTTCAGGCTGTGTTCACACAACCAACCCCAGTCCTCTCCCTGGGATCTGACCTCTGAAACCCAAGCCTCAGCTCCCAGCCTCCACCCGTCCCAGCGGGTGAACAGACAAGCTTCTTGGGCTGGTGAATGCTGGCTGGCACCGATCCTCCATGCGGTAAACTCTCTGCTTTGCCCTCTGCACTCCAGTTGCTGTGCTGTCCTCTGTGACTCCAAAGCTTCTCCCCCCACCACCACCCACAGTCTCCACCTGTGAAGGTGCTTCCTAGTGTGTGGAAACCTTACCTCCTTCACAGCTCCCTCCCACTGGTGCAGGTTCCATCCCTATTCTTTTGTCTTTGTTTTTTCTTTTTTCCTTTGCCCTATCCAGATACGTGGGGAGTTTCTTGCCTTTTGGGAGGTCTGAGTTTTTCTGCTGGCATTCAGTAGGTGTTCTGTAGGAGTTCTTCCACATGTAGATGTATTTCTGATGTATTTGTGGGGAGGAAGGTGGTCTCCACTTCTTACTCTTCTGCCATCTTGGAGGTATCTGGTTGTTCTTTTTTTTTTTTTTTTTAAGGAAACTCCATACTTTTCTCCATAGTGGCTGTTTAATTTACATTCTCACCCACAGTGCAAGAGGGTTCCCTATTCTCCACACCCTCTCCAGTATTTATTCTTTGTAGATTTTTTGATGATGGCCATTCTGACTGATGTGAGGTGATACCTCCTTTGTAGTTTTGATTTGCATTTCTCTAATTACTAGTGATGTTGAGCATCCTTTCATGTGTTTGTTGGCAATTTGTATATCTTCTCTGGAGAAATGTCTATTTAGGTCTTCTGCCCATTTTTGGATTGGTTTATTTGCTTTTTTGATACTGGGCTGCATGAGCTGCTTGTGTATTTTGGAGATTAATCCTGTCTGTTGCTTTGTTTGCAAATGTTTTCTCCCGTTCTGAGAGTTGTCTTTTCGTCTTGTTTATGGTTTCCTTTGCTGTGCAAAAGGTTTTAAGTTTCATTAGGTCCCGTTTGTTTATTTTTGTTTCCATTTCTCTAGGAGGTGGTTCAAAAAGGATCTTGCTGTGATTTATGTCATGGACTGTTCTACCTTTGTTTTCCTCTAAGAGTTTTATAGTGTGTGGCCTTACATTTAGGTCTTTAATCCACTTTGCTTTTATTTTTGTGTATGGTGTTATTTTTGTGTATAACACAAAGAGTTTGATAGTGTCTGGACTTACATTTAGGTCTTTAATCCAGTTTGAGTTTATTTTTGTGTATGGTGTTAGGGAGTGTTCTAATTTCATTCTTTTACATATAGCTGTACAGTTTTCCCAGCACCACTTATGAAGAGGCTGTCTTTTCTCCCCTGTATATTCTTGCCTCCTTTATCAAAGATAAGGTGACCATAAGTGTGTGGGTTTATCTCTGGGCTTTCTTACCTCTTCCATTGATCTATATTTTTTTTATTTGTGCCAGTACCATACTGTCTTGATTACTGTAGCTTTGTAGTATAGTCTGAAGTCGGGGAGCCTGATTCCTCCACCAGGGAATTTAAAATTTTTATTTAAAAAAATTATTATTTTATAAATTAGTTTTGTTTTCTATTTCGCTTTTCATTTTATTTAATTTATTTTTTTGCTGTTGTGGTTCTCTTTTGTTGTTGTTGATTGATTTTTATTGTTATTTTTTCTAATATTTTTTAATTTTTAAAAATTTAATTTTATTTTTTAGTCTTTTATATTGTTTTGCTCCTTTTGTTGATTTTTGTTTCCTTTTTTTTTTTTTTGCCATGCTGTGCAACTTGCAGGGTCTTGGTTCCACGACTGTGGGTCAGCCCTGAGCTCTGTGGTTTGTTTGCTAATTCCAAACCACTTGACTAATACAGAATTTCAGATCCCAGGGAATATTAATTACTGTATGGTCTCTGGAGGTCCTCAGCTCGGCAGCAAGACCTGGCTCAACCCAACTGCCAGCAAACTCCATTGCTGGACAGCTCAGGCCAAACAACCTGCAAGACAGGAACACAGCCACACCCATCAAAAAAAAATGAGATGACAAAATAATATGTTACAGATGAGAGAGCAATGTCAAAACCTACAAGACCAAATAAATGCAGAGGAAATAGGCAACCTACCTGAAAAAGAATTCAGAGTAATGATAGTAAAGATGATCCAAAATCTCTGAAATAGAATAGAGGCACAGATTGTGACAATACAAGGAATGTTTAACAAGGACTTAGAAGAACTAAAAACAAACAAACAGTGAGGCACAAGACAATAACTGAAATGAAAAATACACAGGAAGGAATCAATAGCAGAATAAATGAGACAGAAGAACAAATAAATGAGGTGGAAGATAGAAGGGTGGAAATAACTGCTGAGAAGCAGAATAAAGAAAGAAGAATGAACAGAATTGAGGACAGTCTCAGAGACCTCTGGGATAACATTTAACACACCAATATTAAAATCATAGGGGTCCCAGAAGAAGAAGGGAAAGAGAAAGGATCTGAGAAAATATTTGAAGAGATTATAGTCAAAAACGTCCCTAGCATGGGAAAAGAAATAGCCTCCCACGTCCAGGAAGCTCAGAAACTCCTATACAGGATAAACCCAAGGAGAATCACACCAAGGCACATAATAATCAAGCTAACAAAAATTAAATTCAATGAAAACATATTAAAGCAGCAAGGGGAAAGCAACAAATAACATACAAGGGAATCCCCATAAAGATATCAGCTGATTTTTTAGCAGGAACTCTGCAGACCAGAAGGCTGTGCCAGGAGATATTTAAAGTAATGAAATGGAAAAAACCTACAACCAAGATTACTTAACCCAGGAAAGCTCTCATTCAGATTTGATGGAGAAATCAAAAGCTTTACAGACATGAAAAAGCTAAGAGAATTCAACACCACAAAACCAGCTTTACGACAAATGATATAGGAACTTCTCTAGGTGGGAAACACAACAGAAAAAGAAGAAAAGACCTACAAAAACAAACCCAAAACAATTAAGAAAATGGTAATAGGAATATACATATTTATAATTACCTTAAATGTAAATGGATTAAATGCTCCAACCAAAAGATACAGACTGGATGAATGGATACAAAGACAAGACCTGTATACATGCTGTCTACAAGAGACCCAATTCAGATCCAGGGACACATATAGACTGATAGTGAAGGGATGGAAAAAGATACTCCATGCAAATGGAAATCAAAAGAAAGCTGGAGTAGAATACTCATATCAGATAAACTAGACTTTAAAATAAAGACTGTTACAAGAGATAAGGAAGGACACTATATAATGATCAAGGGATCTATCCAAGAAGACATAAAAATGATAAATATTTTTGCATGTAACATAGGAGCACCTCAATACATAAGGCAAATGCCAACTGCCATAAGCAGGGAAATTGACAGTAACACAATACTAGAGGGGTATTTAATACCCTAACTACACCAATGGAAAGATCATTCAGACAGAAAATAAATAAGGAAACAAAAGCTTTAAATGACATAATGGACCAAAAAACTTAATTGATCTTTATAGGGCATTCCATCCAAAAGCAGCAGAATACACTTTCTTCTCAAGTGCACATGAAACATTCTCCAGGATAGATTATATGTTTGGTCACAAATCAAGCCTTGGTAAAGTTAAGAAAATTGAAATCGTATCAAGCATCTTTTCTGACCCAAATATTATAAGATTAGAAATCAATTACAGGAAATAAAACTGTAAAAAACACAAACACATGGAGGCTAAACAATATGCTACTGAATAACCAAGAGATCACTGAAAAAATCAAAGAGGAAATAGAAAAATACATAGAAACTATTGATAATGAAAACATGACAGCCAAAAACCTATAGAATGCAGCAGAAGCAGTCATAAGAGGGATTTTTAGAGCAATTCAATCCTACATCAGAAAACAAGATGTCTCAAATCAACAAACTAAGCATACACCTAAAGGAACTAGACAAGAACAAACACAACCCAAAGTTAGTAGAAGGAAAGAAATCATAAAAAACAAACCAGAAATTAATGAAATATAAATGAAGAAAAACAATAGCAAAAATCAATGAAACTAAAATCTGGTTCTTTGAGAAGATAAATAAAATTAATAAACCATTAGCCCAACTCCAAGAAAAAAAGGGAGAGGATTCCAATCAAAATTAGAAATGAAAAAAGAAAAATTACAACTGACACCACAGGGATACAAAGGATTATAAGAGACAAGCAATTTTATGCCACGAGAAAGGACAACCTGGAAGAAATGGACAAATTCCTAGAAAGGTACAAACTTCCAAGGGTGAACTAGGAAGAAATAGAAAATATAAATAGACCAATCACAAGTAATGAAATTGAAACTACAATTAAAAACCTTCCAACAAACGAAAGTCCAAGAGCAGATGGCTTCACAGATGAATTCTATCAAATATTAGAGAAGAGCTAACACCCATGTGTCTCAAACTCTTACAAAAAGTTGCAGAGGAAGGAACACTCCCAAGCTCATTCTATGAGGCTGCCATCATCCTGATACCAAAATAAGACAATGATATAAAAAAAAAAAGAAAATTACAGACCAATATCACTGATGAACATAGATGCCAAAATCCTCAACAAAATGCTAGCAAACTGAATCAAACAACACTTTAAAAGGATGATACAACATGATCAAGTGAGATTTATCCCAGGTAAGCAAGGATTCTTCAATATATGCAAATCAATCAATGTGATACATGATATTAACAAATTGAAGAATAAAAACCATATGATCATCTCAGTTAATGCACAAAAAGCTTTTGACAAAATTCAACACCCATTTATGATAAAAACTCTCCAGAAAGTGGGCATAGAGGGAACCTACCTCAACATAAGAAAGTCCATATATGACAAACTCACAGCAAACATCATTCTCAATGGTCAAAAACTGAAAGTGTTTCCTGTAAGATCAGGAGCAAGACAAGGATGTCCATGGTAGGCACTGTTACTCAACATAGTTTTGGAAATCCTAGCCATGGGAATCAGAGAAGAAAAAGAAATAAAAGGAATCCAAATTGGAAAAGAAATAAAATTTTCACTGTTTGCAGATGCCATGTTGCTATAGGTAGAAAATCCAAAAGATGCCACCAGAAAACTACTAGAGCTAATCAATGAATTTGGTAAAGTTGCAGGAAACAAGATTAATGAACAGAAATCTCTTGCATTCCTATACATTAACAACAAAAGATCAGAAAGAGAAATTAAGGAAACAATCACATTTACCATTGCAACAAAAGGAATAAAATACTAAGGAATAAACCTACCTAAGGAGGTAAAAAAAAAACAAAAACAAAAAACCACTCTACTCAGAAAACTATAAGACACTGATGAAAGAAATCAAAGATGACACAAACAGACGGAGAGATATACCATGTTCTTGGATTGTAAGAATCAATATTATGAAAATGACTATACTACCCAAAGCAGTCTACAGCTTCAATGCAATCCTTATCAAATTACCAATGGCATTTTTCACAGAATTTGGACAAACAATTTTACGATGTGTATGGAGACACAACAGACTTTGAATAGCCAAAGAAGTCTTGAGAAAGAGAAACGGAGCTGGAGGAATCAGGTTCCCTGACTTCAGACTGTACTACAAAGCTACAATAATCAAGACAATATGGTACTGGCACATTACAGACAGTTAGATCAATGGAACAGGATAGAAAGCTCAGATATAAACCCACACACCTATGGTCACCTAATCTATGACAAAGTAGGCAAGAATATACAATGGAGAAAAGAGAGTGTCTTCAGTAAGTGGTGCTGGGAAAACTGGACAGCTATATGTAAAAGCATGAAATTAGAATACTACCTAACAACATACACAAAAATAAACTCAAAATAGATTAAGACCACAATGTAAGACTGGACACTGTAAAACTCTTAAAGGAAAACATAGGCAGAACACTCTTTGACATAAATCACAGCAAAATCTTTTTTGACCCACTTCCTAGAGTAATGAAAAGGAAAACAAAAATAAAGAAATGGGACCTAATGAAACTTAAAACTTTGGCACAGCAAAGAAAACCATAAATGACATGAAAATAATGGGCGTAAATATTTGCAAATAAAGCAACTGACAAGGTATTAATCTCCAAAATACACAAACAGCTCATGCAGCTCCATATCAAAAAAAACAAACAACCAAATCAAAAATTGGGCAGAAAACTTAGATAGACATTTCTCCAAAGAAGACATGCAGATGGCCAAGAGGCACATGAAAAGATGCTCAACATCACTAATTATTAGAGAAATGCAGATCAAAACTACAATGAGTTACCCACCACAGACTGGTCAGAATGGCCATTATTAAAATATCCACAAAAAATAAATGCTGAAAAGGATGTGGAGAAAAGGGAACCCTCTTGCCCTGTTGGTGGGAATGTAAACTGATACAGCCACTGTGGAGAACAGTATGGAGGTTCCTTAAAAAACTAAAAATTGAACTATCACATGACCCAGCAATCTCACTACTGGACACATACCCTGAGAAAATCATAATTCGAAAAGACATGTGCATCACAATGTTCATTGCAGCACTATTTACAATAGCCAGGACATGGAAGCAACCTAAATGTCCATCAAAAGATAAATGGATAACAGAGTTGTGGTACATATATATAATAAATTATCACTCAGCCATAAAAAGGAATGAAACTGTGTCATTTGTAAAGAAGTGGTTGGACTTAGAGTCTGTCATACAAAGTAAAGTAAGTCAGAGAGAGAAAAACAAATATCATATGTGAATGAATATATGTGGAATCTAGGAAAATAATACAGATGATCCTATTTGCAGGGCACAAATCTAGATGCAGACCTAGGGAACGGACGTGTGAACATGGAGGGGGAATTGCGAGTGGGCTGAATTGGAGGATTGGGATTGACGTATGTGTACTGACATGCATAAAACAGGTAGCTAGTGGGAACCTGCTGTATAGTGCCGGGAGCTCAGCTCAGTTCTCTGTGGTGACCTAACTGGATGGGATGGGGGGAGTGGTATGGAGGTCCAAGAGGGAGGGTATATATATAAATCTGTATATATTTAAAGAATGCATGACCCAAAGGAATAGATTTGTAAAATTGCAGAATATTAACCTAATGATGGTAATCAGGGTGATTTTGGCCTCATCGAATGAGCTTGGGAGTTTTCCTTCCTCCGTAGTTTTTTGCAAGTGTTTCAGAAGGATAGGTGTTAACTCTTCTCTAAATGTTTAAGAATTCACCCGTGAAGCCATCTGGTCTGGGACTTTTGTGTGTTGGAAGTTTTTAAGTCACTGTTTCAATATCAGTACTTGGTCTGTTCCTATTTTCTATTTATTCCTGGTTCAGTCTTGGAAAGTTGTACCTTTCTAAGAATTTGTTCATTTCTTTTAGGTTATCCATTTTATTGGCATATAGTTGTTTGTAGTAATCTTTTAGGATCCTTTGTATTTCTGTGATGTCAATTGTGTCTTCTCCTTTTTCATTTCTAATTTGATTGATTTGAGTCCTCTCCCTTTTTTTCTTGGTGAGTCTGGCTAAAGGTTTATCAATTTTGTTTATCTTTTCAAAGAACCAGCTTTTAGTCTCATTTATCTTTTCTATTGTATTTTAGTCCCTATTTCATTTATTTCTGCTCTGATGTTTATGATTTCTTTCCTTCTAGTAACTTTGTGTTTTGTTTTTTCTTCTTTCTCTAGTTGCTTTAGGTGTAAGTTGCTTTAGGTGAAAGTTGCTTTAGGTGTAAGATTAGGTGGTTTATTTGAGATTTTTCTTGTTTCCTGAGATAAGATTGTATTGTTATAAACTTCCCTCTTAGAACTGCTTTTACTATGTCCCATAGGTTTTGGATCATTGTATTCATTGTCATTTGTCTGTAGATATTTTTTTTATTTCCTCTTTGATTTCTTCAGTGATCCATTTGTTGTTTAATAACATGTTTTTTACCCTCCAGGTATTCAGTAAAGTTGCAGGATACAAAATTAACACACAGAAATCTCTTGCATTCCTATACACTAATAATGCAACATCAGAAAGAGAAATTAAGGAAACAATTTCATTTACCATTGCATCCAGAAAGAATAATGCTATCTAAGGGGGGAAAAGACCCATACTATGAAAACTGTATGATGCTGATGAAAAAATCAAAGGTGACAGAAACAGATAGAAAGATATACCATGTTCTTGGTTTGGAAGAAACAATATTGTCAAAATGACTATACTACCCAAGGGAATCTACATATTCAATGCAATCCTTATCAAATTACCAATGGTATTTTTTCACAGAAGTAGAACAAAATTTTAAAAATTTGTATGGAAACATAAATGACCTTGAATAGCCAAAGGAAACTTGAGAAAGAAAAGTGGAGCTGGAAGAATCAGCCTCCCTGACTTCAAAATATACTGCAAAACTACAGTAATGAAAACAGTATGGTACTGGCACATAACAGACATGTAGATCAGTGGAACAGGATAGAAAGCCCAGAAATAAACCCACACACTTATGGTCAATTAATCTACGGCAAAGGAGGCACAAGAGTATACAATGGAGGAAAAACAGTCTCTTCAATAAGTGTTGATGGAAAACTGGTCAGCTACATGTAAAAGAATGAAATTAGAACACTCCCTAATACCATACAAAAAAATAAACTCAAAGTGGATTAAAGACCAAAATGTAAGACCGGACACTATAAAACTCTTAGAGGAAATAATAGGCAGAACACTCTTTGACATAAATCATAACAATATCTTTTTGGACCTGTCTGCTAGAGTAATGAAAATAAAAACAAAAATAAACAAATAGGACCTAATTAACCTAATGATGAGAGAGCATTTGCTTACTTTATAAACAAAATATTAACTGGGGAAATCTGACCAAGATGATGAAAACATTTTATTGACTGAGCTCTAAATAATTCAGTATATTTTCCACTTTTGTGCATGGTGATTTTTTTCTGAAAGCCAAGGGTGGTGTGGCTCTCAGGAATGGTATCTGCCTTGGCTGTGTGATAAAAGGCTATTTGTTTGTTGAGGCATTATTATTTTTTTTGTTTCTTGGTTTTGTTATGACTGCATGCAGCATTTATAACAGAGAAAGTTTGTTCTTGGCATTCTCAGAAATTTGGGAAAACATATTGTTTGAGGAAAAAAATAGTCATTTTGAAAAAAAAAATATATATATTTGTGTGTGTGTGTTTGTGTGTGTGTGTGTGTGTGGTATGCGGGCCTCTCACTGTTGTGGCCTCTCCCGTTGTGGAGCACAGGCTTTGGACGCACAGGCTCAGCAGCCATGGCTTACGGGCCCAACCGCTCCGCGGCACGTGGGATCTTCCCGGACCGGGGCACGAACCTGTGTGCCCTGCATTGGCAGGCAGACTTCCCACCAGGGAAGCCCTTGAAGTACATTTTCCTGTTTTCCTTTAGAGATTCACTTTTGGAGAGGGTCTCAGAGAAAGCAGCCTCCCATAAGTTCTCTCTTTTCATTCCTAATAATCTGTCTTTGATTTACAAATGAGTAAACCTTGAGGGAACATTACACAGAGTTCTGAAAGTGTATGAGTAAAGGACAGAAGGAGCTTTCTGTAACTTATAACTCGAACTTTTCAAACTCTACTTCCATTTGGTTTTCCTAGGCAGAGAGTGCACATTTTGTTCCAGGACCCCATGGCATGGCAACAAGACTAAATCTCATCATTGCAGATTTATTGTGGAATTAGTCCGTATACTATCATAATATCTTGGAATTTTCTGACTACTGAATTCATAATCCTGAATAACTGAAGTTGGGTGTTCTGTTTAACTGATGACTACTCTTTTCTTTTACAACTCATTTAAAATCCTTATATAGGTAGTTGGAAAAGTAACAATATGATCACCAGAGACCTTAAATCACAATATTGGCTCCTTGTTGTAATTCTTCTGAAGGCTTTTACTCTTCTGGTTCTCAGTTTCTCCCTCTGACAAATGAGTGGGGGCAGAACACAGGATTTCAAAGCTCCCTTCTACATCTATAATTTGATGTCATATTTCATTTTTCTGAACAGGTTAACCCACATTTAGAAGAAAATGAAATTCAATTAAATAATTTCTTTATAAGATAATTATAATTCATTATATTCAATCTCTTATACTACAACTCATTCCAGCAGTGATTCTCACTGTATAGGAGTTCAAGAAATCATTGGGAGTTATGTTGAATATTTACTAAGAGAAAAAGGTTACTCAGAGAAGGGGAAACCCTCTCTCCACTCAACTCCATCACCACTGAGTCTTTAATACCTTCAAGACTTTCAGTAAGCTTATTTCCTTGAAATTTGCCTCTTTTCATCTAACATTTAAATAAAAGGAAAAGTACCTGGGTCATCAGGTTTTTAGTAATTTGGTCTGGGCTCAAATGAGTTGGATTTACTGATTTATCAGCTGGCAAATCGTTAGGAGGATAGTAGTATTGACTGAAAAAAATGCACAACCTAAAAGTTGAGAATTATGTTTTATTTGGACTATTGCCCAGGAAGGCAGCCTCTCAGATAGCTCTGAGGAAATCTTCCTAAGAAGTAAGGGAGGAGCCAGGATATATAGAAGTTTTGTTGGGAAAAAAAAATGTAGTCAAATATCAAAATAATCACAAAAATAGGGAAGATCCCACATGCCGCAGAGTGGCTGGGCCCGTGAGCCATGGCCGCTGAGCCTGCGCGTCCGGAGCCTGTGCTCCGCAACGGGAGAGGCCACAACAGTGAGAGGCCCTCATACTGCAAAAAAAAAAAAAAAAAAAAATCACAAAAACAGACATCTCAAGTTAATAATTTTAGTGCTTCATTATGTAAGGGAAGATGCAAGAGTCTAAGTTTATTGCAATCATTTATTTAATATGTATGTTACCTATCTAGGGCCACTATCCCATTTTTCCTCCATTCTGAATCCCCCTCAAGGTACACCATAGGGTCAGCTGTGGTGGCTGCTGGTTTTATGACAGAAATATCCTTTGTTTACTGAAATGGCATGTGATGTTCTTTGTCAATAGCAGGAGAAAGAGAGAAAGAGAGAATAGAAGTGGAGGGAAGGGGTGTGATTTTTTTTTTCCCCTTAGTGGTTTTCTTTTTTTTTTTCTTTCTTTAAACATCTTTATTGGAGTATAATTGCTTTACAATGGTGTGTTAGTTTCTGCTTTATAACAAAGTGAATCAGTTATACATAAACATATGTTCCCATATCTCTTCCCTCTTGAGTCTCCCTCCCTCCCAATCTCCCTATCCCACCCCTCTAGGTGGTCACAAACCACCTAGCTGATCTCCCTGTGCTATGCGGTTGCTTCCCACTAGCTATCTATTTTATATTTGGTAGTGTATATATGTCCATGCCACTCACTCACTTTGTCACAGCTTACCCTTCCCCCTCCCCATATCCTCAAGTCCGTGCTCTAGTAGGTATGAGTCTGTATTCCCGTCTAACCCTTTGGTACTTCTTGACCGTTTTTTTTTTTTTTTCTTAGATTTCATATATATGTGTAGCATATGGTATTTGTTTTTCTTTCTGAATTACTTCACTCTGTATGACAGACTCTAGGTCCACGCACCTCCTACAAATAATTTCATTTCTTTTTATGGCTCAGTAATATGCCATTGTATATATGTGCCACATATTCTTTATCCATTCATCTGTTGATGGACACATAGGTTGCTTCCATGTCTTGGCTATTGTAAATAGAGCTGCAATGAACATTTTGGTACATGACTCTTTTTGAATTATGGTTTTCTCAGGGTATATGCCCAGTAGTGGGATTGCTGGGTTGTATGGTAGTTCTATTTCTAGTTTTCTAAGGAACCTCCATACTGTTCTCCATAGTGGCTGTATCAATTTACATTCCCACCAACAGTGCAATAGTGTTCCTTTTCTCCACAGCCTCACCAGCAATTATTGTTTCTAGATTTTTTGATGATGGCCATTCTGACCTGTGTGAGATGATATCTCATTGTAGTTTTGATTTGCATTTCTCTAATGATTAATGGTGTTGAGCATGCTTTCATGTGCTTGTTGGCAGTCTGTATACCTTCTTTGGAGAAATGTCTATTTAGGTCTTCTGCCCATTTTTGGATTGGGTTGTTTGTTTTTTGTTATTCAGCTGAATGAGCTGCTTGTAAATTTTGGAAATTAATCCTTTGTCAGTTGCTTCATTTGCAAATATTTTCTCCCATTCTGAGGGTTGTCTTTTGGTCTTCTTTATGGTTTCCTTTGCTGTGCAAAAGCTTTGAAGTTTCATTAGGTCCCATTTGTTTATTTTTGTTTTTATTTCCATTTCTCTAGGAGGTGGGTCAAAAAGGATCTTGCTGTGATTTATGTCATAGAGTGTTCTGCCTATGTTTTCCTCTAAGAGTTTGATAGTTTCTGGCCTTACATTTAGGTCTTTAATCCATTTTGAGCTTATTTTTGTGTATGGTGTTAGGGAGTGATCTAATCTCATACTTTTACATGTACCTGTCCAGTTATCCCAGCACCACTTATTAAAGAGGCTGTTCTTTCTCCACTGTACATTCCTGCCTCCTTTATCAAAAACAAGGTGACCATATGTGCATGGGTTTATCTCTGGGCTTTCTATGCTGTTCCATTGATCTATCTTTCAGTTTTTGTGCCAGTACCATACTGTCTTGATTACTGTAGCTTTGTACTATAGTCTGAAGTCAGGGAGCCTTATTCCTCCAGCTCTGTTTTTCGTTCTCAAGATTGCTTTGGTTATTCGTGGTCTTTTGTGTTTCCATACAAATTGTGAAATTTTTTGTTCTAGTTCTGTGAAAAATGCCAGTGGTAGTTTCATAGGGATTGCATTGAATCTGTAGATTGCTTTGGGTAGTAGAGTCATTTTCACAATGTTGATTCTTCCAATCCAAGAACATGGTATATCTCTCCATCTATTTGTATCATTTTTAATTTCTTTCATCCGTGTCTTATAATTTTCTGCATACAGGTCTTTTGTCCCCTTAGGTAGGTTTATTCCTAGATATTTTATTCTTTTTCTTGCAATAGTAAATGGGAGTGTTTTCTTAATTTCATTTTCAGATTTTTCATCATTAATGTATAAGAATGTCAGAGATTTCTTTGCATTAATTTTGTATCCTGCTACTTTACCAAATTCATTGATTAGGTCTAGGTCTAGTAGTTTTCTGGTAGCATTTTTAGGATTCTCTATGTATAGTATCATGTCTTTTGCAAACAGTAACAGGTTTATTTCTTCTTTTCTGATTTGGATTCTTTTTATTTCTTTTTATTCTCTGATTGCTGTGGCTAAAACTTCCAAAACTGCTGAATAATAGTGGTGAGAGTGGGCAACCTTGTCTTGTTCCTGATCTTAGTGGAAATAGTTTCATTTTTTCACCATTGAGGATGATGTTGGCTGTGGGTTTGTCATATATGGCCTTTATTATGTTGAGGAAAGTTCCCTCTATGCCTACTTTCTGCAGGGTTTTTACCATAAATGGGTGTTGAATTTTGTTGAAAGCTTTCTCTGCCTCTATTGAGATGATCATATGGTTTTTCACCTTCAATTTGTTAATATGGTTTATCACGTTGATTGATTTGCATATACTGAAGAATCCTTGCATTCCTAGAATAAACTCCACTTGATCATGGTGTATGATCCTTTTAATGTGCTGTGGGTTTCTGTTTGCTAGTATTTTGTTGAGGAATTTTGAATCTATGTTCATCAGTGATATTGGCCTGTAGTTTTCTTTCTTTGTGACATCTTTGTCTGGTTTTGGTATCAGGGTGATTATGGCTTCATAGAATGTGTTTGGGAGTGTTCCTCCCTTGGCTATATTTTGGAAGATTGTGAGAAGGATAGGTGTTAGCTCTTCTCTAAATGTTTGATAGAATTTGCCTCTGAAGCCATCTGGTCCTGGGCTTTTGTTTGTTGGAAGATTTTAAAGCACAGTTTCAATTTCAGTGCTTGTGATTGGTCTGTTCATAATTTCTATTTCTTCCTGGTTCAGTCTCGGCAGGTTGTGCATTTCTAAGAATTTGTCCATTTCTTCCAGGTTGTCCATTTTATTGGCATAGGGTTGCTTGTAGCAATCTCTCATGATCCTTTGTATTTCTGTAGTGTCAGTTGTTACTTCTCCTTTTTCATTTCTAATTCTATTGATTTGAGTCTTCTCCCTTTTTTTCTTAATGAGTCTGGCTAATGGTTTATCAAATTTTTTTTATCTTCTCAAAGAACCAGCTTTTAGTCTTATTGATCTTTGCTCTCATTTCCTTCATTTCTTTTTCATTTATTTCTGATCTGATCTTTATGATTTCTTTTCTTCTGCTAACTTTGGGGTTTTTTTCTTCTTCTTTCTCTAATTGCTTTAGGTGCAAGTTTAGGTTGTTTATTTGAGATGTTTCCTGTCACTTAAGGTAGGATTGTATTGCTTAAACTTCCCTCTTAGATCTGCTTTTGCTGCATCCCATAGGTTTTGGGATGTTGTGTCTCCTTTGTCATTTGTTTCTAGGTATTTGTTGATTTCCTCTTTGATTTCTTCAGTGATCACTTCGTTATTAAGTAGTGTATTGTTTAGCCTCCATGTGTTTGTATTTTTTACAGATCTTTTCCTGTAATTGATATCTAGTCTCATAGCATTGTGGTAGGAAAAGATACTTGATACGTTTTCAATTTTCTCAAATTTGCCAAGGCTTGGTTTGTGACCCAAGATATGATCTGTCCTGGAGAATGTTCCATGAGCACTTGAGAAAAGTGTGTATTCTGTTGTTTTTGGATTGAATGTCCTATAAATATCAATTAAGTCCATCTTGTTTAATGTATCATTTAAAACTTGTGTTTCCTTATTTATTTTCATTTTGGTTGATCTGTCCATTGGTGAAAGTGGGGTGTTAAAGTCCTGTAGTGTGATTGTGTTACGGTTGAGTTCCCTTTTATGGCTGTTAGTATTTGCCTTATGTATTGAGGTGCTCCTATGTTGGCTGCATATTTACAATTGTTATCTCTTCTTCTTGGATCGATTCCTTGATCATTATGTAGTGTCCTTCTTTGTCTCTTGTAATAGTCTTTATTTTACAGTCTATTTTGTCTGATATGAGAATTGCTGCTCCAGCTTTCTTTTGATTTCCATTTGCATGGAATACCTTTTTTCATCCCCTCACTTTCAGTCTGTATGTGTCCCTAGGTCTGAAGTTGGTCTCTTCTAGACAGCATATATATGGGTCTTGTTTTTGTATCCTTTCAGCCAGCCTGTGTCTTTTGGTGGGAGCATTTAATCCATTTACATTTAAGGTAAGTATCAATGTGTATGTTCCTATTCCCATTTTCTTAATTCTTTTGTGTTTATTATTGTAGGTCTTTTCCTTCTCTTGTGTTTCTTGCCTAGAGTTGTTCCTTTAGCATTTGTTGTGAAGCTGGTTTGGTGGTGCTGCACTCTCTCAGCTTTTGCTTGTCTGTAAAGGTTTTAATTTCTCTGTCAAATCTTAATGAGATCCTTGCTAGGTAGAGTAATCTTGGTTGTAGGTTTTTCTCCTTCATCACTTTAAATATGTCCTGCCACACCCTTCTGGATTGCAGAGTTTCTGCTGAAAGATCAGCTGTTAACCTTATGGGTATTCCCTTGTGTGTTATTTGTTGTTTTTCTCTTGCTGCTTTTAATATATTTTCTTTGTATTTAATTTTTGGTTGTTTGATTAATATGTGTCTTTGTGTGTTTCTCCTTGGATTTATCCTGTATGGGACTCTGTGCTTCCTGGACTTGATTAACTATTTCCCATATTAGCGAAGTTTTCAACTATAGTCTCTTCAAATATTTTTTCAGTCCCTTTCTTTTCCTCTTCTTCCTCTGGGACCCTATAATTCGAATGTTGGTGTGTTTAACGGTGTCCCAGAGATCTCTGAGACTGTCCTCAGTTCTTTTCATTATTTTTTCTTTATTCTTCTCTGCAGTAGTTATTTCCACTCTTTTATCTTCCAGGTCACTTATGTGTTCTTCTGCCTCAGTTATTCTGCTATTGATCCCTTCTAGAGTATTTTTAATTCCATTTATTGTGTTGTTTATCATTGCTTGTTTCATCTTTAGTTCTTCTAGGTCCTTGTTAAATGTTTCTTGCATTTTTTCTATTCTGTTTCCAAGATTTTGGATCATCTTTACTATCATTATTCTGAATACTTTTTCAGGTAGACTGCTTATTTCCTCTTTATTTTTTAGGTCTCATGGGTTTTTACCTTGCTCCTTCATCTGCTGTGTGGTTTTCTGTCTTCTTATTTTTCTTATCTTACTGTGTTTGAGGTCTCCTTTTTACAGGCTGTAGTTTCGTAGTTTCCCTTGTTTTTGGTGTCTGTCCCCAGTGACGAAAGTTGGTTCGGTGTGTTATATAGGCTTCCTGGTGGAGGGGACTAGTGCCTGTGTTCTGGTGGATGAGGCTGGATCTTGTCTTTCTGGTAGGCAGGTCCACGTGTGGTGGTGTGTTTTGGGGTGTCTGTGGCCTTATTATGATTTTAGGGAGCCTCTCTGCTAATGGGTGGGGTTGTGTTACTGTTTTGATAGTTGTTTGTCATAGGGTGTCCAGCACTGTAGCTTGCTGATCGTTGAGTGAAGCTTGGTCTTGATGTTGAGATGGAGATCTCTGGGAGATTTTCACCATTTGATATTACATGGAGCTGGGAGGTCTCTTGTGGACCAGTGTCCTGATGTTGACTCTCCCACCTCAGAAGCACAGCACTGACTTCTGGCTGGAGCACCAAGAGACTTTTCATCTGCACAGCTCCGAATATTAAAATGAAAAATAGTTATTAAGAAAAAAATGTTTTTAAAGTAAAACAAACAAACAAAAAACTGATCGACAGAACCCTAGGACCAATGGTGAAAGCAAAAAGCTTTAGAGACAACATCTCACACAGAAGCATACACATACACACTCACAAAAAGAGGAAAAGGGGAAAAATAATATATCTTGCTCTCAAAGACCACCTCAATTTGGGATGATTCCTTGTCTATTCAGGTATTCCACAGATGCAGGGTACATCAGTTTGATTGTGGAGATTTAATCCACTGCTCCTGAGGATGCTGGGAGAAATTTCCCTTTCTCTTCTTTGTTCGCACAGCTCCCGGGTATCAGCTTTGGATTGGCCCCGCCTCTGTGTGTAGGTTGCCTGAGGACATCTGTTCTTCGCTCAGACAGTATGGGGTTAAAGGAGCCCCTGATTTGGGGGCTCTGGCTCAGTCGGGCCGGGAGGGAGGGAGGGGTACGGATGTAAGGCAAGCCTGTGGCAGCAGAGGTCAGCGTGACATCGCACCAGTCCAAGGCGTGCTGTGCATTCTCACAGGGAAATTGTCTCAGGATCATGGGACCCTGGAAGTGGTGGGCTGCACAGGCTCCCAGGAGGGGAGGTGTGGATAGTGACATGTGTTCACACACATCCTTCTTGTTGGTGGCAGCAGCAGCCTTAGCGTCTCATGCCCGTCTCTGCGGTCTGCGCTGTTACCCCTGGCTCGCGCCCGTCTTTGGAGCTCCTTTAAGCAGTGTTCTTAATCCCCTCTCCTCGCGCACCAGGTAACAAAGAGGCCATAAAAAGTCTCTTGCCAGGGTGGAAATCTTGATTTAGGTTAGACAACACACATACATCATGAAATTTTCATCAGTATGTGGCTGATCTGATATGAATATAAGTGGCTTTACAGTCAGTCTTCAAAATGGTTAAAGCAATATGTGGCAAAGACTGCTATGTGTAAAAATGACCATATAATTTGTCATCTAAACTAGGACATTTTTGAGAGCTGAAGAGAGCACTGTTTATATTTATATTGAGAAAGGTTAACTAGGAATATCCTTGGCAAGTCAGAAGTTATAGTCACCCTAGCTACATATTATCCAAGACATATTTGGTCCATCTTAGAGGAATAGGAAATTTTCAGACTTTCTTCAGTATCACTGTTACTGAACTCAAGTTTGGGTGTTCACCACTGTAAAGCCAATACTCAAGAGACACGTGTTGATTAGAAAGGAAAGCTTGCTTTATTCAGGAGACTGGCAACCTGGGAAGGCAGACTCATGTCCAAAAACCAATTCCTAAAATTCTGCTCGATGATGAAAGTTTTTAAAGGAGGAATCATTTGGGGAGGGGGTCAGAGTCTTTGTTTTCCTCCACTGTGTGCAGACTTTCTTCTGATTGACTTATGGTGAGGTAGGAGGGCAGTGCTCCAGCAATCTTGTGCTCAGCCTGAAGTTATCCTCCTCCACCTCGCTGGGGGCCTTATTTCCTACAGAAGAACTAAAAGGTATTGTTATGTATATTCCCTAAGGAGGAACCAGGACCCTGTCCCAGAGCTGCACTATTGTTTCTTGACTGCACCTTTGTTTCTGCATTCCCTCCCTTCCCTGTTAAGCAATTGTTGAATCTGCCCTTTGGAAATCAGGGAAGGTCAAGGAGGCTGAATGAAGTCTATTTCCAACAAATGAGAAGTGGGGAACACAGAAAGAATTTGTACCTGTGAGGATCCCACAGGGTCCTGCTCTGTTTCATCACTGTGGGATATGGAGGTTTCTATAAGACTTACCTTCATTCTACCCAGTCAAACACTACTGTGTAGTTCACAGCTGGACAGCATTTCCCTAGTTTCCTTTACATTTAAGTATATTCAGGAAACTAAATTCTAGTCAATGAAATGTGGGAAGAAGTAATGAGTATCCTTTCTAGGTTTATGCCATGAAAACAACTTTTCCCTTCTGGCCTAATGTACGCATCATGGTGGTTTGAATTCATATGTTGCAGAAAGCAGAGCCACAAGGCAGAAGGCCTGGGCCCTGAATTGGAGAGCTGTGCAACAATCAGGAAAACCACTTTGGGATTTTACATATGTGAGAAATAAACTTGTACTACACCATTGAGATATTAGAGTTTACTTTTTGCAGCAGGTAAACTAGCATTATCATCACTTGCATTATCTTAACTAATATATTGCATAAACATTAGCCTCAAATTTGTGAAATGTATCCTCTTTCTTTCTCATTGAACTGTGAGCCTTTCCAAAATAGTAACCTAGAATAGGTAGTAAAATATCGTGAGTATACTCTAAATATTATTTTTGGATTGGATTGGATTGAATTGAATCATGTTGAATTGGATTGAAAGGAAACGTTATACATAAATTGGTAAGAAACTTCAGAGATGAAAAAGCTTTCTTCCAGCTAGAAGGAACATGGACGTTTTCAAGGAGAAAGTGGTCTTTGAGCTGATACTTGAAGAATTGAATTACTTTGGATATTCAGTGATGAAAATGATGTTACAGGAAAAATAAGTAGCATGAGCAAATGACACATAAACAAGAGAAGACAGTTTAGTCCAAATAGGATGTAGGGTCAATCAATGAAAAAAAGTATTTAAATTTACTTCAGTTTAGAAATATTTACTGGACACCTGTTCTGTCAGAATTATAAAGCCATGAAGAGATAATTTAAGAAAATAGTGTATATTGAACTGGCCAAAAAGTTTGTTTGGAGTTTTCTGTAAAATGAGTAAGATTACAGAAAAACCCGAATGAAATTTTTGGCCAACCCAATACAACAAAGCAGAAGTATATAATACCTTCTTTGAGAGCACAGAGAAATGAATCTCAAAGGAGACTAGAGTGAGATTTTTTTTTCTTTTTTTTTGCGGTACGTGGGCCCCTCACTGCTGTGGCCTCTCCCGCTGCAGAGCACAGGCTCCGGACGCGCAGGCTCTGCAGCATATGGGACCTTCCCGAACTGGGGCACGAACCCGTGTCCCCTGCATTGGCAGGCGGACTCTCAACCACTGCGCCACTAGGGAAGCCCCTAGAGTGAGTTTTGAAAACATAAGTTAACCACACCTGACAGAGCATGGAAAACATCACTTGCCCATCACTGTGTAACCAAAAGGGAGTCATTGCAGGGTTATCATTGTGATCCTTGAATTATGATCAATGAGTGTGGATATTGTTTTGTAAATAGTTGCAAATCATCAAAGAATTTTAAAGGGGCAATGAAAGACATGAGAAAAACATTGTTTTAGGGAAAGGGGTCTTAATAGTGGGGTAGCATCAGGGAACATGGAGATAAGATGTACTGTTATTAGGCAGCTGTAATTACTCATTTAAGTAATTATTGAGGACCTCTGTCTAGGTAGTATATAAATGTATAGTAAAAAATAAATTAGAGCTACAGCAGAAGTAGGATCAATGTCTTAATTCCTTGGGTATTGGAGGTGAGTGTGTATCAGTATATGGATTACTGTCAGTAGTGAGTAACAGAAAATACCAAAGAAGGTTTATTTCTCTCTTCTAAATGTAGGCATTCCAGCTCCATCTATCTTGTTATTAGAAATGAGGCTTTTGCTTCATAGTTCAGGATGACTACTTGAGCTCTTGCTATCATGTCCACATTCTAGCATCCTGGAAGAGATGAGAAGAGGCATACCATTTCCCTGTAACATTTCTTGGATGTGCTACATGCTAGCATCTCATTGGCCAGAACTTAAATCACATGTCCACACCTAGCTACAAGAGAGGTAGGAAAATGTAGTCTTTATTCTGAGAAGTCAATGTGCCTTACTAAAAACCAAGGCTTCTCTTGTTAAGGAAGAAGAGGAAAATGAATTATTAGCACTGTCTTTGTCACAGGGGCAAAAGAGAATTGTTATGATCATGGAGCAATACCTTATCTAGGGGGCTGCTAGAAAGGTTGGATAGAACTAGAATGAAATATCCAGGTGAGGAATATAAATTTTTGAATTATCTTTACTGAAATAGTAGCTGAGATAGGTAGAATGAGCAAATCTTTCCAGCTACAACTGTCCAGATAATTCAAGTTTCAAACTTTTCTTTTGTCTTTGTTACTTAAATAATGGAACTCTAGTTTGGGTCATCTACACAACTCAGATATCCTCATAATTCACTGGCTCTACCACTTATAAAGTATGTGACAGCACCTGTCATATAGTGCATGATAAGCAAATACTGAGTAGATCAGAATTTGAAAGGAGAAAAAGATGTTGAGCTGATGGTATATGAAGAAAAAAATAAATTAATAAAACCACCTGGTCTTTTCCTAAGAGTTGCATATGGTCTTATTTCCCACCATGCTGATTCCAATGGGTCATTTTGTTTGCTTTCCCTGCAGCCCCATTGGGCATTGGGCTTTGTCCCAGCAAATAGCACAGGTTACCTGCATGAGTTCCCTGAATCACTTCTGTTTTCACAGGTTCCTTGGTGACTATACTTTGACTTGAAAATGTCATGAATGTCATCAGGGGCTTTTGAACTCTCCCTTGGTCAGGCAGGGCTATCTTTTTTCCTTCCATGAGTTGGCTCAGGATCTGGAGGATAGAGTGTGCAGATCATGTTTCTTCAGGCCATCATTTTTTTTTTTTTAATTTCAACCAGATTCAAGTAAAATTATACCATAATTCCTGGTTTCTTTTTCTGAGCAATTTTCTACTTTTCGGCTTCTGCCACATTCCCCTTCTGGCATTTGGTTGCACTGCCCCTCCCCCCCTGCCCCATACCACCACGACTAACATCAAATAATTAAAGTAATAGATGTTATATATCAAGCACAAAGTATTGTTTCATATTGACTGTCCTTCTGACAGCCCTTCAACGTAATTATTACCAATTTTCAGGTAAGGACACTGAGGTGTTTTTTTTTGGGAAGGGGGTGGGTTGAGCATTTAAAAGATGAAATTGTTTGCTCAAAGTGACACAAAATTCAGTCATAAATTTAGGATTTAGTTACAGGTTGCTGTGTACTTTCCATTATTTCACACTGCCTCTCAAAAGACATGAATAGAACAAAAAAATTCACAATTTGTATGAAAACACAAAATACCCCGAATAGCCAAAGCAATCTTGAGAACGAAAAACAGAGCTGGAGGAATCAGGCTCCCTGACTTCAGACTATAGTACAAAGCTACAGTAATCAAGACAGTATGGTACTGGCACTAAAACAGAAAGATAGATCAATGGAACAGGATAGAAAGCCCAGAGGTAAACCCACACACATATGGTCACCTTATCTTTGATAAAGGAGGGAGGAATGTACAGTGGAGAAAGGACAGCCTCTTCAATAAGTGGTGCTGGGAAAACTGGACAGGTACATGTAAAAGTATGAGATTAGATCACTCTCTAAGACCATACACAAAAATAAGCTCAAAATGGATTAAAGACCTAAATGTAAGGCCAGAAACTATCAAACTCTTAGAGGAAAACATAGGCAGAACACTCTATGACATAAATCACAGCAAGATCCTTTTTGACCCACCTCCTAGAGAAATGGAAATAAAAACAAAAATAAACAAATGGGACCTAATGAAACTTCAAAGCTTTTGCACAGCAAAGGAAACCATAAAGAAGACCAAAAGACAACCCTCAGAATGGGAGAAAATATTTGCAAATGAAGCAACTGACAAAGGATTAATTTCCAAAATTTACAAGCAGCTCATGCAGCTCAATAACAAAAAAACAAACAACCCAATCCAAAAATGGGCAGAAGTCCTAAATAGACATTTCTCCAAAGAAGATATACAGATTGCCAACAAACACATGAAAGAATGCTCAACATCATTAATCATTAGAGAAATGCAAATCAAAACTACAATGAGATATCATCTCACACCAGTCAGAATGGCCATCATCAAAAAATCTAGAAAAAATAAATGCTGGAGAGGGTGTGGAGAAAAGGGAACACTCTTGTACTGCTGGTGGGAATGTGAATTTGTTCAGCCACTGTGGAGAACAGTATGGAGGCTCCTTAAAAAACTACAAATAGAACTACCATATGACCCAGCAATCCCACTACTGGGCATATACCCTGAGAAAACCATAATTCAAAAAGAGTCATGTACCAAAATGTTCATTGCAGCTCTATTTACAATAGCCCAGAGATGGTAACAACCTAAGTGTCCATCATTGGATGAATGGATAAAGAAGATGTGGCACATATATACAATGGAATATTACTCAGCCATAAAAAGAAACGAAATTGAGCTATTTGTAATGAGGTGGATAGACCTAGAGTCTGTCATATAGAGTGAAGTAGGTCAGAAAGACAAAGACAAATACCATATGCTAACATATATATGGAAGTTAAGAAAAAAAAATGTCATGATGAACCTAGGTGTAAGACAGGAATAAAGACACAGACCTACTAGAGAATGGACTTGAGGATATGGGGAGGGGGAAGGGTAAGCTGTGACAAAGTGAGAGAGAGGCATGGACATATATACACTACCAAATGTAAGGTAGATAGCTAGTGGGAAGCAGCTGCATAGCACAGGGAGATCAGCTCGATACTTTGTGACCGCCTGGAGGGGTGGGATAGGGAGGGTGGGAGGGAGGAAGATGAAAGAGGGAAGAGATATGGGAACATATGTATATGTGTAACTGATTCACTTTGTTATGAAGCAGAAACTAACACACCATTGTAAAGCAATTATACTCCAATAAAGATGTAAAAAAAAAAAAAGACACCAATAATTCTGCTTGTTTCCTTTCATTTCATTTGACTTAGCCTTGCTGAGTTCAAGCTTAAGAGAGATATGAGATTTTAGTCTTATTCAAAGCTATTACTTGTGATTGCAAGTTATGTGTGAAGTGAGATTAATCCCACAATTGACTAACTCATTGATTTTAGAAATTATCAATTGTTTATCAACTGTGGTTTAAAAGTTGATTTATTATGTTAATACCATTTTAGTATCTGAATATAACACATACATTTTCCTTATTGCTATGACTTATGGGAGGCCAAGCGAATCTGGACATGGACTTAAACTTTTGGGGTCTGAAATTTCATGCATCTTTTAAAACATGAATAGACTTTACTACCGAATTGATCTATAATATTTATGGAAAATGCATCTATACCTGATTCTAAGATGATAAATAATAGTAAAAAAATGAAATACAAAATGTGTCCTCACTTTGAAACATTCATCTCATGAATTTGTGTCAGAAGAGAATCATTCATTAGACAGAACTACAGTGCTTCTTGATTAATTGCCTATTTGTCAGAAGTCAAAATTATTTTTAAATGGATTAGCATTATTTTATCATTATTTGTCTGTTACCCAAATATTTTCCTTTAAAAAATAAACACATTACTATGGCAATGCAAACTGCTATACATTTTGTATGAAGTAAGTTAAATACATTTATGCCTTGTTCTTTGGCCCTGATTTTGGTATACGTGCTAAAGAAAGATTCTGAAAGAGGGAGAGCAGTGTATGCTCTGGAATTGAAAAAGTTAATTGCAGTATTCAAACAACCAAATGGCCAATAGGCAGGGAATAATGGGGAAATTATGGCAAATTTACTAAAAGGACCATTATATGCATGTTAAATATAAGAATGGAGAAAACAAGGGCCTCCCTGGTGGCGCAGTGGTTGAGAGTCCGCCTGCCGATGCAGGGGACATGGGTTCGTGCCCCGGTCTGGGAAGATCCCACGTGCCGCGGAGTGGCTGGGGCCTGTGAGCCATGGCCGCTGAGCCTGCGTGTCCAGAGCCTGTGCTCCGCAATGGGAGAGGTCACAACAGTGAGAGGCCTGTGTACCAAAAAAAAAAAAAAGAATGGAGAAAACAACCCATGACATAATAGTTGGTGAAAGAAGCAGAAAACAAAATTATAGCTACACTATTACAGTTACAGAGATTAGAGCTGATCTTTATATCCCCTTTCTTTTGTGTTCTACTATTGTTATTATTTTAGTTACATGGTTCTTAAAGTCTAGGAACTACTTATCATGAAACTTATTTTAGGGAAAAAGTGGAGAGGAGTCTTAAGTTGGGTAGTCCTGTAAAACCTGTGAATAGCATTGCTAAATGGTGCTTTACATGTCTTTCTCCATTCGTAGATTTATTAAGCAAATATTCATTAAATACTGTGCCCAATACACCTATTATATGAGCTGCATTGTAGTAGACAAGGCACACCATTTACCCTTGAGATAGTTTTAGTTTAGTTAGAGAGATAGGGTTATGGGGAAATTACAAATTTAAAATACATGAAGAAATTGTTGTAGCCATGAGAAGACTGAGACATGATAACTAAATGTAATGTGGGATCCTGGATGGCATCCTGGAACAGCAAAAGGACAGTAGGTTAAAAACATAGGAAATCTGGCTTCCCTGGTGGCGCAGTGGTTGAGAGTCCGCCTGCCGATGCAGGGCACATGGGTTCGTGCCCCGATCCGGGAAGATCCCACATGCCGCGGAGCGGCTGGGCCCGTGAGCCATGGCCGCTGAGCGTGCGCTCCGCAACGGGAGAGGCCACAACACTGAGAGGACCGCGTACCGCAAAAAAAAAAAAAAAACAAAGAAAAAAAATAGGAAATCTGAATAAAGCGTGGACTTTAGCTAATAATAATGTGTCAACACTGGATCATTAATTTTGGCAAATGTAGTAATGAAGCAAGTTAGTAATAAAGGAGATAGGTATGGGATATATATGGGAACTCTGTACTATCTTTGTAACATTTCTATAAATCTAAAACTTCTAAAATAAAGAGAGAGAGAGAGAGAGAGAGAAAGAGAGAGAGAGAGTGTGTAAAATAAAGGAATGGCACAAGACCACTATTTTCTCTCCTGTTTCTTTGTTTTGTCCTACTTTAGTGGCCTCTCCCTCTTAATCTCATTTTGGATTTCCCTCCTTTGTTTAACCTCTAAATATTGAACATTCCAGAGCTCAATTCTGTGTCCCTTTTGTCCCTCTACATATTTTCACTTTCTTCTTGGTGACCTCTTCTAAACTCATGGTTTTAAATATCATTTATATGTCAAAGAGTCATAAATGTATATCTCCTCTCAACCTCTCCTCAGAACTCCTTTTATATCCAACTGCCTACTTAACAACTCCCCATAATTGCTCACTAGCCTTATCAAATGGAGATCTTTACTCCACATTTCAAAGCTACTCTTCCCCTAGTATCTCTTGTTATCTCAATATCTGTCAACATCTAGTCACTCAGGACAAAAAAGGTGGAAGTTATCCTTGATTTATGTTCTTTAACTTCCTTCATTCAACTCATCAGCTAGTACTATTCACTCATCTCCTGAAATATACAGAGAAATAAAATATGTGTATATTTTATGCAATATGTATAAATATATATATATAGGGTCCATCTACTTCTATTTTCACCAACACTATGCTAGTTGAAGCCAACATCATCATTCTTCTGGACTACTACCTAAATCATCAGGCCTCATCTTGACCCTTTCTCCTCATACATCCATTATGGTTCACCCATAATGGCCACATTTATGTTTCTGGGAAAAGCCACTCCTGCCTGGCTTCTTAGGATATTTTAATCCACCTGAAATACTACAGCTGCTGATTTTCTTGAGGTCAGATCTTCTTTGTCATTTAAATTTCAGATTGAGTGTCAAAAATCTGAAAAGTCATCACTGTTACACAATCTAATGTGTCTTTCAAGTCATTCTCTATTACCTCAACTTATTTAATTATACTGCAAAGTATGTTTCTCTATCTAATATTTTTTTATTATTGTTATTATTATGATTTAGTCATTGCTATGATCTAAATGATTAGATCAATTCCAGGAATACAAAGCCTAAACAACCTACTACTTTGTGTTTTTTTTTAATTTAATTAATTTGCAGGTTCTTATTAGTTATTTATTTTATACATGTTGGTGTATATATGTCAATCCCAATCTCCCAATTCATCCCACCACCACCACCACCACCACCACCACCACTTTCCCCCCTTGGTGTCCATACATTTGTTCTCTACATCTGTGTTTCTACTTCTGCCTTGCAAATCATTCATATACAATATTTGTTTTTCTCTTTCTGACTTACTTCACTCTGTGTGACAGTCTCTAGGTCCATCCATATCTCTACAAATGACCCAGTTTCATTCCTTTTTATGTCTGAGTAGTATTCCAATGTATATATGTACCACATCTTCTTTATCCATTGATCTGTCGATGGGCATTTAGGTCGCTTCCATGACCTTCCTATTGTAAATAGTGCTGCAATAAACATTGGGGTGCATGTGTCTTTTTGAATTATGGTTTTCTTGGGTATATGCCCAGTAGTGAGATTTCTGGGTCATATGGTAATTCTATTTTTAGTTTTGTAAGGAACATTCATACTGTTCTCCATAGTGGCTGTATCAACTTACATTCCCACCAACAGTGTAAGAGGGTTCCCTTTTCTCCACACCCTCTCCAGGATTTGTTGTTTGTAGATTTTCTGATGATGCCCATTCTAACCGGTGTGAGGTGATACCTCATTGTAGTTTTGAATTGCATTTCTCTAATAATTAGTGACATTGAGCAGCTTTTCATGTGTCTTTTGGCCATCTGTATGTCTTCTTTGGAGAAATGTCTATTTAGGTCTTCTCCCCATTTTTGGATTGGGTTGTTTGTTTTATTAATATTGAACTGCATGAGCTGTTTATACATTTTGGAGATTAATCCTTTGTCCATTGATTCATTTGCAAATATTTTTTCTCATCTGAGGGTTGTATTTTCATTTTGTTTATAGTTTCCTTTGCTGTGCAAAAGCTTTTGTTTCATTAGGTCCCATTTGTTTATTTTTGTTTTTATTTCCATTACTCTAGGAGGTGGGTCATAAAAGATCTTGCTGTGATTTATGTCAAAGGGTGTTCTTCCTATGTTTTCCTCGAAGAGTTTTATAATGTCCAGTCTTACATTTAGGTCTTTAATAGGTCTTTAATCCATTTTTTAAAAAACATCTTTATTGGAATATAATTGCTTTACATTGTTGTGTTAGTTTCTGCTGTATAACAAAGTGGATCAGCTATAGTGTACGTATTTCCCCATATCATCTCCCTCTTGTGTCTCCCTCTCACCCTCCATATCTCACCACTCTAGGTGGTCACAAAGCACCGAGCTGGTCTCCGTGTACTATGCAGCTGCTTCCCATTAGCTATCTATTTTACATTTGGTGATGTATATATATCAATGTCACTTCATCCCAGCTTGCTATTCCCCATCTCTGTGTCCTCAAGTCCATTCTCTATGTCTGTGTCTTTATTCCTGTCCTGCCCCTAGGTTCTTTTGAAAGTTTTTTTTTAAAGATTCCATACATATGTGTTAGCATACAGTATTTGTTTTTCTCTTTCTGACTTACTTCACTCTGTATGACAGATTCTAGGTCCCTCTACCTCACTACAAGTAACTCAATTTCATTTCTTTTTATGGTGAGTAATATTGCATTGTATATATGTGCCTCTTATTCTTTATCCATTCTTTTGTCAATGGACACTTAGGTTGCTTCCATTTCCTGGCTATTGTAAATAGTGCTGCAATGAACATTGTGATATATGACTCTTTTGCCTTATTGTTTTCTCAGATTTTATTCTTCTTATAGTTTAATTCAGGTTTTTTTTTTTTTTTTTTTTTTTTTTTTGCTTTTTTGTGTCTTCTTCCAGTACAATGTAAGTTTTTGGAAAATAGCAACTTTGTATTCTTGATTCTTAGAACACTACCTGACAATCACAGGACCTCAATAAATGTTTCAAGTGACAAATAATCAGTGGATAGTAAAGTCCTGAAATTTAGGGAGAGGAGGGGCTACAGTGGAGGTAGAATGATAGGAGAAATTTACTGAAAGGAGTGAGAACTTGTAAGGCTTTGAGGATTGAGTAAGACTAGTCAATAAGTAGATAAAGATGGAATTCCAGAAAAAAAAAAGAGTAGAACAAAGGTGGAGAGAGCAATAAACATGGTCTCCTTGGGAAAAGCAGGTGAACAGAAATTTTGTGAAGATTATGACATCAGAATTTGTGGCAAATCCAAATTGCAGAGATTCTTGGAATCAGCAATGTTAGTAACTTTCCTTCTGTTGATTTTCAGCTCCAACTACCTTTGAGCCTTTTAACCATGATCTCATTCTAAGTCTTTTGAGTGAAAGTAATATACGCTGCTCCATCACCATTTTTTTTCTTTATTTATTTCCCAATGCAAATTTTGATGTCAGCTTGCTTGGGTCTGGCCCAGTGTGTAAGGTGATTCTAGGTTATACCCATCTTCTGTGGTTGGAACTGCCACAACAACAAAAAGGAGTATAAAATTGAAATAGTTTTTCCTTACTATCAAAAGAAGGGCCTTTGCTATGTGTATTTCATCATCTGACAGTGATGACAGCATTTATTGTCAACACAATTTTTTTTATTAGACAGCTGGATTTTTCCCAGGGGCTGGTTGCACATCAAGTAAGGAAATCCAAATCCACAGACAAAGAGAAGCAGAGAACACAGTGGAAAATAAGGCTGCTTTCTGTTCACCCGTTTGTTCTGAGAAATTCTTAGCTCTCCACCCACGGGAAATCAGATGTAAACAACAACAAGATGATTATTGACAATCTGGCTGGGAGACGTTAAAATGGAAATGCAGTACTTATCTTGGTGCTCTAGCTCAGATAAACTACTGTAGTAGTATAGCAGAACTTTAAATGAGGTGCCTTTTAAATGTGCTGCCCTGTCTTTCCAAATTGCCAAGCAGTAGGTAGCCAGACTGGGAATTTGAAAACATATTATGTAAAATGTCTTTATTTTCTTCAATTCTAGCCTGTATTCAGTTCTAGCCTATATTTTGTAATTGATGGGCATCAAGTGGGCCCTGCTTAGGCTGACTGATTTTTGCAGGGTGAATCTGGATCATTCACAATGCATGTTAAAGAAAGCTAATGAAAACTCTACAGTTCCATCATTATAATAGACTTGATTCAGACGGTCTAATTATCTTGCTGCCTGCTAAAATCTTAAATAATTCCACATCTGAGTGGATGGGGTAGTTGAAGAAACAATGATTGGAGATGAAGAGAGAACAAAAAGTTTTGCAACTCTCTTCATGGAACAGAGGCTTTCAGTGATACTTTTGTCAGTTGCAGTACTCAACTATCCAGGGGCTTCTTTTTCCTTCTTCCTTTTAAATGATGTTTCTTGAATTGATGCTTCAGTCAGACTGATAGGTATTCCTTATATGGATGTGTGTGTGTATATGTGTGTAGGGAGAGGTAAAGAAAAGAGGTGAGATAGAGGTAGAGATAAGTGACAGTGCAATTCAAATAGGCTTAAATACATACTTACTATTTCTCATCAGTAGAAATATCCTGAGTGTTTTTTATAAAACTTTATGACAGTATATTTACAGGTTAATAATCAGTTTGAAAATAACGATGTGGTAGGCTGCTGTTACAGTTTGTAGTATGACTTATGGGTAGAAAAGAATTATTTTATGTATAGTCAGTCTTCTTTCTTGGACAACATGGACACAGTACTTCTCTGCTTTCATCTTAGTCTGTTTTCTCTTTTGTTTTTGCTTTAGCTCAACAGAACTCACCAAAAATCCATGAAGGCTGGTGGGCATACAAGGAGGTGGTCCAGGGAAGCTTTGTCCCAGGTAAATGCACATTTATTACTTTATTTTTAAGAAAATAATTTGAGTGAAATGTAGTATTATTTCCAGAATTTTGCATTTGCTACATGGCATGGAATGTATTGCAAAAGGCATCATAGTCTGACTTATGTGTTAGATGAATCCTCCATCAAGAGAAAGTTTATTAAGTGAGTGGTAATTTAACCAAGACTACGTTTTTCCATCTGTGCTTACATCTTAATGTCCTTCCATCTACAGGTGGCTGTGTCAGGGAGAGGGCAATGCAAGAGTTGGGGTTGAGGTTCTGTATGCTAAAATTTGGTTGAGAAAGAGTGATTTTTTAATGTTAATGAAACAGGAAGTCTGAAAACTAGCAATTAGGCTTGCTGGGATGCACACCGTCTCTGATGTCACTTCAGTAGCATTCACGGTCAGGACTTAGCAGATTGGGCCAAATACCAGGTAAAAAAATCATAGGTAAAGTGAATGTTTTCAGCATGGGAGGAGAGAACTGAAGACAGGTTAAAGCCAGAAACATACCATAACATTAGTTTTGAGACAAGGTAGAGTGTCGTTGTCTTCCCCCACTACTCTTATCCTAATTATAGTCCTCAGTCTTCTGCTTCTTCAAGATTGTAGGGAAAGAGGAAAGAGAAAGAGCATGAATGTTAAAGAGAAGGATGGAAGGGAAGGCAGGTGAGATATTTCAAAGTATTTTTAACTGCTTATATGTGAAAGGGTAAGAGATAAAGCTCTCAAGAGGAGGCAATGTGGGGTTCCAAATCAGGCAATGAAAACAGAGGTCAAGTGTCAGTTGAGGTCTTTGTAGTTAGTGGCAGGTGGGAAGAGCGGTGCCCCCAGGTCACCTGGTTCATTCTTGGATGCTATGTCGTCTTTTCCTGTCCTTCTGTATAGTTCATTATATCAGCTGTGCAGAGCTAAGCAAGTTGCTAAACTCCTCTGAGCATCACTTTTTTCATTTGTATTGTGGGACATAAATACGTACCTTTGAAGCTTTTCATTAAGAGGAAAGCAGGCATGGTGAGAGAGAGTGAATGACCCAGGGAAAAGCCAGTTGACTGCTGAATAGTTTCATAAATTGGTATTATTAACTTGATAAATTTACTATGATACATTTATGTCTTGGCCCAGTGGGCATAGAAACTGGGCTTGATTAATTCACCCAGATATGATCAAGTTTCTAATAATATTCTTACAATAATTTAATTGACACAGATGTGTTCATATGGCATGATATAGATATATGACATTTTACACTTACAATTGGGGGCATCCCTTTCCAATCGATAGAAGGTTGTGTATTTTTTTCTGAGGAATCTTCTTCTCATATTCAAGACATCCCAGAAATTACATTTATAATAATATTTTTATGCTTCGTGATTATTAAATTAGAGCAACAAAGGGCATTCTGCCAGATTATAAATCTTGCTAAACTAGTAATATTCTCCATAGTGACTGAAATGCTCATGGATAATACTGGATACATTCTGGAAAATTTTGCTTTTCTGCTCCACAGTTTTTTGACTTTTTCCCCTTTGTTGACACATTTTTCCTTTACATGTACTTAAGTCCCTATTTTGAGTTTGTTGTTGCTTCTAAGACAACCACAGGAAAGAAGTTTTATCTTTCCTTTATGTGTTGATTTAAAAGAATTTAAGTTTCCCTTATTTCAAGTTTTAAATGAGGTAATATGTATAAAACCGTCTATATGGGAACCAGTAAGGTGTGGAGTTATGAGCATGAACTCTGGAGTTGGACAGACCTGGAGCTGAATCTAGACTCTATGGCTTCCTTCTGGTAGAACTGTCACCAAGTCACCTACCAACTCTCATTCCCCCAGGTTCTTCATCTGTTAGAATGAAGATAAGGACCAAATCATCCTCACAAATTTTTGTGAGGATTAAATTGCATAATGTAGGTAAAGTGTCTGGTGCATCATGTGAGTCAGTACCTGTAATGCTGTTGGCATTTCTATCATTATTTTATCATAACAACATAACTGGATATTTGATACTTCTCTGTTTGAGAAAGGAAGAGAACTGTAAATTAAAAAATGTAATCATGAAAGTGAGGGTCTCTCATGATGCTAGAACATGGAAGGTGCTTAGTAAATGTTCCTTGAATTTGTAAGCTCAAAGTGTCTCCATACAGTGACCGCTGGAGAGGAAACTTCATCATTCTCTAGATTTAACAGTCCCAAAATTCTTTGGCTTCTTGGTAAAGAAGACTGGTATCTGATAATCTCAATTCCTAAACTTTTGGGAATTTCAGATGTCTTTAAAAAGATAAGAGTCATGAGAATTTGTGAATTAAGTAATTGGACCTTAGGCTCTAACATCTCACAGACTCCAAATGACCCACTTTATCTGAATTGGTGCTTAGGCCAATGGTCCCTTTTTCTCTCATTATCATTACTGAATATAAGGTTAAGAATGTTCTTTACTTTGCCCTGGGATTTTTTTCAGATTATCGATGTGTAAAAGAGAAGAGAATCTCTTATGACTAGATTATTTGGACAAGTTTTATTGTCCATGAGCTTTTACTAGAGTGTCCATAAATAATTATCAGTTGACATAATAGTTGTGAATCTGTTACCTTAACAAAGCTTGTAGTAGATAAAAATACATGATTTCTACAGTGATGGCAAACACAAGGTTGATTATTGTCAGAATAGCCCACTTTGTTCAGTTCAACAGTACTTAAGGAGTAGCCACCTGATACTGAGCACATGTGTGGGACTGTTGATAAAGAGCTAACTGATACATAGTTCTTATACAAGGATAAACCCACAGTCTAAAGAGGAAATAAAGCAATAAACCCATGACTTAGTATAAGGGCTGTAATAGGGTTTATAAGACATATAAAGGAGGCCATAAAGCGTTGGGATTCAGCCTGCCTGGTGTTTAACAGATTTTGTTGTTTACTTGCTTAAATCTGTATCTTCATCCAGCATCACCCATAACCACCATCTGCCTTACAGACAGAGCACCAATTTTATTTGGGTGTTTACCTCCACATAGTCATGTGCTCAGGGAAGGAGACCTTCCTAGCCCCAGAAGGTTACTCTTGGCTATATCTACACCATGGTGATTTCAGCCTCTTTTTTTGACAGTGATTGATTTAGACGTCATGATGGCTACTTTTATGTGTCAACTTGGCTGACCCACAGTACCCAGATATCTGATCAAACATTATTCTAGACTTTTCTGTGAAGATATTTTTAAAATGAGATTAGCATTTATACTGGTAGACTCTGAGTAAAGCAGATTACTCTCCATAATGTTGGTGGGCCTCATGCAATCAGTTGTGGGCCTTAAGAGAAAAAGGCTGAGGGAACTTGTGTTTCCAGAAGTTTTTGGCCTTCAGCTGCAACATCAACTGGGCCTCCAGGCTGCTGGCCTACCTTGAAAATTTCAGATTTGTCAGTCTCCATAATCATGTGAGCCCATTCCTTAAAATAAATTTCTCTCTCTGTAGACCCCCCCACACACACACACACAAACACACACATTCTATTGGTTCTGTTTCTCTGGAACACCCTGACTAATACACTAACACAGATATGAACATATGATAAATAGTTCTCTCCATCACTTGTGAGGGGAGTCCACTGAAAAAACTTGGGAACAAAAGCCACACTAAAGATGGCAGAACAGAAAGTTGGAAAGAACCAAGATCTTTTATGGGCCACTTGAGTATTGAATTAACCATGGAACTGCCTCAGCATTTTTTTTCTTGAGATAAAAAAAACATCTTGTTGTTGGAGCCACTTTGAGTCAGACTTTCTGTTACTTGCAGCCCAAAAAATTCTTCAAGAGTCACATTTCTCAATACAGAGCAGAGGAAGGAAGGAAGTCTTGGGTCTTGACAATCTTCAGGATTATCCAAAGTGGATAAGGAGAAGAATGTTAGGATTATCAGGATAAACAGCACTGGCAAAGAGGAGTGAAAATTCACTGTGGGTTTGGGGAATGCTGGGTACCTCTGAGTCTCTAAGAGGCAGGGTACACGATAAGATGTGATGAATGAGGAGACCAGCAAGGTCATCAGGGGCCATGCTGTTAAATTCTTTGTGTTCCATGTTCAAGAGCTTAGGCACAGCTTTTTGGTTGTTTTGTTTTGTTCTGTTTTTTAAATAGAGGGATTATAAGACATTTTTAAGCTCTGGAGTGACACAATCAAATGTAAATTTTAAAAAGCCAGCTATGAGCCAAATGGCCATGGACATGACAAAATTACACATATTTACAGTGTAGCTATTGATGAAAAAGACCAGAAGACTAGCATAAAAGATATACAACTAAAGGTGTAAAGAAGGAACCACAACAGGACAGGTAAAAGGGTCAGAGAAGCAGTATAGTCGAGACCCATAGACCCAGGTGGGCCATCCACAAATGGGAGGATAATTATAGTTGCAAGGAGCATGGGATCCAAGCCCCACACTGGGCTCCCCAGCCTGGGGGTTCTGCACCATGAAGATGAGCCCCCAGAATGTTTGGCTTTGAAAGCCATCAGGGCTTACTTTTGGGAGAGTCAGAGGGCTGTGGGAAATAGAGACTCCAATCTTAAAAGGCCCACACAAAATCTCACACACTGCAGGACCCAGGAAAGAAGCAGTAATTTGAAAGGATTCTGGGTCATACCAACTTGCTGATCTTAGAGAGTCTCCTGGAGAGACAGAGGGTAACTGGAGCTCATCCTGGGAATACAGACACTGGTGGCAGTCATTTTGGGGATCTTGTTCTACCACAGTTACACTGATTCTGGCAAGCACTATTTTGGAGTCCTCTCTGTAGCTTATTAGTGCTGGAACTGTCACCCACCAACAGGGTGGCTGCCTTAAAGCCCCCTGAGCCCACAGCCATTCCAGAACCCAGCTTTTACACCAGAGGGCCCAGGACCCAGCATAAATAGCTCCAGACCACCCTCACCAACCAGTGGACAGGCACCAACTCTGAGACCCCCTGGGCCCTGCAGCCAGAGACCCTGGGACCTGGATCCAGCCACTAGCCCCAGGAACTGCTGGAGCTTTGAAATCAGCCACTTTGTGACCCAGCCCTGCCCACCAGTGACTGGTAGCCTCGTCACAAGGCAGGGCTGGCAACCAACACACTCAGCCCATATAGGAGCACACTAGAGTATATAGCTCTGTCGACCAGAGGTGAGTGTGCTGCTGGGATACCTAGGACATCTTCCACAAAAAAGCCACTTCTCCACAATTGAGAAATGTAAGCAACCTTCCAAATGCATAGAAATAAAAAGAGCAAATTAAGAAAAATTAGGCAACAGAGGAATATGTTCCAAATGAAAGAACAAAATAAAACCACAGAAAAACTAAGTGAAGTGGAGATAAGCAGTCTACCTAATAAAGAGTTCAAAGTAATGATCATAAAGATGTTCAAAGAACTTGAGAGAAGTTTGGATAAACAGAGTGAGAAGTTAAACATTTTAACAGAGTTTAAAAATGTAAAGAAGAACCAGACAGAGCTGAAACATACAATATCTGAAGTAAAAAGTACACTAGAAGGAACCAACAGTAGAGTAGATGATACAGAGGAACAATTCAGTGCATTGGAAGACAGAGAAGTGGAAATCATTGAAGCTGAACAAAAAGAGAAAAAAGAACAAAAAGAAATGAGGACAATTTAAAAGACCTCGGAAACAACATCAAGTGTACTGACATTCACGTTATAGGAATCTCAGAAGGAAAAGAGAGAGAGAAAGGGACAGAGAATATATTTGAAGACATAAGAGCTGAAAATTTCCCTAACCTGGGAAAGGAAACAGACATCAAGGTCCAGGAAGCACAGAGAGTCCCAAACAAGATCAACTCAAAGGGGACTACATCAAGACACATTGTAATTAAAATGGCAAAAATTAAAGATAAAGAGAGAATAATAAAAGTGGCCAGGGAAAAACAACAAGTTACATACAAGGGAACACCCATAAGGCTATCAGCAGACTTTTCTGCGGGTCAGAAGGGAGTGGCACTATATATATATATTTTTTTTTTTTTTTTTGCGGTACACGGGTCTCTCACTGTTGTGGCCTCTCCCATTGCGGAGCACAGGCTCCGGATGCACAGGCTCAGCGGCCATGGCTCATGGGCCTAGCCGCTCCGCAGCATGTGGGATCTTCCTGGACCAGGGAACAAACTCGTGTCCCCTGCATCGGCAGGCGGACTCTCAACCACTGAGCCACCAGGGAAGCCTGCGGCACAATATATTTAAAGTGACGAAAGGAAAGCTGCAACCAGGATGGTGGAGCATAGGCAGGGCAGACGGATGAGCACATATATGTCTGAAGGAAAAGCAGTGGATGGAAGCTTCTCTGGTATGTAAAGCATACTGTGAGTTAAATTTTGGAGGCATTGGAATGAGTTGTTTCAAACATATACTTAGTGTGAGGTTACTGTTAGCTGTGCTGTTTACAGGGTAAACCAAGAATAAAGTAGCCAACCCCAGACTTCTGCCTGGTGCAAAGTCTTGCATATGAAATGTCTACTAATACTCTAATTGGTAAAGGCAAATATATGGTAAATGAAGTAAATAATGATTTTCTACATTATATAGGCACAATGATCAGGGGATCAATCCACGAAGAAGATTAAATAATTAGAAATATATATGGTTCCAACATAGAAGCATCTAAATACATAAAGCAAATATTAACAGATATAAAGTGAGAAATTGGCAGTAACACAATAATATTGGGGACTTTTTTTTTTTTTTTTTTTGCTGCACACGGGCCTCTCACTGTTGTGGTCTCTCCCGTTGTGGAGCACAGGCTCCGGACGCGCAGGCTCAGCGGCCATGGCTCACAGGCCCAGCTGCTCCGCAGTATGTGGGATCCTCCCAGACCGGGGCACAAACCCGTTTCCCCTGCATCAGCAGTTGGACTCTCAACCACTGCACCACCAGGGAAGCCCAATATTGGGGACTTTAGCACTTCACTTACATCAATGGACAGACCATCGAGATAGAAAATCATCAGGGAAACACTGACGTTAAATGACACATTAGACCAAATGAACTTAGTAGCTGTGTATAGAACTTTCCATCCAAAGCAGCAGAATACACATTCTTTTCAAGTGCACATGGAACAGTCTCCAGGATAGATCACATGCTGGGTGACAAAATAAGTTTAAGTAAATTCAAGAAAATTGAAATCATGTCAAACATTTTTTTGGGTCACAATAATGTGAGACTAGAAATCAACTGCAAGGGAAAAGCAACAAATAGCATACAAGGGAATCCCCATAAGGTTAACAGCTGACCATTCAGCAGAAACTCTGAAAGCCAGAAGGGAGTGGCAGGACATATTTAAAGTGATGAAAGGGAAAAGCCTACAAACAAGTTTACTCTACCCAGAAGGATCTCATTCAGATTTAACAGAGAAATTAAAACCTTTACAGAGAAGCAAAAGCGAAGAGAATTCAGCACCACAAAACCAGCTCTACAACAAATTCTAAAGGAAATTTACTAGGTCTGGTGGGTTTTTGCCTTGCTCCTTCATCTGCTGTGTGTTTCTCTGTCTTATTTTACTTAACTTTCTGTGTTTGGGGTCTCCTTTTCGCAGGCTGCAGGTTCATAGTTTTCATTGTTTTTGGTGTCTATCCCCAGTGGCTAAGGTTGATTCAGTGGGTTGTGTAGGCTCCCTGGTGCAGGGGACTAGTACTTGTGTTCTGGTGGATGAGGCTGGATCTTGTCTTTCTGGTGGGCAGGTCCATGTCTGGTGGTGTGTAGTGGGGTGTCTGTGGCCTTATTATAATTTTAGGCAGCCTCTCTGCTGATGGATGGGGTTGTGTTCCTGTCTTGCTAGTTGTTTGGCATAGGGTTTCTTACACTATAGCTTGCTGGGTGTTGAGTGGAGCTGGGTCTTGGTGTTGAGATGGAGATCTCTGGGAGATTTTCATCATTTGATATTACATGGAGCTGAGAGGTCTCTTGTGGACCAGTGTCCTGAAGTTGGCTCTCCCACCTCAGAGGCATAGCACTGACTCCTGGGTGCAGCACCAAGAGCCTTTCATCCACACAGCTAAGAATAAAAGGGAGAAAAAGTAGAAAGAAAGAATTAGTAGAAGGAAGAAAGAAAGAGAGAGAGAGAGAGAGAGGGAGGGAGGGAGGGAGGGAGAGAGAGAGAGAGAAAGAAAAAAGATAAAGTAAAATAAAATAAAGTAAAATAAAATAGTTTTTAAAATAAAAAATAATTGTTAAGAAAAAATATTCTTTTTAAGTGATAAAAAGAAACAACAAAAAAACCCCAAAACAATGGAGAGACAGAACCCTGGGACAAATGGTAAAAGTAAAGCTATACAGACAAAATCACACACAGAAGCATACACATGCACACTCACAGAAAGAGAAAAAGGGAAATATATATATATATATCATTGCTCCCAAAGTCCACCTCCTCAATTTGGGATGATTCGTTGTCTCTTCAGGTATTCCACAGATGTAGGGTACATCAAGTTGATTGTGGAGATTTAATCCTCTGCTCCTGAGGCTACTGCGAGAAATTTCCCTTTCTCTTGTTCGCACAGCTCCCAGGGTTCAGCTTTGGATTTGGACCCGCCTCTGCATGTAGTCATCTGAGGGCGTCTGTTCTTTGCTCATACAGGACAGGGTTAAAGGATGAGCTGATTCGGGGGCTTTAGCTTACTCAGGCTGGGGGGGATGGAGGGGTACGGATGCAGGGCAAGCCTGTGGCGGCAGAGGCCGGTGTAACGTTGCACCAGTGTGAGGCGCACGGTGCGTTCTCCCAGGGAAGCTGTCCCTGGATCACGGGACCCTGGCAGTGGCAGGCACACAGCCTCCCAGGAGGGGAGGTGTGGATAGTGACCTGTGCTTCCTCACAGGCTACTTGGTGACTACAGCAGCAGGCTTAGCATCTCATGCCCATCTCTGGGGTCAGCACTGATAGCCATGGCTCATGCCCATCTCTGGAGCTCCTTTAAGCGGCACTCTTAATCCCCTCTCCTCGGTCACCAGGAAACAAAGAGGCAAGAAAAAGTCTCTTTTATCTTCGGCAGCTCCAGACTTTTTCCCAGACTCCCTCCCGGCTAGCTGTGGTGCACCAGCCCCCATCAGGTTGTGTTCACACAGCCAACCCCAGTCTTCTCCCTGGGATCTGACCTCCGAAGCCCAAGGCTCAGTTCCCAGACCCCACCTGCCCTGGCTGGTGAGCAGACAAGCCTTTCAGGCTGGTGAGTGCTGGTTGGCACCGATCCTCTGTGTGGAATCTCTCCGCTTTTCCCTCTGCACCCCTGTTGCTGCACTCTCCTCCATGGCTCCGAAGCTCCCCCCTCTGCCACCCACAGTCTCCACCCGCGAAGGGGCTTCCTAGTGTTTGGAATCCTTTCCTCCTTCACAGTTCCCTCCCACTGTTGCAGCACCGTCCCTATTCTTTTGTCTCTGTTTTTTCTTTTTTTTTTTTGCCCTACCCAGGTACTTGGGGAGTTTCTTGCCTTTTGCAGGGTCTGAGGTCTTCTACCAGTGTTCAATAGGTGTTCTGCAGGAGTTGTTACACATGTAGATGTGTTTCTGATGTATTTGTGGGGAGGAAGGTGATCTCCATGTCTTACTCTTCCACCATCTTGAAGCTCCTTCCTACCATACTGTTTTGATTACTGTAGCTTTGTAGTATAGTCTGAAGTCAGGGAGCCCCATTTTTATTTCTCAAGATTGCTTTGGATCTTTTGTGTTTCTATACAACAAATTGTGATTTTTTTTTGTTTTACTTCTGTGAAAAATGCAATTGGTTCTTAAGGGTCTTTTGTGTTTCTTAAGGGTCTTTTGTGTTTCCATACAACAAATTGTGATTTTTTTTTGTTTTACTTCTGTGAAAAATGCGATTGGTAGTTTGATAGGGATTGCATTGACTCTGTAGATTGCTTTGGGTAGTATAGTCATTTTCATAATATTGATTCTTCCAATCCAAGAACATGGTATAACTCTCCATCTGTTTGTGTCATCTTTAATTTATTTGATCAGTGTCATAGTTTTCTGCCTACAGGTCTTTGGCCTCCTTAGGTAGGTTTATTCCTAGGTATTTTATTCTTTCTGTTGCAGTTTTAAATGGAAGTGTTTCTTTAATTTCTTTTTCAGATTTTTCTTCATTAGAGTATAGGAATGCAAGAGATTTCTGTGCATTAATTTTGTTTCCTTCTAGTTTACCAAATTCATTGATTAGCTCTAGTAGTTTTGTGGTAGCATCTTTAGGATTCTCTATGTATACTATCATGTCATCTGCAAACAGTGACAGTTTCACTTCTCATTTTCTGATTTGGATTCCTTTTATTTCTTTTTCTTCTCTGATTGCTGTGGCTAAAACTTCCAAAACCAAGTTGAATAATGGTGGTTAGAGTGGGCAGTCTTGTCTTGTTCCTGATCTTAGTGGAAATGGTTTCAGTTTTTCACCATTGAGGAAGATGTTGCTGTGGGTTTGTCATATATGGCCTTTATTATGTTGAGGTATGTTCCCTCTATACCTACTTTCTGGAGGGTTTTTTTTTTTTATCATAAGTGAGTGTTGGATTTTGTCAAAAGCTTTTTCTGCATTTATTGAGATTATCATATGGTTTTCTCCTTCTATTTGTTAATATGGCTTATCACATTGATTGATTTGCATATATTCAAGAATCCTTGTATTCCTGGAATAAACCCCAATTGATCATGGTGTGTGATCCTTTTAATGTGCTGGTGGATTCTATTTCCTAGTATTTTGTTGATGATTTTGGCATCTATCAGTGACATTTGCAATATCAGTGATATTGGCCTGTAGTTTCCTTTATTTGTGGCATTTTTATGTGGTTTTGGTATAAGGGTGATGGTGCGCTTGTAGAATGAGTTTGTGAGTGTTCCTCCCTCTGCTATATTTTGGAAGAGTTTGAGAAGGTTAGGTGTTAGCTCTTCTCTAAATGTTTGATAGAATTCTCCTGTGAAGCCATCCGGTCCTGGGCTTTGGTTTGCTGGAAGATTTTTAATCACAATTTCAATTTCAGTGCTTGTGATTAGTCTGCTTTTATTATCTATTTCTTCCTGGTTCAGTCTCAGAAGCGTTTTGCATTTCTAAGAATTTGTCCATTTCTTCCAGGTTGTCCATTTTATTGGCATAGAGTTGCTTGTAGTAATCTCTCATGATCTTTTGTATTTCTGCAGTGTCAGCTGTTACTTCTTTTTCATTTGTAATTCTATTGATTTGAGTCTTCTCCCTTTTTTTCTTGATGAGTCTGGCTAATGGTTTATCAATTTTGTTTATCTTCTCAAAGAACCATCCTTCAGTTTTATTGTTCTTTGTTATTGTTTCCTTCGTTTCTTTTTCATTTTTTTTCTGATCTAATATTTATGATTTCTTTTCTTCTGCTAACTTTCGGGTGTTTTTGTTCTGCTTTCTCTAATTCCATTACGTGTAAGGTTAGGTTGTTTATTTTAGATGTTTCTTGTTTCCTGAGGTAGGATTGTATTGCTGTAAACTTCCCTCTTAGAACTGCTTTTGCTGCATCCCATAGGTTTTGTGTCATCATGTTTTCATTGTCACTTGTTTCTAGGTATTTTTTGATTTCCTCTTTGATTTCACCAGTGATCTCTTGGTTATTTAGTAGTGCATCGTTTAACTTCCCTGTGTTTGTATATTTTACAGATTTTTTCCTGTAATTGATATCTAGTCTCATAGTGTTGTGGTCAGAAAAGTTACTTAATATGATTCCAGTTTTCTTAAATTTTCAAAGGCTTGATTTGTGACCCCAGATATGACCTTTCCTGGAGAATGTTACATGGGCACTTGAGATAAAAGTGTATTCTGTTGTTTTTGGATGGAGTGTCCTATAAATAGCAGTTAAGTCTGTCTTGTTTAATGTATCATTTAAAGCTTGTGTTCCTTATTTATTTTCATTTTGGATGATCTGTCCATTGGTGAAAGTGGGGTGTTAAAGTCCCCTACTATTATTTTATTACTGTTGTTTTCTGCTTTTATGTCTGTTAGCATTTGCCTTATGTATTGAGGTGCTCCTAAGTTGGGTTCATAAATATTAAAAATTGTTATAGGTTCATCTTGGATTTATCCTTTGATCATTATGTAGTGTACTTCTTTGTCTCTTCTAATAGTCTTTATTTTATTTATTTATTTTTTTATTTATTTTTTTTAACATCTTTATTGGAGTATAATTGCTTTACAATGGTATGTTAGTTTCAGCTTCACAACAAAATGAATCAGTTATATATATACATATATTCCCATATCTCTTCCCGCTTGCGTCTCCCTCCCTCCCACCCTCCCTATCCCACCCCTCCAGGCGGTCACAAAGCACCAAGCTGATATCCCTGTGCTATGCGGCTGCTTCCCACTAGCTATCTACCTTACGTTTGGTAGTGTATATATGTCCATGCCGCTTTATCGCTTTGTCACCGTTTACCCTTCCCCCTCCCCAAGCCTCAAGTCCATTCTCTAGTAAGTCTGTGTCTTTATTCCTGTTTCACCCCTAGGTTTTTCATGACATTTTTTTTTTAAATTCCGTATATATGTGTTAGCATACGGTATTTGTCTCTCTCTTTCTGACTTACTTCACTCTGTATGACAGACTCTAGGTCTATCCACCTCATTACAAAAAGCTCAATTTCGTCTCTTTTTATGGCTGAGTAATATTCCATTGTATATATGTGCCACATCTTCTTTATCCATTCATCGGATGATGGACACTTAGATTGTTTCCATCTCTGGGCTATTGTAAATAGAGCTGCAATGAACATTTTGGTACATGACTCTTTTTGAATTATGGTTTTCTCAGGGTATATGCCCAGTAGTGGGATTGCTGGGTCATATGGTAGTTCTATTTGTAGCTTTTTAAGGAACCTCCATACTGTTCTCCACAGTGGCTGTATCAATTTACATTCCCACCAACAGTGTAAGAGGGTTCCCTTTTCTCTACACCCTCTCCAGCATTTATTGTTTCTAGATTTTTTGATGATGGCCATTCTGACTGGTGTGAGATGATATCTCATTGTAGTTTTGATTTGCATTTCTCTAATGATTAGTGATGTTGAGCATTCTTTCATGTGTTTGTTGGCACTCTGTATATCTTCTTTGGAGAAATGTCTATTTAGGTCTTCTGCCCATTTTTGGATTGGGTTGTTTGTTTTTCTGTTATTAAGCTGCATGAGCTGCTTATAAATTTTGGAGATTAATCCTTTGTCAGTTGCTTCATTTGCAAATATTTTCTCCCATTCTGAGGGTTGTCTTTTGGTCTTCTTTATGGTTTCCTTTGCTGCGCAAAAGCTTTTAAGTTTCATTAGGTCCCATTTGTTTACTTTTGTTTTTATTTCCATTTCTCTAGGAGTTGGGTCAAAAAGGACCTCGCTGTGATTTATGTCATAGAGTGTTCTGCCTATGTTTTCCTCTAAGAGTTTGATAGTTTCTGTCCTTACATTTAGGTCTTTAATCCATTTTGAGCTTATTTTTGTGTATGGTGTTAGGGAGTGATCTAATCTCATACTTTTACATGTAGCTGTCCAGTTTCCCAGCACCACTTATTGAATAGGCTGTCATTTCTCCACTGTACATTTCTGCCTCCTTTGTCAAAGACAAGGTGACCATATGTGCGTGGGTTTATCTCTGGGTTTTCTATCCTGTTCCATTGATCTATCTTTCTGTTTTTGTGCCAGTACCATACCGTCTTGATAACTGTAGCTTTGTAGTATAGTCTGAAGTCAGGGAGCCTGATTCCTCCAGTTCCTTCTTTCGTTCTCAAGATTGCTTTGGCTATTCGGGGTCTTTTGTGTTTCCATACAAATTGTGAAATTTTTTGTTCTAGTTCTGTGAAAAATGCCAGTGGTAGTTTGATAGGGATTGCATTGAATCTATAGATTGCTTTGGGTAGTAGAGTCATTTTCACAATGTTGATTCTTCCAATCCAAGAACATGGTATATCTCTCCATCTATTTGTATCATCTTTAATTTCTTTCATCAGTGTCTTATAATTTTCTGGATACAGATCTTTTGTCTCCTTAGGTAGGTTTATTCCTAGATATTTTATTCTTTTTGTTGCAATGGTAAATGGGAGTGTTTTCTTGATTTCACTTTCAGATTTTTCATCATTAGTATATAGGAATGCCAGAGATTTCTGTGCATTAATTTTGTATCCTGCCACTTTACCAAATTCATTGATTAGCTCTAGTAGTTTTCTGGTAGCATCTTTAGGGTTCTCTATGTATAGGATCATGTCATCTGCAAACAGTGACAGCTTTACTTCTTCTTTTCCGATTTGGATTCCTTTTATTTCCTTTTCTTCTCTGATTGCTGTGGCTAAAACTTCCAAAACTATGTTGAATAAGAGTGGTGAGAGTGGGCAACCTTGTCTTGTTCCCGATCTTAGTGGAAATGCTTTCAGTTTTTCACCATTGAGGATGATGTTTGCTGTGGGCTTGTCATATATGGCCTTTATTATGTTGAGGAAAGTTCCCTCTATGCCTACTTTCTGCAGGGTTTTTATCATAAATGGGTGTTGAATTTTGTCAAAAGCTTTCTCTGCATCTATTGAGATGATCATATGGTTTTTCTCCTTCAGTTTGTTAATATGGTTTATCACATTGATAGATTTGCGTATATTGAAGAATCCTTGCATTCCTGGAATAAACCCCACTTGATCATGGTGTATGATCCTTTTAATGTGCTGTTGGATTCTGTTTGCTAGTATTTTGTGGAGGATTTTTGCATCTATGTTCATCAGTGATATTGGCCTGTAGTTTTCTTTCTTTGTGACATCCTTGTCTGGTTTTGGTATCAAGGTGATGGTGGCCTCGTAGAAGGAGTTTGGGAGTGGTCCTCCCTCTGCTATATTTTGGAAGAGTTTGAGAAGGATAGGTGTTAGCTCTTCTCTAAATGTTTGATAGAATTCGCCTGTGAAGCCATCTGGTCCTGGGCTTTTCTTTGTTAGAAGATTTTTAATCACAGTTTCAATTTCAGTGCTTGTGATTGGTCTGTTCATATTTTCTATTTCTTCCTGATTCAGTCTTGGCAGGTTGTGCATTTCTAAGAATTTGTCCATTTCTTCCAGATTGTCCATTTTATTGGCATAGAGTTGCTTGTAGTAATCTCTCATGATCTCTTGTATTTCTGCAGTGTCAGTTGTTACCTCTCCTTTTTCATTTCTAATTCTATTGATTTGAGTCTTCTCCCTTTTTTTCTTGATGAGTCTGGCTAGTGGTTTATCTATTTTGTTTATCTTCTCAAAGAACCAGTTTTTAGTTTTATCGATCTTTGCTATTGTTTCCTTCATTTCTTTTTCATTTATTTCTGATCTGATTTTTATGATTTCTTTCCTTCTGCTAGCTTTGGGGTTTTTTTGTTCTTCTTTCTCTAATTGCTTGAGGTGCAAGGTTAGGTTGTTTATTCGAGATGTTTCCTGCTTCTTAAGGTGGGCTTGTATTGCTATAAACTTCCCCCTTAGAACTGCTTTTGCTGCATCCCACAGGTTTTGGGTCGTTGTGTCTCCATTGTCATTTGTTTCTAGGTATTTTTTGATTTCCTCTTTGATTTCTTCAGTGATCACTTCATTATTAAGTAGTGTATTGTTTAGCCTCCATGTGTTTGTATTTTTTACAGATCTTTTCCTGTAATTGATATCTAGTCTCATGGCGTTTTGGTCAGAAAAGATACTTGATACAATTTCAATTTTCTTAAATGTACCAAGGCTTGATTTGTGACCCAAGATATGATCTATCCTGGAGAATGTTCCATGAGCACTTGAGAAAAATGTGTATTCTGTTGTTTTTGGATGGAATGTCCTATAAATATCAATTAACTCCATCTCGTTTAAAGTATCATTTAAAGCTTGTGTTTCCTTATTTATTTTCATTTTGGATGATCTGTCCATTGGTGAAAGTGGGGTGTTTAAGTCCCCTACTATGAATGTGTTACTGTCAATTTCCCCTTTTATGGTTGTCAGTATTTGCCTTATGTATTGAGGTGCACCTATGTTGGGTGCATAAATATTTACAATTGTTATATCTTCCTCTTGGATCGATCCCGTGATCATTATGTAGTGTCCTTCTTTGTCTCTTCTAATAGTCTTTGTTTTAAAGTCTATTTTGTCTGATATGAGAATTGCTACTCCAGCTTTCTTTTGGTTTCCATTTGCATGAAATACCTTTTTCCATCCCCTTACTTTCAGTCTGTATGTGTCTCTAGGTCTGAAGTGGGTCTCTTGTAGACAGCAAATATATGGGTCTTGTTTTTGTATCCATTCAGCCAATCTGTGTCTTTTGGTGGGAGCATTTAGTCCATTTACATTTAAGGTAATTATCGATATGTGTGTTCCTATTCCCATTTTCTTAATTGTTTTGGGTTCGTTATTGTAGGTCCTTTCTTCTTTTGTGTTTCTTGCCTAGAGAAGATCCTTTAGCATTTGTTGTAAAGCTGGTTTGGTGGTGCTGAACTCTCTCAGCTTTTGCTTGTCTGTAAAGGTTTTCATTTCTCCATCAAATCTGAATGAGATCCTTGCTGGGTAGAGTAATCTTGGTTGCAGGTTTTTCTCCTTCAACACTTTCAATATGTCCTGCCACTCCCTTCTGGCTTGCAGAGTTTCTGCTGAAAGATCAGCTGTTAACCTTATGGGGATTCCCTGGTGTGTTATTTGTTGTTTTTCCCTTGCTGCTTTTAATATGTTTTCTTTGTATTTAATTTTTGACAGTTTGATTAATATGTGTCTTGGCGTATTTCTCCTTGGATTTATCCTGTATGGGACTCTCTGTGCTTCCTGGACTTGATTAACTATTTCCTTTCCCATATTAGGGAAGTTTTCAACTATAATCTCTTCAAATATTTTCTCAGTCCCTTTCTTTTTCTCTTCTTCTTCTGGAACCCCTATAATTCGAATGTTGGTGCGTTTAATGTTGTCCCAGAGGTCTCTGAGACTGTCCTCAGTTCTTTTCATTCTTTTTTCTTTATTCTGCTCTGCAGTAGTTATTTCCACTATTTTATCTTCCAGGTCACTTATCCGTTCTTCTGCCTCAGTTATTCTGCTATTGATCCCATCTAGAGTACTTTTAATTTCATTTATTGTGTTATTCATTGTTGCTTGTTTCATCTTTAGTTCTTCTAGGTCCTTGTTAACTGATTCTTGCAATTTGTCCATTCTATTGTCCATTCTATCTCCAAGATTTCGGATCAACCTTACTATCATTATTCTGAATTCTTTTTCAGGTAGACTGCCTATTTCCTCTTCATTTGTTAGGTCTGGTGGGTTTTTGTCTTGCTCCTTCATCTGCTGTGTGTTTTTCTGTCTTTTCATTGTGCTTATCTTACTGTGTTTGGGGTCTCCTTTTTTGCAGGCTGAAGGTTCGTAGTCCTGTTGTTTTTTGTGTCTGTCCCCAGTGGCTAAGGTTTGTTCAGTGGGTTGTGTAGGCTTCCTGGTGGAGGGTACTAGTGCCTGTGTTCTGGTGGATGAGGCTGGATCTTGTCTTTCTGGTGGGCAGGTCCACGTCTGGTGGTGTGTTTTGGGGTGTCTGTGGCCTTATTATGATTTTGCGCAGCCTCTCTGCTAATGGGTGGGGTTGTGTTCCTGTCTTGCTAGTTGTTTGGCATAGGATGTCCAGCACTGTAGCTTGCTGGTCGTTGAGTGAAGCTGGGTGCTGGCGTTGAGATGGAGATCTCTCGGAGATTTTTGCTGTTTGATATTATGTGCAGCTGGGAGGCCTCTTGTGGACCAGTGTCCTGAAGTTGGCTCTCCCACCTCAGAGGCACAGCACTGACTCCTGGCTGCAGCACCAAGAGCCTTTCATCCACAGGGCTCCTTAATTTGGGATGGTTCGTTGTCTATTCAGGTATTCCACAGATGCAGGGTATATCAAGTTGATTGTGGAGCTTTAATCCGCTGCTTCTGAGGCTGCTGGGAGAGATTTCCCTTTCTCTTCTTTGTTCTCACAGTTCCAAGGGGCTGAGCTTTGGATTTGGCCCCGCCTGTGCTGGAGGGCGTCTGTTCTTTGCTCAGACAGGACGGGGTTAAAGGAGCCGCTGATTCGGAGGCTCCGGCTCACCCAGGCCGGGGGGGTAGGGAGGGTCACGGAGTGCGGGGCGGGCCTGCAGCGGCAGAGGCCGGCGTGACGTTGCAGCCTGAGGCGCGCCGTGCGTTCTCCCGGGGGAGCCATCCCTGGATCCCGGGACCCCGGCAGTGGCGGGCTGCACAGGCTCCCCGGAAGGGCGTGTGGCTAGTGACCTGCTTTCGCACACAGGCCTCCTGGCGGCGGCAGCAGCGGCCTTAGCGTCCCATGTCCGTCTCTGGGCTCTGCACTCTTAGCCGCGGCTCGCGGCCGTCCCTGGAGCTCTCTCAAGCAGCATTCTTAATCCCCTCTCCTCGTGCACCAGGAAACAAAGAGGGACGTAAAAGTCTCCTGCCTCTTCGGCAGGCCCAGACCCGCCCCCCCCCCTCCCCCCCCCTCCCCCCCCGCCCCGGACTCTCTCCCGGCCAGCCGCGGCGCACCAACGCCCTGCAGGCTGTGTTTACGCCGCCAACCTCAGTCCTCTCCGGGCGCTCCGACAAAAGCCAGAGCCTCAGCTGCCAGCCCCGCCCGCCCCAGTGGGCGAGCAGACAAGCCTCTCGGCTGGTGAGTGCTGGTCGGCCCGATCCTCTGCGCTGGAATCTGTCCGCTTTGCCCTCCGCACCCCTGTTGCTGTGCTCTCCTCCGCGGCTCCCAAGCTCCCCCACTCCGCCTCCCGAAGTCTCCACCCGCGAACGGGCTTCCTAGTGTGTGGACACCTTTCCTCCTTCACAACTCTCTCCCGCTGGTGCAGGACCCGTCCCTATCCTTTTGTCTCTGTTTAGTTTTTTCTTTTGCCCTAACCAGGTACGTGGGGGGTTCCTTGCCTTTTGGGAGGTCTGAGGTCTTCTGCCAGCGTTCAGTAGGTGCTCCGTAGGAGTTGTTCCACGCGTAGATGTATTTCTGGTGTATCTGTGGAGAGGAAGGTGATCTCCGCGTCTTGCTCTTCCGCCATTTTCCTGGAAGTCTCTCAATAGTCTTTATTTTAAAGTCTATTTTGTCTGATATGAGAATTGCTACTCCAGGTTTCTTTTGATTTCCCTTTGCATGGAATATCTTTTTCCATCCCCTTACTTTCAGGCTGTATGTGTCCCTTGGTCTGAAGTGGGTCTCTTGTAGGCAGAATATATACAGTTCTTGTTTTCGTATCCATTCAACCAGTCTATGTCTTTTGGTTGGAGCATTTAATCCTTTTACATTTAAGGTAATTATCAATATGTATGTTCCTATTACCATTTTCTTAATTGTTTTGTGTTTGTTATTGTAGGTCCTTTCCTTTTCTTGTGTTTCCTGCCTAGAGAAGTTCTTTTAGCATTTATTGTAAAGCTGTTTGGTGGTGTTGAATTCTCTTAGCTTTTGCTTGTTTGTAAAGGTTTTAATTTCTCACTCGAATCTTAATGAGTTCCTTGCTGGGTAGAGTAATTTTGCTTGTAGGTTTTTCCCTTTCATCACTTTAAATATGTCTTGCCACTCCCTTCTGGCTTCCAGATTTTGTGCTGACAGATCAACTGTTAACCTTAAGGGGATTCCCTTGTATGTTAATTACTGCTTTTCCCTTGTTGCTTTTAATATTTGTTCTTTGTATTTAATTTTTGATAGTTTGATTAATATGTGTCTTGGTGTGTTTCTCCTTGGATTTATCCTGTATGGGACTCTCTGTGCTTCCTGGACTTAATTATTTCCTTACCCATATTAGGGAAGTTTTCAACTATAATGTGTTCAAATACTTTCTCAGTCCCTTTTTTTTTTTTTCTCTTCTTCTTCTGGGACCCCTATAATTTGAATGTTGGTGTGTTTGATGTTGTTCCAGATGTCTCTGAGGTTGTCCTTAATTCTTTTCATTCTTTTTTCTTTATTCTGCTCTGTGGTAGCTTTTTCCACTGTTTTATCTTCCAGGTCACTTATCTGTTCTTCTGCCTTCAGTTATGCTGCTATTGATTCCTTCTAGAGAATTTTTAGTTTCATTTCTTGTGTCATTCATCATTGTTTGTTTGCTCTTTAGTTCTTCTAGGTCCTTGTTAAACATTTGTTTTATGTTCTCCACTCCATTTCCAAGATTTTGATTATCTTTATTATCATTACTCTGAATTCTTTTTCAGATAGACTGCCTTTTTCCTCTTCATTTGTTTGGTCTGGTGCGTTTTTACTTTGCTCCTTCATCTGCTGTGGTTTTCTCTGTCTTCTCATTTTGCATAACTTACTGTGTTTGGTGTCTCCATTTTGCAGGCTGCAGGTTCGTAGTTCCCATTGTTTTTGGTGTGTGCTACCAGTGGCTAAGGTTCATTCAGTGAGTTGTGTAGGCTTCCTGGTGGAGGGGACTGGTGCCGGTATTCTGGTGCCTGAAGCTGGATCTTGTCTTTCTGGTGGGAAGGACTATATCCTGTTGTGTGTTTTGGGGTGTCTGTGGCCTTATTATGATTTTAGGCAGCCTCTCTACTAATGGATGGGGTTGTGTTCCTGTCTTGCTAGTTGTTTGGCATAGTGTGTCCAACACTGTAGCTTGCTGGCTGTTGAGTGGAGCTGGGTCTTAGTGTTGAGATGGAGATCTCTGGGAGAGCTTTCGCTGTTTGATATTACACCTGGCTGGGAGGTCTCTGGTGGACAAATATCCTGAGCTCAGCTCTCCCACATCAGAGGCTTGGGCCTGACACCTGGCCAGAGCATCAAGATGCTGTTTGCCACACAGCTCAGAAGAAAAGGGAGAAAAAAAAGAAAAGGAAAGAAAGAAAAAATAAATAAAACAAAGTTATTAAAATAGAAAAAAAATTATTCAAAATAAAAACATTAAAAGTAATAAAAAAAGAAAGAGAGAAAGAAAGAAGAGAGCAATGTTACTAAAAAACAAATCTTCCAATGATAACAAGTGGTAAAAACTATTGTAAAAAAGAAAAAAATCAGAATGGACAGTCAGAACCTAGGATAAATCACAAAAGTGAAGCTATACAGACAAAATCACACAAAGAAGTATACACATACACACTCACAAAAAGAGAAAATGGAAAAAATATATATATATAAATAAAAAAAGGAAGAGAGCAACCAAATCAATAAACAAATCTACCAATTATAATAAGCTCTAAATACTAAACTAAGATAAACATACAACCAGAGACAAATTAGATGCAGAAAGCAGACCCCAAGTCTACAGTTGCTTCCAAAGTCCACTGCCTCAATGTTGGGATGATTCATTAGGTATTCCAGTGATGCTGGGTATATCAAGTTGATTGTGGAGATTTAATCTGCTGCTCCTGAGGCTGCTGGGAAAATTTCCCTTTCTCTTCTTTGTTCACACAGCTCTTGGGGTTCAGCTTTGAATGTAGCTCTGCCACTGCATGTAGGTCGTCTGAGGGTGTCTGTTCCCCATCCAGACTGGACAGGGTTAAAGGAGCGGCTGATTATAGGGCTCTGGCTCACTCAGGCTTGCGGGAGGGAGGGGTACGGGATGTGGAGTGAGCCTGCAGCGGCTGAGGCTGATATGACGTTGCAACAGCCTGAGGTGGGCCATGTATTCTCTCAGAGAAATTGTCCCTGGATCATGGGACCCTGGTAGTGGTGGGCTGCACATTCTCCCAGAAGGGTGGTGTGGATTTTGACCTGTGCTTGCACACAGGCTTCTTGTTGGCTGTAGCAGCAGCCTTAGTATTTCATGCCCATCTCTGGGGTCCGCACTGATAGCCGTGGCTTGCTTCCATCTCTGGAGCTCATTTAGGCAGTGCTCTGTATCCCCTCTCTTCATGCATCCTGAAACAATTGTCTCTTGCCTCTTAGGCAGTTCCAGAGTTTTTCCCTGTCTACCTCCCGGCTAGCTCTGGCGCACTAGCTCCCTTCAGGCTGTGTTCACACAGCCAACCCCAGTCCTCTCCCTGGGATCTGAACTCTGAAGCCCGAGCCTCAGTTCCAGCCCCCACCTGCCTCGGCGGGTGAGCAGACAAGCCTCTCAGGCTGCTGATTGCTGGTCGGCACTGATCCTCTGTGCGGGAATCTCTCTGCTTTGCCCTCTGCATCCCTGTTCCTGTGCTCTCCTCCGTGGCTCTGAAGATTCCCGCCCCCCCCTCCCACATCTCCGCCAGTGAGGGGGCTTCCTAGTGTGTGGAAACTTTTCCTCCTTCATAGCTCCCTCCCCGAGGTGCAGGTCCCATCCCTATTCTTTTGTCTCTGTTCTTCCTTTTGCCCCACCTAGGCACGTGTGGAGTTTCTTCCTTTTGGGAAGTCTGAGGTCTTCTGCCATAATTCAGTAAGTGTTCCTGTAGGAGTTGTTCCACATGTAGATGTAGTTTTGATGTATTTGTGGGGAGGAAGGTGATCTCCATGTCTTACTCCTCCACCATCTTGAAGGTGCCCCCCAGTGCTTCTTATGCTTCCCCGCATTCATAGACACTATATCAGCTATTATCTCATTTCCAGCTCATGTCATTTTCATGTTTTTAATACCCAGAACCTAACACAGCACCTAAGATATGGTTAGAACTTCATACACACTTTCAGAACAAATAAGATTTTGATTGAAGCACCAATTCCCTCCCTTACTGGCTTTATAACCTCATGTAGGTCATTGAATCAATATATCTGGCATTATTCTCCTTTTGTATAAAATAAAGAAGTAGAATCATAGGGGTGGTTCCCCAAGTGTAGTCTCTGGACCAGCAGCATCAGCACCACCTAGCAACTTGTTGGAAATGCAAATTCTCAGGCTCCCAGACACGCTGAATTACAATCTCTGGGATTGGGGCCCTGAAACCTGTGTTTATAATAAACCCTCTAGGTGATTCTGATGCATGGTATCATTTAAAAACTGCTAGACTGGGGTTGTAAAACTGTGGCCTGTGGACCCACAGGGCGAGTCCCATCCAAGGCTTGTTTTTGTACAGGAAAGTTCTGCTAATCTCTACATTAAATGATATGATCACTGAGGTGCCTTCCAGTTCTATGATTCCTTGGTTATGAGTACAGTGTCTTATCCCTGATTGACAGGGGACTGCCAGTCAGGAGACCTGGGTTCTAGACCATCTGTTTCTACCTTGTTGTAATGTACAATAAGTTATTTCTCCTCTCCGAAGCTCAGTTTTCTCATCCTGAAAAATGACATTAGGGTAAGTTTGCTGAGTCAGTCAGAATCCAGTTAGGAAAAGAGAAACCATGCCAGCTATCTCAAACAATAGGAATTTAACATGGGGAATTGGGGTACACAGATGTTTGAAAGCTGAAAGCAGAAAAAGGGAGAGCCAAGGCAACTTGGCAGGAATAAAACCAGAGCAGCTCCCACCCTTAGAACTTGGGGAACAGAAAGGAAGAGGCCACTAAGAATTTGGGAATTGGAAGGTGGGCCCTGAAGGACTATAACTTAAACCTCTAAGGTGACAGCTTTACAAGCTGCTGCTCATACTCCTAAGAAGGTGATTTCCTGTGGCTGGTACTTGAGAATACACAGCTTTATGGTTTCTTGAATTAATAAAAGTGTGTGGCCCAGTAAATGCTTGAAATATCAAGGAAGCTGTAGCCCACCTGATACTAAGATAGCATGGCAGGGTGGGGGTGTGTGTGCAGCTCCGTAGCTGGAGACTGCAATGGAGTGGTATTCTAGTGAGGGAGGTGAGGCCTTGTAGACCAGACCTGGGATTGGTGGGAAAAGCTGAAAACTAGTCATAATTACTTTTTGCTGCTGGTACAGTAAAGTTGACAAGTACTGAAGCTGGAAAGGGGCACTTTCTCCCTTCCTCCCAACTTCCAGATTCCCACCAATGCCTTTCACTGGCAGAACCTGACATGAAGATAGCCAGAAAGGAGATAGGAAATGCAGCATATAGAGTTCCAGCCCCAGCATCACAGAACAGAGAATAGAAGGGGGAAAGGAGGGATTTGGAGCTGAGAGACAGGCAAATAACAAGCACGGTCAGTCTGATGATCTTCCAGGTCCCTCTGTACTTGAGGAATTGCATTATATAAGCATATTGGTTACATAGATATGCCATGGATCCATGCATGACTTTTTCACCCACTTCAGGTGTTATGGGACATGACCATCCTTTGAGAATGATATTTATCATGACCTCTAATATCATGGCTCTGAAAGGGCCTGTTTTACTCCCGGAATGTTTTAGGTTGAAAGAAGAATAAAAATAATGCACTTTTTGTTTTTTGAGCAACAGTTATGTCCCAGACATTGTTTCCCAATACAAAGATAACTAATAGATTGAATATTACTCCTTTCAAGAATGTCCTTTAATAAAAGCATTTTCCCCTAGGAAATATTATTAATAAAAGTTGCTTTTCCTCTAGGCTACCTCCCTAATCCCATCTTCCATCAACACCCATCCAGGCTATCCTTTCCTCTACCTACTTGAGCTGTACACTAGACTAATTGTTTGTTTTTATTTAACAAAGCATAGCTCTTAGTTTGTGTTCTAAGAGCTTTTCAAACACTAATTCATTCAGTCATCATAACAATCCCATGATGTGGGTGTTGTTATTAGATGTATTTTACAGGTGAGGAGTTGAGACTTGAAAAAGCCAAGTTATTTTCCTAAGGTCACACACTGATGAAATGGGAGAGCCAGGATTTTGACTCAGACAGTCTGGCTTCAGACTCTTCTGATCACCATACTCAAATATGGTGTACTGGTGTACTATCGTGTAACCATCACCCAGCTCTGCCACATCTGAAAATGCTGCCATATTTTTTCATGTCTCTCTCTTCTAAGAAGTAAAGCTGCAATTATAGTTAGAGCCATCTGTGTACCTCTCCTTAATCATTTTTTATTTCTTTCCTACCTTGAGCAAACCACTATCCAACATTTTGTATTCTCATGCAAACTTTTTATCATATACTTTTACTATAATTTTATATATGTATCCAGTAAACAATTTAAAGCATTATTTCCAAGGTGTTAATCCTTATTGGTATGATGTCCTATAATACATATCCTTCTACAGATTTTTTGTTTTTTGTTTTTTTCCATTCAACATGTTTCTGAGATTTATTTATGTTGGTAGATTCACTGGGTTTTAGTTCATTTAACTGCTGAATAGTAGTCCATTATATGGATTTATTACAATTTATTTTCCATTCTGCTGTCGATAAACATTTAAGTTATTTCTAATTTTTCACTGTTACAAACAATCTACAGTAAACCTCTATTTCTTCTTGGGCACACATGTCGATTTGTATTATTTCTGGATTATAGGGTATACACATTTTCAGTTTTACTAGGTACTTCCATAGTGTTCTCCAAATTGGTTGCACTCATATGAGGAGTTAGTACATATCTTTATCAGGCTTTTGCATTTTCTCAGCGTGATGGGGGCTGAAATGGCATCTCCTTGTTGCTGTCTTTGAGTTCAAACAAGTATGAGCCACATGATGCAATTTTACTGTTTCACATCTCTGTGCTTGCTATTTCATTTTTCCTGGAATGTTTTCCTGTTTCTTCACTTCAAAATATCTATTTTTCTTTCATTACCCTAACTCAAACATTCCTCTTAGCTTCTAGTGATCCATGGTCTTCCAAACGCATTTTGCTGCTTTCTATTTTTTGTTCCACAGCGCTTTGATCTTAACAGAAGGATAATGTTTATGTCAGTTGTCCTTGCATAATTATTAATAGTGCCCTTTTGTTCTCAAAAGTGACCCAGTTTGGACAATGAATCAATAGTGACCTCCTTGATATTAACTCCATTATGGCTTATATCATAGTTTTTATTTATTTTTCGGTATGCAGGCCTCTCACTGTTGTGGCCTCTCCCACTGCGGAGCACAGGCTCCGGACGCGCAGGCTCAGTGGCCATGGCTCACGGGCCCAGCCGCTCCGCAGCATGTGGGATCTTCCCGGACCAGGGCACTAACCCGTGTCCCCTGCATCGGCAGGCAGACTCTCAACCACTGCACAACCAGGGAAGCCCTATCGTAATTTTTTGACATCACATATTTGCCCATTTTTCCCCCTTGAAAATCTAAGGTCTCCTAGACCACTCCTTTGTCATCTAGAAAAGTTTTTAGCCACTCATGATTTATTATCTTTTAATGGAACCTGACTTGGCTCAAACCCACCTTCTTCTTGCAAGGAAAAAATGTGAAGAACTCTCTGTAGCAGGTTTATTCCATTTTCTTATTAGCACTTTGCCAAGAGCAAGACATCATGAAGTCAATAACTAAAGTAAAAGAAGGAGACTGCTTTATGTTTTTGCTTCAAGTTTTACTTGAGAGTTTAGTTTCACAAGATAATTAGAATAAGCCATTGTGTTTCTAGCATGTTAAAAAAGATACAATGCCTTACGGTTTAGAATTATTTAGGAAGCTATCAAGTAGACCTATGCAAACAGGGAATTTCTCTTCAAAGAAAGTGCAAAGTGAAAATGATAATAATAAAATGGTATTGATAGCCTTTGGTTGCCATGGAAATGCTAGTTCACCCACTCCTGCTAGGTACTGTGGTTCATTTCACAATATTAGGTGTAGTAGAAGATCACATATCCACTTTTATTGTTTCATGGGCTGTAGTGGTAAGCACAGAAATATGCATTTAATTTTGTGCATTGACATGACCTCCCTGTTGGGTTTAGAAGGCAGAATGTCAGTGCTCTAAACTTAATCCATTTTATTTGCATGTATGAGATTCGAGATGTTTGCTGTGCCCATGATGGCTCCTGTATTTTTCAGAGTGCTTACTATTTTAAATTCCTGCCCTTCTGTTAAAACTTTGTATTGCACTGAAAATGTGTTCACAGCAGTTATATCACAAAGATTGTAAGGGAGTCACAAATTCTCAATTTCTAATATTTTTCAACTTTATCAGTTTGTTCTACCATTCAATTAGTGGATTGAGCAAGTTAGTGCAAAGGGGGATTTGGGGGGTTGGGAGGAAAGACAATAGTATTTATTGAACCCATGATATGACCAAGGAACTGTGTGAAGAACTTTACAATTATTTTTATGTTCAATCCTTAAGACATTAGAAACCGTTGATTTTTTAAAAAAGTATTTTTTAAAACCCAGTATTAGAGAAGGGAGGTGATTTTCATATACTCCTTCATATGATTAGTGACAAAATCCAGTGTCATTCCCAACATATGGTGGTAACTGGTAAAAAATATGTATTTTTTAAAAAGATAGGAATTTATATTTTTGGGTACAGTTAAGCAAATTTATTTATGCTTTGCATTTTCCGGAGCCGGGTCATTGTCAGACACAATTATAAGCCAAATATTTTAGTTTACTTTGCTCATGCCTTGATGTGTATCTGAGGACTGCATATGTGGAGTAGACACAGAAGTGGAATCCAGTTTGTATCCCTTTGCTTCCATATGACTTCTCAGTTCCCATAGGACTAAGGCAAGTTTCCTTTGTCATTCTGAATATTCTCACCTCTTCCCTTCCACAGGGACTGCCTCATAGTACACACTCTTTTTCAATTCATTCCATTAATGTTATTCAACAGTTTTGAAACTCATCATTAAGGCAGAAAGGTTAACAGGCCCTACTGCATGATCTTTAAAGGCTGATAATGTCAAGATAAATGCTTTCTCTTAAATCTGTTTTTAAAGGCCAGAATCATGCATGCATCTCTGGGAGAGGATAATGACAACAAAATTATTACCAGGAGCCAATCCCTGTAATCATGGGTGCCAGCTAGGATTTATTGCTCAGTTGGACAAAAGCCTCTGCCACCAAAAGCCTATTGTTCATCCTTGGTGGACTTAATTTTAGGGTGTGAAGGGTAAGTCATGGCTCTATACCCTGCAACAAAACGGTATGTTCTCTACGGAAGTGAACAGATGCGTTTGCTTGACATGATAATTTTTGACTTTACAAAAAGTCTTTCTCTCTTAGAGTATACATATAAAATGTGTAAGATAAATACACAAGTAATATTGTGATACAATAAATTATAAAATAAATCCACTTTTTAGTTCAGCCACATGGCTTTTCATACTTGGACATAAAATCAAACCTACGGGTAAGGAGTTGTAAGTTTCTTAGAAACATTTGTGATCAGGTTTCAATGGCTCATTCTTCTCGATATTTTTGCTTCCCTTCAGAGATTCAGATTCAAGGTGACTGAAGTGCCCACTGTTGGCCAGACACCATGCCAGGTACTTTGTATCTCACTCTCCCACAATAATGACATGAATATTATTTATAGGATAGGGTAGGAATATATGGTATTTCTTAGATGAGAAACAGATGAGGCCTTGAGAGGTTGAGAACTTTTTATGGTGATTTAGGCCTTTCATCTCCCAAGTCCTATTCTCTGTTATTGCACCACTGCTTCAATCTTAACAGGATTATTGTCAAGGTAAGGCAACATGATATTCTAAATCAGTGTTGCTCATCCTAGAATCAGAAAGAGCACTCAAAAGTTGTTTGAATATGGTTGGATTTGTTGACCAAAGGATATTTTGAGGATCATCTTTTGAATAGTTAAATGATAATTATCCATTTCCTATTATGGTCATACCTAAATTAGGCAAGACAGAGGTCCAGGAAGCCTAACTGGGTCCCTTCTATTTCTTGGGATAGAGGAGACGAGAGAAGGAAAGACTTGAGAGAGCAATCCTCAGCAATGAATAAACAGAAAAGAACACAATTAAGTTACTGAAGATGTTTGTTTACCAGTGAAAAACCTTATACCCTGACGTGTGTGGGCTATTACAGCACCCTCAAAAGGAATTATCCAGTAGTTCTAAAGAATATAAATGAACAGGGTTGGGTGTGTGTGTGTAAAACTGAAGAAAGTATGTTCTCCAGGCCACCAGCTGGGAAGAGTTTTAGTGAGCAGCTATGTGGAAAAAATGATAACAAAATGTAAAAGTTAGCCTTAGACTCTTCATGGCCCTAAAGGTCATGTCATCAAAGCAGAAGTTTCATGGGCACCCAAAGAGCTGGAATTTTGTGGACTTACATTAGAGAAGTGGACAGCCTATCTCATTCAAGGTTATGTCTACAGTCTTCTCTTGACTAGCACTGCCCCTTTGCAATGCAGTGGTTCCCTTCTAATACCCAAGTATTAACCTTAGTTGCTTTTATGGGTTCTAAAGCCAGCCCAAGGCAATGGCTGCCAACATTTACTAGTGATATAATTGGTTGATAGAATCTTATTCCAGGAGAGACACACCGCTGAAATCTCAAATGGTAACTTCTGTTGTACCTTATAAAATACCAAAGATGTGCCCTTAAAAGGCTTTGTGTAAATCATTGTTTTTTCAATTCCAGTTTTACTGAAATGTTACAAAGCATGAAACATATTGAAGAAGTGTCTTTTTAATGCAATCCGGAATAGTTCTGTGAAAGATAAAATCACCTATTGCTATACTTTTTTTTCTGGTAGCGTTTGCATATACTAGGTTTGCTTAAACGCAAGAGCACACTGGTTGTCAGTTTCACTGTTAGTAAATACTGACTCCACATCTATGTTTCCTTCCTAAAAAATTGGGATTGTAAGATTTTGGCCAAATATAACTCTGCAGCCTCTGCATTTTGTTAATAACACCATAATACCCCATGGGATTTTTAGCACCATCGTTAAGAGGAGCTCTTCTGATTCTCACCTTTATTACTTCATTTATATTCCCATCCCTGGGAGGCATGGAGTCAGATATTATTACTCGCATTTATAGAGGGGAAATCTGAAAGGTTAGCCAACATTAAGTGATGGTCAGCAAGAGAGCTCCAGGGAGAATGCAGGTGGGCCAAAATCAGTCCAGCCCACCAGTGTTTGTTGGAAGTCCAATCCCAGAGGTCCTTGGCATAGGGATCCAAGGAAAATGAGGTTCTATCAAGAGATTGCCCTTGTATTATGCTTGTTCTGCTCTGCCACTTACTGGAGACACTGTGATCTGAGACAAATTACTCAACTTCTGTGACTCACAGCTATGTCATAGGAAAAGTACATAGAATATCTGCCTCAGTTCCAGGAAGAGATTATTTTCTAAGGAAGATTAGCATTGACTCTGAGTAGGAGTCAGGGAAAAATAAGGGTGGGTGCCTGTGCCTTGCTCTTTCTGCACACCATGGCAAGGTCACTCCTTTGCTACCTTAGGGGTTCCTTCTTGCCTACATAGGTTTTTTTTTAAAAGTCAGTGCCTGCCGATGCAGGGGACATGGGTTCGTGCCCCGGTCTAGGAGGATCCCACATGCCGCAGAGCGGCTGGGCCCGTGAGCCATGGCCGCTGAGCCTGCGCGTCCGGAGCCTGTGCTCCGCAGCGGGAGAGGCCACAACAGTGAGAGGCCCGCGTACTGCAGAAAAAAAAAAAAAAAAAAAAAAAAGTCAGTGTCTTCTCTCCCCAATTTTTTTTGTGAGTTTCGTCTTTCTTGGTATCCCATTCTAGAGCCTATAGCAACAGAGCTCTGAAAACGTATGATGGTTTGAGAAGGTTGGAATGATTTTCAGTCTTTATATTTAACAAGAAGAGTCAGAGGAAACATGGGATCCTAGACTCTCAGAGTTCCCAGCTAGGATAGACTTCAGAGAATTTAGTCCAAACTCCTCCCTTTACAGATGGGAAAAACTGAGATCCAGTGAGGAGATTCCAAGGAGAAACCAGTTAGTTGCATTTCCTTTCCTCAATGAGTTTTTCTCCTGTCACCTGCCTTTATTTATGAAAAATTGAGGTCATTGGAATGATTGAACTAGAAAAAGAGGGACAGCAGTGGGTGCGCATTGAGTAGAGGACCATGGGAGTCGTGGGAAAGAGGAAGGTAAGATTCCCCAAGTCTGGAAAGACAGCAGTGGTTTGGAGGAGACTCAGAGAAGATTTAATTTTACTTAAGTGCACATTTATTATACACTCCACCTGCATCACTCTGATCTACTTCAGTGGGAAATCCTTTAGATTTCCTACACTATTTCCTCAGTCTTCAGTGAGATAAGTTCACCCATGAATGGGAGCCCATATCTGTCAGAATATTAACCTTGGCCAAATTGGAAAAAGACTGTCATTTTCCCCTCAATTTAAAAGATATTTTCCTTCGCTTTTAATATATTTATATAATATCTTTATAGTAAATATATTTACATTTGGCTCTTATTTCACATATGTGTGTATGTCTAAGTCAGAATAAGCAGGTTGTGTTCAATCTATGATTGGGATTAGTACAATATAAGAAGTATCACCGTAAAAGGTATTTACTATATATATATATATATATATATATACACACACACACACACACATAAATACACCTTATATATACACTTAGTATATATTTCAAATATTTATTTATATATTATATTATATTAATGGTTCTTACCTTCTACATGATTGTTGAAAAAGAGCATAATAGATACTTGTATGTGTATAACTGAATCACTTTGCTTTACACCTGAAACTATCACAACATTGTTAATCAACTACACTCCAATATAAAATAAAAAGGAAAAAAAAAAAGTACACTCTGTTGAAGTTTTGGTTTCTTCTTTTATTTGTTTTCCCAGCCACCTGGTGTGTCTCACCCCTTCCCTGTTATTATCATCCCTCTCTTTACCCACAGTTTGAAAAACAATCCATTTGTCTCAACAAAGTTGCCTAACACATTCTGAAAAGATTGTTATATTATGCATGTTTCACTTCTCTACAATCAAAAATAGACAGGAAAGGTGTTCATGAGTAGGAAATGTCAGTGTTCTGATTTTATCTGTTCCCATCTTTGTGCCTTATCCATTTGGTTTAAGTGGAAGTTAGATTTTTTTTTTTACACTATCCCCTTTTAAAAATGCAGTGTATTCAAAGCAAAAGACCATCTAGTCCTATGTGAATAAGCCTTAGGGAAATTGTTTGCTATTATTGATATTTTTCAGCAAGAGCTACAATGAGGAATGTGTCCATTCTGAAGTATGTGCTGTTCCTCCTGTGAGACCTTACTTATTAATCATTGTGAAATTCTGAGCCATATAACTAACACTGAGTCCTTCTCTGAACTCTATGACAATGAATGAGTTAGCTTTATTCCCTCCCTGTTATTATTAGTTATGAGGGCCAATGGGGCGGGACCATGTGTGTAACATTTCATATGTCCGGTAGAGACTATTTAAGGTACTGGGAGCATGACTATTTTAAGGTATAACAAGTATTTTGAAAGCAGTAAGTAGTAGACTTCCCCTTTTAGCTTAAATAAAACCCCAAAAAACAGAAATTCAGCTATAAAATGTCAAGACCATGTACGCTGGTATCTTCTGACTTCTTTCTGATAATAATGATAATGATTTTCATTTCACAATCATCAATATCTTCAGCACAATCATCATCACTATCACCATGATCATTATCATAGCCGCCCTGTGTTATTAAGCAATACTATGAAGGAGACGCTATTCTAAGTACTCTGCATATTTATTATTTCCAATCACTACAAGCCTATAATTAATTATTCATGATTATTGTCATTTTAAGAAACCTGAAGCTTAGAGACAGGAAGCTATCTGCTTTTAGAGGGACACCTGAGCATCACCTGTGGCTGAGCATCACCTTAGCTAGTACAGGTCCCAGAGTGCTTTGGGATATCTTCTGACACATCCCTCTGCATTTTCTTTGACCTGGTCACTTCCTCTGCTTCTCTTTGGTCTGGGATTTCTGGAAACGGCTTTGTCACACATGAACCCAACTTGTGATTTGTCAGCCCCTGCAGTGCCCATGGGTTTATAGTGAGTGTCATAATGCCCTAGTCCCGTATGAATGAGCCTTAGGGAAACAGGTGACTAGGACAGCAGAAGATGTAAATTTTATTTAATAGTCTTTACAATATTACTTCCTTAATACCTTGCCTTTGGCTGCTATTTCTCATATGTGTGTATGTTCAGGTAAGAATAAGCAGATTGTATGTTTAGTCTATGATTGGGATTAATGCAATATAAGAAGTATCACCTCAAAATGGACTGTTCTCCTTCTGGCTATTGAAGATTAACTTATATCAGATTGATTCTCTTGCTGAGAACTAGATAACATGCAAAAAATATTTTAAAAATATCTCAGAAGGGATTATAGAGTGACCTTAGTTTGTTAGGACCTTAGACTGCCAAGACCTAAGAGGCCAAGAGCCTTAATAGCCAGGAGGAGAACATTTCCTTTTGAGGGGTTTTAGGTAGTAAATACACAGAGCTGTTCACTTCGTGAAAATTCATCAGGCTCTATACACTTATGGTCTGTGCACTTTTCTGCATGCATGTATGACAGGTAACAGTTTAAAAAAGAAAGTTAAACTTATATAAAACTATAAAGTATATGTTTAGATTGTTCCTTGTAAAAATAAAATCCTCAAATCGATTTCACCTGCTGAAAGCTGTTAGTGTGATTAGTTTAATTAAACAAAAGAAAACTAACCCTTCTCTTCTAGTATTCAGAATGACTGAAGCAGTAACAGGTAATCTTTTGGCATGAGAGTCATGGAAAAAAATTTTTTTTTAATTTTAGAGCTAATACAAAATTAAAACAAAAAGCCATACTGAATTTCATGAAAAAAATTTATAATTTTACAACTAAGATTGCCTTCTTTATTAAAGAGAATAAAGGCAATAAGAAAATGACCTCATTTTTAAACAACTAAAATGCACAAATGTTGGAAGCTATTAAAAAGAGAAAACTAGAATTAGCTCTTTCCAATCAGTGTGACATGAAATGGGTGGCGATTGAAATACGAGACACTCACCTGTGCACTGGAAATATAGAGTAACAAAATGGTGGGAATGGTCCTTCTTCAAAATGGTTATCACTCTTTTGCAGTTATAACCCATTGATATATAAAGTTACCAGCTTCATGACCCAACCTCAGCATGATGCCACCTACCAAAGAAAACAATGTCAACAGCAAAAAGTAAACAAGCATTTTTCTTATTTGTCTTTAGAGACATTTTTTAAAACAGAAAATGCCATTATACAGCTAAAAATTTCTCAATTCCATTTTCTCTCTCTCTGTAACCAGAGGAAAGCACTCCACAAAAGTTGATGAATCATTTTTATTCTTGTTACATGTATCTGTTCATAAACGTTGCATCATGTCCTTTTGCAACTTGCCTTTTTAATTCATATTATGTTTTTGAAATATATACATGTTTATACATGTAGGTGTAGTTCATTAATTTTATCTGATCTTTAATATTCCATTGTATGAATGTACTGCAATTACTCACCCACTTTCTTCTTTGAAATTTTTGCCCAATTGATGGAAACATTTTGCTGATGGATGTGAATTGATATGTCTTTGTTGTTTAAATATGCATTTCTATGGTTTACTAGTGAAAATGAGCACCTTTTCACATGATTGGTTATACTATGAATTTTAGTTCAAATCATTTGTGTGTTCTTTATGAATTTGTAAAGGTTCTGGTTACTAATATTACATCATGTCAGTTATGTGCCCAGCAAATATCTTTTTTCAGTGTAAGACTTCACTTCGTTTATAGAGGTTTTAAAGTGTCAATATGTCACATTTATTCATTCATAAAATGTCTTTATAGCTTGTGTATTTTGTATTAGTTCATTAATCTCCCCTATTCTGTACAAATATTCTTCTATATTTCTCTCTAAGTTTTATATTTCGCTTTTCACATTTTGGTATTTTATATATATGGTATGAGATAGGAATCCAAATTTTCCCCACAACCAGTTGATTGATTCCCTACAATTTACTAAGTAGTCTGTCCTTTACTGTATACTGATCTTTAATACAATTATCATCATATTCCAACTTGAAATATATACAAACATGTGATTGTGGGCTTTTCTTCCTGTCACCTCGGTCTAGTTGTCTACAGGTTATATTTATGTAAGTCCCAATATCTGGCATAATGAGTCATCATTCCTTATACTTCTTGACTTGTCTTAGTCCTTTACTCTTTCATATGAATTTAGGAGTTGTTATTTCATTAATTTAAAGTACATAACTTTGGTTTTATAAAAAATGGGATCTTATATTCTGTTTTTTAACATGGAAGTTTAATTATATTTTCTTTTATTATGTTTACTGATATATATGGTCACACTTCTACAGCCTTCTATTGTATTTTTGTTTGTCATGATTTATCTTTGCTTCCTCTAGTTTTTTAGAATTCTAAATTTCATTTAAGAGTTATCCTCAAACTTATACCATGCATACATGAATTAACAAAATCTAAATTTAATCAGTATAGTACCTTTGACATTGCAAAAGTAAAAGTGAATGTTAGTAAAATACTATCATTAAAGGCATGAGAAAACTAACAAACTATAAGTATATATCCAAATAAATTATTGTTTCTTGGAATTATTTTTTCTTTCTATCCTCTATGTCTCTGAATCTCTCTTTTTAATTTCTTTTATAGTTTACTCTGTGTGCTGAATTCTATGTGGCTTCTTCAATCTATTTTCTAATTCTCTACTTCTCTCTTCAACTGAGTTATACTTGCTGTTTAGTGCATCCTCTGAGTTTTAATTTTATTCTTATATATTCAGTCTATTGTCAATTATTTTTAAATCTAGTTTTCTTTTCCCCACATTGTTTCCCCACATGATTTCTATCTCTTCTTTCACTTCACTTTTTTTTGGTAAATATGTTATCTCTATGAGGATTATATATTATTTCTAGTTCTTGCAGCACAAAATCTAACTTTTATTTTAGCTTTTGACTCTCCCTCATGTTGATTCATTTCCTCATACTATTTCATTTGTTTAATAATTTTTTGTTCAGTGAGTGCTCTCTTTTCTGTGGGAGTTTTTTGTATGGATAATTATAAAATTGTTTCTACAGAATTGTTATATATTTGCTTTTCCCAGTTTGTTATTTCTCAGCTTATCAACTTCTTACCATGCTTAGTGAAAGATTTAATTTAAAATTTCTCACATGACACTGATGTCTATATACATTCCTAGCCAGTAAACAATTACACTGAGATTTTTCCAGTTTTCCTAATTCCCTGTCTACAGCAGAGGAATTCCTTTTAGCATCAATCCAGTGCAGAAAAAGCACTAACAGCTACTTAATTTTAAAACCAGTTATTTTGGTAACTAACATATTCCCATTTCCTCTTTTATATTCAATCTTACCCTTGTTCAGTCTTCCAGTTTTGCAAAGAAAATTCATTTGATATTAAAAATCATTAGACTATTAATCAGAAAACATTAAACTTGCTATCATTAAACTACACATGTCGGTAGGACAGAATAGAATTCTTTGTGTGTGACTCCCATCTGTCCCTTTAACAAATAATTATTAAACATATTGAACACATTTTAATTTTGAACAATTCACTTCTTTTGGAGTATTTTCTTATTAAATAAATAAAAATAAGTGTAAAGTATGTACCTTGGAATAAAAGGTACCTGAAATCTTTTTCATGTCTAAAATTCTATAAAACTTGGGGCTTTACACGAAGTAGAACTCAATAAGCATTTCAGCTGCCATAGCCACTACTATTTAGGAGCTTCTGGTATCATAGAAAGCAATATGGTACCCAAAGTTGTCATACACACATGTATATGATTCTGTGCTCTCTCTTTGGGTTCATGGACTTATATTTAAATTTTGGCTCTTATTTATTATCTAAGTGGTCACTGTTAAGTTCCTCAGTCTCTCCAAACATCAGTATTCTCATCTGTAAATAAGATTAATAATGCTGAACTTGTAGGGTTATTGTGAGAATTTAGGATTTTGAGAGAATCAGGGCAAGTTCCTCTCTGTCCTCAGTTTTCTCACCTGTAAAATTGAAATAATAATCATCACAGAATTGTAAGAATTTATAAGAATTATAAGAGAAATTATAATAAATTGCTTAGCATTGTGTTTAATAAATGACAAGCTACTGTTACTTAGTTCATGGCATATTGGAGCAGAAAGGTGGAAGGTCTTCCTGGCCAGGCTTCTTCCTTACCCCAGGTAAAGGCTCCCTGATGCAGCCCCTGGCTCACCCTGGACATGAGCTTGCCTTCAATCCTGTCTGTCCTCCTAGGCAGTTCTGCCTTCTTGGCCATGGATGATACTGAAACAAACTGTGTTCACAGCTATACCCTTGGAGCTACTTACCTGGGAAAACAATGCTCACTACTTTTTGAATTTCCACTTTGCTCTTCCGTGATTATAAAGTCATTTCTCCATCAGCATGTACTTCTGGTCTCTGTTCCCTTGAAGACTGTCTTCCCCACAAATCCATGGTCCCTTTTCTATATCCTGATCCCCTGTAGCTTTTCCTGGGTCATGTCACAATATATGTAGTCCTTGTAGTGTTTCATGTGTATTTCCCTACATTTCCATTATAAAGTGTGAAACCAGCTATCCCATGTTACAGACCCTTGATATATAGAGAAGGGAAAGGGGAACGGGAAGGGGAAGAGGAAATGGGTAGGAGGAGGGTGAGGGGTGAGGGAAGGAGAGGAGGAGGTTGAGAAGAAGAAAAGAAGAGGAAGGAGGGGAAGGAGGAGGAAGAGAAGGGAAGATGAGGAAGGGGAAGGGGAAGAAGAGAGGGGAAAAATCTAAGTGTACTTCTGCAAAGTAGACATTTTTTCTATTTGCTTTAATAAACTATCTCATATTTTATATATTGATTACATAACTGATTAAAAAAATTTTAGGGCTTCCCTGGTGGTGCAGTGGTTGAGAGTCTGCCTGCCAATGCAGGGCACACGGGTTCGTGCCCCAGTCTGGGAAGATCCCACATGCCGCGGAGTGGCTGGGCCCATGAGCCATGGCCGCTGAACCTGCATGTCCGGAGCCTGTGCTCCACAACGGGAGAGGCCACAAGAGTGAGAGGCCCACGTACCGCAAAAACAAAAACAAACAAAAAATTTTAGCTTTTTGTTATGACGCACTAATCTATCATGAGATGTTTAATTTTAGAGGGACAAGAAAGGTTTATGATTCAAAGCTTATATTTTAAACCAAAATGTTAAACATCTTAAAATTATAAATTCAGAAGAGAAATGTTCTTATAGATTACACTTGACCATTGTTTTAGAGTTCCTCTAAAAGCTAGGAAGTTGCTTCTATCCCTGCTACAAAGCCACTGTTGAGAAGTTGATTAGAGAAGGAAAATAACATTTAACACCCACAGGATATCTTATCTCCAAATAATATGACAAAACCGTAGTTCAGGAAACTTAATGAAGGCCTGGTAAAAATAATAAGGCCTGATTAAATAATGAAGTGGGAAATTGAATGTTCAAAATATATATATATATTTTTTTTTTTTTAAATAAATTTATTTATTTATTTTTGGCTGTGTTGGGTCTTCCTTGATGTGTGCATGCTTTCTCTACTTGTGGCGAATGGGGGCTGCTCTTCGATGTGGTACGTAGGCTTCCCATTGCGGTGGCTTCTGTTGTTGTGGAGCACGGGCTCTAAAAGTGGGCTTCAGTAGTTGTGGTGCACAGGCTCCAGAGCGCAGGCTCAGTAGTTGTGATGCAAGGGCTTGGTTGCTCCGCAGCATGTGTGATCTTCCTGGACCAGGGGTTGAACCTGTGTCCCCTGCATTGGTTGGCAGATTCTTAATGACTGCACCACGAGGGAAGTACTAAAATGTATATTTTAAACTATTTATTCAGTAAATATTTATAATTTGCTTTGCTATATATAAAACACAAATTAGATCCTGGTATAAGAGAGTTTTACAGTCCTGTAAAAAGGAGTCTATTTCCATAAATCACTGTCCTATAACATAGAAAATAATGTGCCATAAAAGAGAGATATTAAACTACATTACAAATAAAAAGAGGAAAAAATTATTTCCAATTAGTAGTATAGAGGAAGGCTTTGTAATAGAGGGTGGCTGATTCTTGAAGGAGTAGGATTTAGACTTGGAGTGTCTTTATGGTCTAGTATTCATACTTTTAGAGATGAGGTAGACTAATATTAGTGGCAAAAGGAAGCACTTTTATCTGTCCAAGAAACATTCATTGAGTACTCTGTGCTGGGAACTGTACTAGGTGCTAGGGTAAAAAATATAAGAAGAACTTCCTGTCTTCCAGGAGCCCACAGTTTAATGTTTAATGTTCACATGGGAAATGGGGGCACGAGTGAAAGCATGTGGACAAAGGCAGAAAGGGGCATCAACTATTCTGTTTAGAGAAGGGAAGGCTATACAAAAGAAGGAGTAAGAAAAAAACTCAGGAAGGCCACTACATTTGTGTTTAAGTTTAATTTGTTTTTAATTTAGTAAGTTACAAATGAAAAATTCTAATGAGTCTTGGGACTGAGAGTGTCTTTCAAAATTTCTTTAAGTGCGAAGGAGATGCAGAAGACGTGAAACTTCAAATAATGTCTGCTACTTGATTTCTAGTCAAGATGACATTGTAAGTTAATATTTTTGAGCCCCTCTTCTGCTTCAAACACATGGCAGTAACAGAAAAAATATAAAAAGAGAAATTAGAAAGGCTTAGACAAAGTTACGTCATAAATTTTTAACATACGTAAAATGTAAAAACCAAAATGTAAATTATTAAGTTTCTCTACCCTGTTACCTCCAGAAAACAATCATGCATTACACAGATTTTGCACTCCCAACTTCCTAGTAATTTTTATTTAAGGCTTAATCTTTTAAATAAAAATAGTTCTTCTATTTTTCATTAGTCAAGAATTCGGAACATTCTCATTTAAAATTCAGTTTTAGTTTCCTCTATTATTTTCATTCCACATGGAGTGAGTGTATTCACATCTTTATTGATTTTATTGACTTCCTTTGCATTACCTTTCCTCAAGTGTTTTAGAATTTTGCAAAGGAATCCTCTGGAAAGAAGCAACAATGAAATAGGAAAAAAAAACATGAGATAATCAACAAAACTAGAACTGGTTCTTTGAAAAATAAACAAGCCAGATTGTGTTACAACATAAGTAAGCAAGATTGATTAAGAAATAAGAGAGACTGCACAAATAAATAGTATGAATAATGAAAAAGTAATGTAACCATAGATACAGTGGAGAGATAAGAGAAAGTTTGATACTATTTCAATCAATTACTTAAAATTTTAGGAGCTGGATAATTTTCAAAAAAATAGAAATAATTAAACATGCTTGAAAAAAATGCACCAGTAACCATTATAGAACCTTTTTTCATAGAAAATATAGAAATAAATGGATTTATGAGTACAAATAGTTCACATATAATACAAACTGTGCCAGAGTATAGAAAAATAAGGAAAGCTGCCCAATTCATTATGTGAGGTTAATAAATATTGACACCAAAATCAGATAAAAACAGAAGAGAAAACACAGTATAAGCTATTCCCAAGTATGATCACTATGCAAAAGCTTAAACATTAGCAAATTAAATATAATATAATATTAAAAATAAACTGTATTGTTTTTTTAAAGTCATTTTTGTCCAGAAAAGTGATAATGGGGCAACATTATAAAAATCCCTCAGTGTAATTCCCTACATTGATTATCACCTTGATACCAAAACCAAAGATGTCACAAAGAAAGAAAACTACAGGCCAATATCACTGATGAACATAGATGCAAAAATCCTCAACAAAATACAAGCAAACAGAATCCAACAGCACATTAAAAGGATCATACACCATGAGCAAGTGGCATTTATCCCAGGGATGCAAGGATTCTTCAATATATGCAAATCAATCAACGTGATACACAATATTAACAAATTGAAGGAGAAAAACCATATGATCATCTCAATAGATGCAGAGAAAGCTTTTGGCAAAATTCAACACCGATTTATGATAAAAACCCTCCATAAAGTAGGCATAGAGGGAACTTTCCTCAACATAATAAAGGCCATATATGACAAAGCCACAGCCAACATCGTCCTCAATGGTGAAAAACTGAAACCATTTCCACTAAGATCAGGAACAACACAAGGTTTCCCACTCTCACCACTATTATTCAGCATGGTTTTGGAAGTTTTAGCCACAGCAAACAGAGAAGAAAAAGAAATAAAAGGAATCCAAATAGGAAAAGAAGAAATAAAGCTGTCGCTGTTTGCAGATGACATGATACTATACATAGAGAATACTAAAGATGCTACCAGAAAACTACTAGAGCTAATCAATGAATTCGGTGAAGTAGCAGGATACAAAATTAATGCACAGAAATCTCTTGCATTCCTATACACCACTGATGAAAAATCTGAAAGTGAAATTAAGAAAACACTTTCATTTACCATTGCAACAAAAAGAATAAAATATCTAGAAATAAACCTACCTAAGGAGACAAAAGACCTGTATGCAGAAAATTATAAGACACTGATGAAAGAAATTAAAGATGATACAAATAGGTGGAGAGATATACCATGTTCTTGGATTGGAAGAATCAACATTGTGAAAATGACTCTACTACCCAAAGCAATCTATAGATTCAATGCAATTCCTATCAAACCACCAGTGGCATTTTTCACAGAACTGGAACAAGAAATTTAACAATTTGTATGGAAACACAAAAAACTCTGAATAGCCAAAGCAATCTTGAGAAAGAAAAATGGAGCTGGGGGAATCAGGCTCCCGGACTTCAGACTATACTACAAAGCTACAGTAATCAAGACAGTATGGTACTGGCACAAAAACAGAAATATAGATCAATGGAACAGGATAGAAAGCCCAGAGATCAACCCACGCACATATGGTCACCTTATCTTTGACAAAGGAGGCAGGAATATACAGTGGAGAAAAGACAGCCTCTTCAATAAGTGGTTCTGGGAAAACTGGACAGCTACATGTAAAAGAATGAAATTAGAACACTCCCTAACACCATACACAAAAATAAACTCAAAATGGATTAAAGACCTAAATGTAAGGCCCGACACTGTCAAACTCTAGAGGAAAACATAGGCAGAACAGTCTATGACATAAATCACAGCAAGATCCTTTTCGACACACCTCCTAGAGAAATGGAAATAAAAAGAAAAATAAACAAATGGGACCTAATGAAACTAAAAACTTTTGCACAGCAAAGGAAATCATAAGCAAGATGAGAAGACAACTCTCAGAATGGGAGAAAATATTTGCAAATGAAGCAACTGACAAAGGATTAATCTCCAAAATTTACAAGCAGCTCAATATCAAAAAAACAAACAACCCAATCCAAAAATGGGCAGAAGACCTAAATAGACATTTCTTCAAAGAAGATATACAGATTGCCAACAAATACATGGAAAAATGCTCAACATCATTAATCATTAGAGAAATGCAAATCAAAACTATTGTGAGATATCACCTCACACGAGTCAGAATGGCCATCATAAAATCTACAAACAGTAAATGCTGGAGCGGGTGTGGAGAAAAGGGAACCCTCTTGCACTGTTGGTGGGAATGTAAATTGATACAGCCACTATGGAGAACAGTATGGAGGTTCCTTAAAAAACTAAAAATAGAACTACCATATGACCCAGCAATCCCACTACTGGGCATATACCCTGAGAAAACCATAATTCCAAAACAGTCATGTGCCAAAATGTTCATTGCAGCTCTATTTACAATAGCCAGGACGTGGAAGAAACCTAAGTGTCCATCAACAGATGAATAAATAAAGAAGATGTGGCACGTATATACAAGGGAATATTACATAGCCATAAAATAGAAATGAAATGGAGTTATTTGTAGTGAGGTGGATGGACCTAGAGTCTGTTATACAGAGTGAAATAAGTCAGAAAGAGAAAAACAAATACCGTATGCTAACACATATATATGGAATCTAAAAAAAAAAAAAGAAAAATGGTCATGAAGAATGTAGGAGCAAGACTGGAATAAAGACACAGACCTACTAGAGAATGGACTTGAGGATACAGGGAGGGGGAAAGGTAAGCTGGGAGAAAGTGAGAGAGTGGCATGGACATATATACGCTACCAAACGTAAAATAGATAGCTAGTGGGAAGCAGCTGCATAGCACCGGGAGTTCAGCTTGGTGCTTTGTGACCATCTAGAGTGGTGGGATAGGGAGGGTGGGAGGGCGGGAGATGCAAGAGGGAAGAGATATGGGGACATAGGTATATGTATAACTGATTCACTTTGTTATAAAGCAGAAACTAACCATTGTGAAGCAATTATACTCCAATAAAGATGTTTAAAAAAAATTAAAAATAAAAATTGCATTGTCATCTCAATAGAAGCAGAAAAATTCTTTTAAATTTTAGCATATATTATGGATAATAATAAAGTTATTTTTGAAAATGATTTTCAAATAAAAGTCCCTTAATCTATTGAAAAGTATCTACCAAAGCCTTATATCAAATACCTTACCTATGGCTAATATATAAAAATATTTGCATTAAAACAGTGGCGCTGCTAGCATTTAAATTGTCAGTGGAGGTTTTAGCCATGACAAGACAAGAAAAATAAATAAAAATAGAAGGATTTGAAAAGGAGAAAAAAAATTATTTGAATATGATATAGCCAAACTGCTAAGAAGAGTATTTAACAGATTTATTGGGCTATAAGATCAATATGCAAAAATTGAAAGTATGTTTATACATCAACCATAGCAGAATAGAGAATATAATAGGGGAAAAAAGGTACAATTCACAATAATGACTATAAGGAACATATAACTACATATATAACATATGTGGAGGGCCTTAACTAACAACCAAATATATATATATATATATATATATATATATATATATATATATGATTGACAGATCCAAAAATTGGATGAGGGGCTTCCCTGGTGGCGCAGTGGTTGAGAGTCCGCCTGCCGAAGCAGGGGACACGGGTTCGTGCCCCGCTCCTGGAAGATCCCACATGCCGCAGAGTGGCTGGGTGTGTGAACCATGGCCGCTGAGCCTAAACAGGCGCTCCGCAACGGGAGAGGCCACAACAGTGAGAGGCCCGCGTACCGCAAAAACAAAACAAAACAAAAAAACAAAAAAAAATTGGTTAAAAGTGAAAGAATGACAATGTACATGAATGGCAAGAGTTAATATAATAAAGAGGCTAATTCTCCCAGATGAATTAATTCAATAATATTTCAATCAAAATTCTGATAGGGTCCAAGAATTGCCATGACATTTTTAGAAAAGATATATTTCTGCAGGTGTACTTTACTACACTTAAAACAAATGAACTAGATATACCCATATCAACACATAAATCTCAACAAATCTTGTGTGAAAAAGCAAATTGCAGAATACACTATATGATTACACTTATGTAAAACTTCAAAGAACTCTATAAACAAGTTCTGTTGTATGGATAAGCATATATGTAGTAAAAATATAAAAACAATCATCATAAAGGACATAAAGCAGCTCTCCAGTGAGAGGGGAAAAGTGGGCTTAAAAATTATGAAAATGGGTCTTCCACTGAATTTGCTTTTTTTGTTTTCACAAAGAGAGATCTGTTGAAAGAATGACAAATGTTAACATTTATTAAATCTGGGTGTGGGGTGATGTGGCATTGTTATATTATTCTCTGTATTTCTGTAATATTTTTATCGCAATATTTCATAATTTTAGGCACAAGTTTGCCACATACCCTTTTTGAGTTTACCTGGTTGGGAACTAGGGGGCAGAAAATAAAGTTGTACATCATGACTTCATCCCTTCTCCCATAGGGACCTACTGGTTTATTGCTGTAGCATTTAAGCACTCTATCAATATGGGATTCCAGGTTTAGGGGGAGGCACAAGTCACATCAGGTGCTACTTCCTTCTAGAGATAAAGAAAAGGACCTCTGATCATTTTGCTTTCATCAGGGATTTGAGAGTATGTGCCTTCTGCATCTTTTTTCTCTCTGGATCTCATTACTTCAGTCTACATCAGATAATGAAAGTTGCAATCTGACTTTACTTCTAAGACCCATGGAATCTCTTAGTGAGATAAAAGAAATTTATACTTAAGGGTTGTTTTTCATCCTCTTCTCTTCTTGAACACTTAAGTCAGTTTCCCCTCATCTTTCCTATCTTTTCATTTGTCACTCTTCTCCTTCCATGTCCATGTTTCATGGACCACCATTTTCCAGCCCCTGTTTGTTTCTTATGTGACTTGTTGGTTAATACAACCAAGAGACCAATATATTTTAGAGAAAGTTTTCTGAAACCATTAATTTGTGAGGATATAAAGGGATATTCTTGAAGAACTTATCATTACATTAACATTGCAGATCAAATCCACACTAGCCCCCAGTATAGCTTCTCTGGACCATGACAGTCTGATAAAGAATAGACCATCCATGAAATGGCTTCAATGGTTGCTCCAAACCAGTGAAATAGAGCTCTCCCAGGCCAGATAGAACACTCATCGTGTTTACTATTAGCAAAGTACCCTAAAGAGCCATAATATTTGATGAATATAATGCCAAAGTGGCATGGGGTAGAAAACACACAGTGTGTATCTGGTGGTGGAGCCAATCACTTGGCTAGGGAGTGGCCCTGGTAGACTGCCCACTCTTTTCATTTCAATGATCCTTGGAAGTTTTCTATTACTCACTGCTTAGAGAATAACTCTCAACAGGTAAATACCTAATGGAGATAAAAATTTCTTTTAAGATTCCAATAAATTCATTGTTAATGTTAGGACTGTAGTGTAGAAGCATAATGAAGTATAATTTTTGAAGCAGAATTTATTTTTATGGCTTTATAAATGATTTTATTGATATGTTATAGAATCATTAATGTTCTAAAGGGTTAACTAAATTATTATTTTATACTTTACTACATTTTATGGGGGAAAATATATACTATAGAGATATTCATAATTCATATTTATGAACACCCAATTTCTTAGTTATATACATTAGAGTAACTTGCTAATATACCAGTGAAGTTGAAAGCATTTAAGTATTTGAGAATCTTAAGGATTTTTTTGTTTTGTTTTGTTTTTCAGACCAGTTTAAGATTTGAATAAGAAAAGCAAGAGCCTTGTTTTTGGCCTGGCTTTGAGATGTCTGGGAACAATTAACAAATTTCTTCAATATTAAAAATAAGTTGGTATTTTAATAATTTTATACTAAAAATTGAATTTTTTCATTATTAAAGTATGTTATTTATCTGTTATCTTGTAAAACAAGAACTAGACTTGTTGACAATAAATGCTGTTTATCATTACCTCATTCTTGTTTCTTAAGATATTCTCTTAATCTCTCCATGCCTCATTTTCTCTAAGAAAAAATATTTATTAATTATTGAAACACAATATCTTTGTAGAATAGTGTTAAAATAATGTAAGGTAGGATCATATTGATTAATGCAAAATTCATAACTTTATTCTAGATCTTGAATCACTTCATTTCAGTAGGTTTAACTCTCTTGTTAGCGTCTAAGGCACAGAATGGCTGTACTAAAAATCTCTACTGTCAACTTCTAACAAAACACATATATGTGTCTCTTCCATAGTATTGAATATAAATCACAATTTTGGTAGAATCAGCAAGATATTGCACTTATTCCAGAAATGTACAGCTGGTGTTCTTATTAACTGGGCAGTTTTGTTGTTCTGATTCTGATTCTGAAATAGGTTAGATATGTCTCTTTGTACCTTTTGGTTTAAGAAATTATGAGGTGAGAAAGTTTGTTTCATTGACTCTTGAAACACATGTGAATATATAAAATTCATTGTTTACAATTGACTGCTAAGGGATAACACATGGAAATTATATATTAATCATGGTGATTTATTCTAGTGCTGAAAAACAAGATGTTAAATTATGCCATAAGAAGAAGCATAATTCAGTGAATTTTTATGATCTGTAGAGATGGGCAAATTGCATTGCAAATGATAAATGAGATTTCAGCATCAAGATCTACAAATAAATCATCATAAGTAGATATTTTGATTTATTAATATAACTAGGAAGTGGCCCCTTGGGATGTGCATGTAATTTTCAGTGGTTGTCCTGGTAAGAGACAGCTAACTTATTAATGTGGTTTTTTTTTTTTCCTATAAGTAACTACTCTGAATATTTTGAGGGAAGAGTTTATTCCTTTAGCAATAAGATTCTTTGGGTTTCCCTGGTGGCGCAGTGGTTGAGAGTCCGCCTGCCGATGCAGGGGATACGGGTTTGTGCCCCGGTCTGGGAAGATCCCACATGCCGCGGAGCGGCTGGGCCCGTGAGCCATGGCTGCTGAGCCTGCGCTTCCGGAGCCTGTGCTCCGCAACGGGGAGAGGCCACAGCAGTGAGAGGCCCGCGTACCGCAAAAAAAAAAAAAGAAAGAAAGAAAGAAAGAAGATTCCTTGCACATGGAAGTGGGGATGGATGCTAATTTGATTAGCTCAGTACCAACACACAGAGTTCAAAGTTGATAAAATTCAACAGGGCAGTTGGGAGGTCTCTTTCTCTACCTTTTACTTAAAGGAAGTCATTGCATCTAAATGCACCCATTTTCCTTATGAGTAAACTCTGGGTGTTTTATTTTCTACCTGAGTTGCAAAGTTCCATATCCATGTCTTAAGCTTCTACTTCAATATCATTGGAAGATTAATGAGCATTCATGTGTGTGTTTCCATCAACTGGTATCCAAAACTGTAACCTAAAAATTACTAAACAGGAAAACAAGCTTTCATCGACTCATTCCTTTTATCTTTTTGAATTTTATTTTATTTATTTTTATACAGCAGGTTCTTATTAGTTATCCATTTTATACATATTAGTTTATATATGTCAGTCCCAATCTCCCAATTCATCACACCACAGAACATTAACTTTTGTTCTTAGGTCAACCCTAATTTTTTTTTTTTACATCTTTATTGGAGTATAATTGCTTTACAATGGTGTGCTAGTTTCTGCTTTATAACAAAGTGAATCAGTTATGCATATACATATGTTCCCATATCTCTTCCCTCTTGCGTCTCCCTCCCTCCCACCCTCCCTATCCCACCTCTGTAGGTGGTCACACCTATTAAAGGAATGAGTAGCTGATCTATTAAAGGAATGAGTAGATCAGCTACTCATTCCTTTAATAGGTACCAACTGATTGCTTGTAGGTCAGGGACTATGCTAAAGCTTGGAGAAACAGAATGAACAAAATATAGCCCCTGCTTTCAAGGAAGTGACAGTAGAGTGAGAGAAAGAAATATCTAAACTGGCTATTTCAATGTAGTGTGTGTGGTATGTGCTTGATAGAGAGAGGACAAGGTACCATGGGACAGACATGTAAACTGGAGAGCATCCTTGAAGGATTAGGATTGTTGCCACAGTAAAAACAAACAAACAAAAAAAGGTTTTGATAAAATATTTCCAGGAGGAGATGATGCTCAAGTTGAATCTTGAAAGATGTAAAGAGCAGTTAAGGATATCCCTGCAAGGGGAGTGGCCTATGCCACGATCCATAGATTAAAGGGAGTATATTCAGGAATGAAGAGAAGGTCAGTCTGTTGAATGTTCCAGAATGTAACCTAAAGAGAAAAGTGGAAGCATCTGGTATCCTAAGCTTCCTTTTCTAACCTCTCTTTCCTTATTTTTGAAAGCAGGGTTATCCTACATCTCCTGCTTGGGAAGAGGCTAAGGTTGTAGCCAGACTTGGAGTTCAAATCCCGCCTTTAGAGCCTGCTACTTGTGAGGTGTTACCTAAACTTCTCAGCCTCAACTTTCTCATATGTTAGAAAACAACAATAACAATAACTAAATATATGACAGTAGGACATGTGAAGTTGTGATGCTCACATGAGAGAATGTGGAAGTGTCTAGAGAGTGCATGACACATCAAAGTTTCTTAATGCATATTAGTTTTCTTTTATTTTTGTTTCCTATTTCTAAAATGGAGGACTTGATTCTTTCCCCCATAACTGGATCTTGAGGATCAAATAAAATTATGCATGGAAAATAACCAATAAATGAACTTAGATGTATTGCATGTTCATTATTTATTTATGTGTGGGGGAATAAATTTAGAGCATGGCAGGTAGAATTTCCCTATAAAAACCCACTCCTCTACAGTTGTTTATTCTCTCATTGCTTACAGCAAGATGGGACAGCAGTAAGGTTGCTGTGGCAGAGAGAACATCTGGTTTGTCATTCATTTTTATTCACTTCACTGAAAAACACCAAACAGAGCTTTCTTCTGCCTCTTTCAAACTTTCCTATCTTCCAAGATCTATTCAGTCTTTAGGCCAAAGTTCTGCCTTGTTTAGAGTAAATCAATGTAGCCTTTCTGGCTCTTTTAGTTCTTTATATCAAGGTCAATGAAGCAGCATGATATAAGACCATGGGTTGGGAAACTTTTCTGTACAGCACTGGATAGTAAGTATTTTAGGGTTTGTGAGCCACATAGGTCTTTGTTGCATATTCTTTGGGTTTTGGGGGGTTTTTTTTTGGCAACCCTTTAAAACTGTAAAAACCATTCTTATCTTATGAGCCATACAGAAACAGACCTTAGACTGGGTTTGGGTGAAAGGACATAGCTTCCTAATCCCTGGTATAAGCAATAAAAGAACCAGCAGCACTTAGACTGGGTATGGACTATTGGATGAGATCGCTAATGAAAAAGGAGTTCTCAGTACACTTCAGGTATGGTATAAACATCTTACTTATCTTGTTCAGTCCTCAGAGCAACATTATGTGACAGGTACTATATAGATACAGTATTAAGAAGCTGAAGCTGGGAAAACCATCCCCACCCCACTGTTCAGATTTAGTCCCCATTTACTGTTTACCTGCTATATAACATAAAGTAGGTAATTTATCATCTCTTAATCTTTAAGTTTCAGTTTCCTAATCTGTAAACAAGGAATAAAAATTAGTGCCTTTATAGGTTTTTTTGTTTGTTTCTTGATAAGGATTAAATAAGCTAATATGTGTAGGCATTGTCTGACACAACGTATATGCTCCATACATACCAGCTTTATCATCATTACTTCAGGGGATCAGGTTATTGGTCCTTGTTCTATCACTTGCTATTGCTCCTTGTGAGCACTTGGGAGCCATATGACCTCGATCAAGTCATTTATATACTTTGTGCTTATTTCCTCTTAAATAAAGTGGGTGATAGTAGCATTTCAGGACTACCCTGAGGATCCGTGAAGAGAGCTAGCAAAAGTCAAATAAACATACAAATTTAAGAAATAATAATTACCTTTTATTCACTCTTATGTGCCTAGCTTCATCCAAGGTCTCCATTTCTATTGTCAATATGTTTCTTATAGCAACTCTAGAATAGGCATTTTGACAAATGTGAATACTAGCTGTAAAAATACTTAAAAGAAATGAAGTGTTAGACACGTGTGGATTTATTTCATTGAACCTACGCAAAACAAGGACACTCAACAACCACAAATCTTGCTCTTAAACTTCATTGTCATCACACACTTCTTCACACAGGTGGCTCAGAGCTTGAGGACTCCCTTGAAATATCATCCACATCATGAAGTTCAAGACCTAATTCCTAATGATGACTCATCTTCACATCATTTTTTAATTTAGTTTGTGATTATCCATATATAAATTACCTATTTTGTGATATCTGTGAACAAAAAGAAAACCCCTTAGTGCAATTCTGAGTCACCCTTCACTTTCACTATAGAGCCAGAAAGGACTATTTACTGATTAAATAATACTGATCTGAAGAGAGGAAGTGATTGCCTAGGATTGTTCAGTGTATGGGTCAGAATTTAATCCAAGAAGCAGACCTAGTAGGAGCTATAGAGAATAAGGGATTATTATAGGGATTGGACCTTATGAAATTGTGGGGGCTGGTTAAACAGTCTATGTGAGGCTACTGCTTCTGTATCTGATACTGGAGCCTGAAGTCCACATTTAAAGCAGTGAGGAAGGAAAAATGACTCTGAACAGGGGGAAGCAAGGACAAACTGGGTGGGCTAGAACTCATGAGGATAGCCTGAACTCATATTAGTCTCTCACCACCACAAAGCTTTCAACTTTGATGATGGAATTATCTGCAGGAAAAGTTGGTATTCTACTTCATGGAGCTAAGCACACATACAATGTCCAGCAGGAAATAAAATTGCTGCAGGTCTGGCTACTGCCCCACACAAACAACTCAAGCTAGCAGATAAGCAAGTGTTTGAGCTACAGCTGCTGCCTCAGACCTGCAATAACCTTGCCCACATGAAAAGAATACGCATGCTATTTCACTTTCACTTTCCACATCCCACCCAAAATGTCTCTTGTGATCCATGCTAACTTTGAACTCTGCAGCAAAAGGAATTTTGTGAAACAGTTATGCATAGCTAAATTGGCACAATATACATACTCCAATTTGAGTAAGTATGTGATGATACAGAACCTGAACTCTGTTTTTTCTAACTCTTAGCCCAGAGATTTTCTCACAAAGCTCTGCTGACTCGTAATTTCCTTCTATATAAACTGGAAGTCATAATGCCATCCTCATAGAGTGATTGCACAAGATAATGTTTATAATGTACCCCAAACAATGCTTGGCAGGCTAAAAAAGGCTATCTCTGGGGCTTCCCTGGTGGCGCAGTGGTTGAGAGTCCGCCTGCCGATGCAGGGTACACGGGTTCGTGCCCCGGTCCGGGAAGATCCCACATGCCGCGGAGCGGCTGGGCCCGTGAGCCATGGCCGCTGAGCCTGCGTGTCCGGAGCCTGTGCTCCGCAATGGGAGAGGCCACAACAGTGAGAGGCCCGTGTACTGCAAAAAAAAAAAAAAAAAAAAAAGGCTATCTCTTTTTTTCTTGATTCCTACTTGGGGACCAAGAAAACATAATTAGTAAGAAAGATAATTCTTTTTAGGGGAAAAAGTTATATATTGTATTCCTCAAGAAAAATATGTTTGATTTGGAACCAGCCATTATTTTAGATTACTCACTCCACTGATTCCCATTACTAGTAGGGATAATGGAGAGTCAAGTGGCAATTTCACCACACCAATTTAAAAGCTGGCTTTCACTCCTGTTTATGTGGAGTGGAAGAAATGTTCTATTCCATATGGAAGAGAGAGGAAAGGGGAAGAGAGAGTCACTTGGTTCCTGGATGATTACTGAGAATTAATCTGTGACCAAAATAAGCTGATTAAAACCAGAGTCCTGCCACTGAAGTGAAATTAAGCCACACAGTGTGACTTTAATACCAGGCTCTTTCCTTATGGTGTGTTGCATAATAGAAGCCAATTGAAAAATACATATTAGGACATATAAATATAAATAAATTGATGCACTGTGCAGAAAGCAGGCCCCAGGGGAGCCCACAGTGAAAGGTGGTATTTTCAGAGTTGAGAGCAGTTATTTTCATTGATAAAAGGGAAATGGGAGTAAGAGAAAGAAGGGGTAGTTTCTGTAATTCTATGAGGTTGGTTCTTTGTCTGACTAGCTCCATGAAGAAATGCAGGAGAACAAATATTTATATCCCATCCTTTTCTGGATACTCTTTCTCCCATCTCTGTAGCACCTGCAGTCTGTCCACGTAATTGAGCACAAAATTATTTTACTACTTTTCTTGTTCCTTCATTTTCTCTAATGGTATGTTTTTTTAAAATTCTTGTTCTCCAGGTACAGCCATTTGGGTGGATGAACAAAAAAACATGGGCAGCCATAGCCTCTGTAAAGAGGCTTTGACCTGGGTCCCCATCAAGAGGACCAACTGAGTTCCCAAATACCTCCTTTGTCTTTCTTCAGCAGGCTGGGTGACCAGTGTAACATATCTTTTACCTTGGCACATATTACAGTTAACATGCTGCTCTCCAGTTTCCCATCTGGTGACCATAATCCCCAGATTCTTCTGTCCCTGTGGTTCCCACGGGTAAGGTGACCTTGGGTTTGCCATTGGAGGCTGACATTGTTACAAGATTATTTTGACTCCCTTCTGTTACTCTGAGTGCTTCTCTCATAAAGAATGAGGTGAGATATTTCCTCAGTGGTGTCAGTCTTGTTCGGAGATCCCGAAAGTATTGCTCTGTGCTTTGAGTTTCTTGGAGAATGCTATTTTAAATATGATAGAGTTTCTCCCAGTTTGAGTCAAATACTGTTTAATTGTTCCTGCATTGATACATCTAAAAATATTTTTTCTTCACCTAAAATAAACATTTTTTTTTGGAAAAAGCCTAAGCAGTTTGACTCTCTTCTAGCAAAGGATGAATTTCTGTCTCTGAGAGAGTTTAGGAACAATTTTGCTAAGCTTGATTGCAAATTTCAAAGTTCTTTTGTCCCTCTTTCTCGGAGGACTTTCATGGGACCTTCATACAGACAAAACTCTTGATAACAACTTACCTATCCTGATGTGTGTAGATCTTCAATTATTGATTTCTCCAGCAAACAGACTATAACTATGATGGACATATAATCTACATTTTTATGCTGTTATGTCATCTGGCATGATGCAACATGGAATTGTAGTTATTCAACACATACTTGTTGAGACTCACTCTGTTCCAGGCTAGTGCTGGGTGGGTATAGATGAATAAAACAAAGGTGTTCTCTATCATTGTGGACTTTACAAACTTGTACAGAAACAGACAGTAAATAAACAATAAATATATAATGATAAATTGGGGTAAGTCCTATAAAGGAAAGAAATCAGATTCTATGAGAAAGATGAGAGCAGGGACCAACCTGAGAAGGACATCTAGAGAGATTTCTTGAAGAGTTTGAATATAAGCCAGAATTTGAAGGGTAAGCAGGAACTAACCATGTGGAGGGATTGGAAGTCAGGGAGTTTAGAGTAAAATCAGTCTCTGAAACCCCAGGATGCACCTGTTGGCTGTGAGTAAGTTTGATATTTTGAGAAATGTATTAAATCCACAGAAAATAGTTGAGCACGTTATAGCATCTGTCCTGATGACATTTTTACCACATGTGAATGTTTTTCACTTTGCTGTAGTGTGGTCCTCCACTGTTATTTAAAAATCAAGTTTTTGCCCTCACAGCCTGCATTTGTTGGGTGAATGGCCTATCTGGTATCCCTTTGCAAGTTGGGTGATGAAAAGCCAAGTGGGAATGATTTTTTGGTCTATGGATAAGAGTTTTCCCAGGAAGATGGAGTCAGAAAGAAAGATATGCCAAGCAGAGAAGAGGGAATTCTCAAAGCTACAGATAATAGAAAGAACATGGCAAGTTGAGTGAATCAAGAGAAGTTTGGTATAGCCTGGAGAATGATGTGGGATATGAGGCTGGAGAAGTGTGTGAGGGACAGCTTGTGAAAGGTTACATGGACCATGTTGAAGTGATTGAACTTGATCTTGTGGAAAAGTCAGAGCCAATGGCAATTTTTGAATCAGTGCTGCTCAAAATTAATAGTAATAATTTTTGGAGGGAAGGCAGTAATGGCGAAGATGTTACTGTAGTTGTCCAGGCAAGAGATGCTGAGGTCCCAGTTCATTAGCACTGAGAAAAGATTGCAGAGATATTTCCAAAGTAGAAATCACCATTTAATATGAAAGGATGGAAGAGAAGAGGGGTATGACTTCAGCGTGTTGGGGACAGGGTGGATGATGACACCATGAATAAGAGTTGTGGGAGAGTTAGCTCACTCCCATTGGAGAAAGCTTCTTCCTCATGTGTGCTCTTATAACACATATCTTCCTTTGCAGTGAACAACTGCTTACATGTTTGCTTCTCTTGGTTGACTGGGAACTCCTCAAGAGCAAAAATGCTTTATTTATCACTGAATCCCTAGCACAGCTGGCAAGACATATTTGAGGAATTCAATAAATAATAACTGCTATTATTATTAGGCTTTCAATTGTTGTGTTTTAGTGAATGGGTGACACACTTCTGACAGTATAATTGTGTATACTGAAGGCTCCATAGAGAATGATGGGAAGTTGATTGAGAGAAATGGCTTTGATTCTTTAGGCGAATTTATTTCAAGAAGAAAAGTGATGACTCCTAAGGGAAGAAGAAATGTAATATGTAAGGGAACATATTACTGACCTAGTTCGGTTCCATTGCTAAAAGGAAGCCTTGGGAAAGGTTTTAAAGCAAAAAGAATACAGGAAATTAGTTCTGAAAATCCAACCATCTCGGTCGAGTCATCCTTAGCCCTGGATAGACAGAGAACCTTTGCACAAAGAACACACAGCTTTCTCAGATACTATAGAAAATTTGGAATTAACCTCAGCTATGCTTTTTTCCATTTACATTCTCTTTTCGTTAGACCCAATTCCTTCAGTTAGAGTATGTCACTGAATGTAATGATTGAATATAATTTTAATGAAAATGTTTATTTGGTCTGCTGAGGGTTTAATTATTTTTTTTTGAATGGTTGAACAGTGTCTTCTCCTAATGATCAAACTTCAATTATTTCATTAAACCATTATTTGCCTGTTTGTTTTTGAAGCAATCCTAAAACATAAACAGAATTCTTAGCTGAAAATTCAGCAATTGTGTTTTGGGCATTTTATTTCCTAAATACTTTTACTTATTTGCAATAAAAAAAGCACAGCATAAAAGCAATTAATGTTAATTAAAGAATGACATTTTTTGGGCTTCCCTGGTGGCGCATTGGTTGAGAGTCCACCTGCCGATGCAGGGGACACGGGTTTGTGCCCTGGTCCGGGAAGATCCCACATGCCGCGGAGCGGCTAGGCCCGTGAGCCATGGCCGCTGAGGCTGCGCGTCCGGAGCCTGTGCTCCGCAACGGGAGAGGCCACAACAGTGAGAGGCCCGTGTACCGCAAAAAAAAAAAAAAAAAAGTGACATTTTTCTAATAATCCAAATGCTGTTAGATTTTATTCTCTTCTCTTGGTTGCTTTGTTGGTATTAAATATTTTATGAACTTGAGATATGAAAGATAAAATGCATTACATGGTTTTATTCCTGAAATATAGCTTTGTATATCAATCATGATCTTGACATCTTATCAGCTTTTTTCTTTTCTTTTTATATAACTATGCCTATTTGTTGATTGCTAGGTTGTTGTCACATTCAGTATCATTCAAGCATCTTCTGTAGGTCTAATATTTTGCAAACCATGAGAAGATAATGTATTATATGTCTTAGAATCCTAGAGTTAGAAGATGTAGGTTGGTAAGTAGGAAAAAGGAGCTTCTAAGAACTTAGCTGTATGAAAAGTAAGATTGTCCTCTCCAACTTGAATTATCAAATCAAGCCAAGGACCATTAGAATGAGACAGTCATCTTACGAAGAAGGAATGCCCCATAAACTTGTGGCAAATTTATCGAGGAATCAATATATGTAGACAATACATATTTACTGAGATCTATAGGAAAGAAAAATTGGTGAGTAAAGAAAGTTTAGAGGAAAAGAGAGTCTGGGAGTTGGAACTTCACAGTGACTCTTTAACACTGTCTTTAGAAAGGAGGTCCTGGTCCAGCTACACTAAAAATCAGTTCCCCATGATGCACTGAGGTAGGTGCTTTCAGGACATGGTGTCATAAACATTTAAATCATTCAATTCCCTTTGCTTTGAGTCCATGCTTAAGTAACCTTTGATTAAAATATGGCTTTCCCTGTAGAAGAATATTTCAATTTCAAGGTAGGCTGACAAGAACGTGTATTATAAATTAAGAACTTGATTTATAAACTTTAATCTCATAAATTTAGTCTATGTAAATCAGGTACTCAAGTCCAGATCTCTGTAGCCCTGATAAAAAGAAGTTTGTGGACTTTCAAAGTGAGAAGCCAGACCCAAATCTCTAGTAAATTCACCAAGCTAGCCTTTTAGCCACCTCTTCTGGAGACAGACCAACCTCATTCCCCACTATCAGTCAGAATGTCTGCACACTTTCAGTAGGATATGTCATGACCAAACTCCTTACATTAGAGTTGAAGAAATTAAAGCCCAGACTAGGTAATTAACTTGACTAAGGTCACATACAAATTTGGCCTCTTGCCTTCTTCCTTCCATTACACCATGTTGCTTAGTAATACACCATCATCCTGGGAGAACTGATCATATTCAACAAATCTTATCTAAATCATAGGGAGAAACAAAACTCCTGGATTATTAGTCTAATCCCTACTCCAGTACCTCAATGGATGATGGATCTACATGCCATTTAATTCACCCTGTACTCTTTTTCTTCTTTCTAATGGAGTCAGGACCTGGAAAATTCCAACTCACCTTTCAAGACTCACCTCATTTGTCACTTCCAATTTCAAAGCCTTTTCATCTTCTCCAAGTAGAATTGGTCACTCCCTTTTCTGCACTGTTCATATCTCTACTATGTACTGATCACATGATATTAAATATCTATATATCTATTTTATTGCCTTTTAAGATGTGAGCTCCTCTAAAAGAGTAACCACAGCTTTTTTTTTTTAATCTTTATTGGAGTATAATTGCTCTACAATGGTGTGTTAGCTTCTGCTTTATAACAAAGTGAATCAGTTATACATATACATATGTTCCCATATCTCTTCCCTCTTGCGTCTCCCTCCCTCCCACCCTCCCTATCCCACCCCTCCAGGCGGTCACAAAGCACCGAGCTGATCTTCCATCTCTGCATACCAGCACCCGTTACAGCGTCTTGCATCTAGTAAATTTCACAATAAAAAGAGATGAATCGAAAGAAGAAAGAGAGTGAAGGAAGGAGAGAGGAGAGAAACTTGAGTACCTTGTTGACAGGGAGAGACTTTGTTTTCTCAACAGACATTGGGATTCTGTGAGAAGAGGAAGGTGTAGAAAATGTAGGCAGAACCACAAATGCAGCTCATAAAGTAATTTTCCAGGCTGATTTGGAAGACCCTGAGTTATTTTCTTCCTATTACCTTAGGCAGAATACAATGATAAATTATTAAAATTTTTCTTCACGTTCCACAGTGGACTTAAATAATAATGTCCTCAGAATACTGGGAACACTGGGGAGAATTTTTGCTCATAGTTACACAGATGTTAATAAACAACTCTCAGTTCTCCAAAATGACCTCATATCAGAGCTGAAGAGTAGTTGGTTCCAGTGGTAACTGAGGTGCTGCATAAGTTGAACAGATGGAAAAGAATCAAAGTGTATGCTTGAGAAGAGGTTCTTATGACATTGTGTCAGAGATAACAGTGGATGTTAATCCAGCAGAGCTAATTTTATAGTGAGGAGTGAAATATTATTTAATCAGCAGTGCTTCATACATAATTCAATTAACTCTCTTCACTCATCAGTATTAATGAGAACGGAAGCCTGGATTAATGTGCAAGAGCCTCATAAAGGAGCTCTCAGCCTACCTAAGTGTTGTGAAAACTTAATAAAGTCCTGCCAATCAAATTCTGGAATCTGGACCCAATCCATCAATGCACTGATATTACAAATTATCCTGAGCACTTCTCATTGTTTTCTAATTATTTAATTATGCTGATCTTTGCACTAAACCATTTAATTAGTGTATGGGGGAAATGAGTAAGAGTTGCTGCTTCCTTGACTGTTGGGATTCAGTGTCAAGTAAACAAAGGAGAATTTTATTGTAAATAATATTAAATGGCAATTTCTGCTTTTTGATGTCTGTAAATCTCAATAAATGAATAGAAAACAGAAAGTTGGGTTATAACAAACTAAAAAGCTGCTTTTATCTTGAGAGGATATTGAGAATACTGAGCACACATCTATCCAATACCTGCTCATTTTTTAATTCAGCTTCTGAACTTCAAGAACCTTAAATTTGTCTCATTATCTGGAGCCAGATATTGGAGATGAATAAGTGATACAAACAATCAGGGACACTTGAAAGAATTAAGAGATTATCATTATTATGGATTTTTCAAGATGAGTGAATAGCAGCCTGCATATTACAGTTAAGTTCCTATTTTAGCGAATTGGTAAAGACAATGCCTAATGTGTTTTAAGACTATGCCTGAAATCAGAGAATGGATGGCCATCATTCCAGTTTTTGTAGCATTCATTTAATTTTATTTAATTTACAAATATTGTATACTAACTATGTATCAGGAACTTGCCTAAGCTGTGGGTATATAGAAGGTTTTGAAAGACAGTTCCAGATCTCAAAAAAGCATAACTCTACTGGAGGAGACAGATAAGTGTGCAGAGAAAAGTAATAATGACAATAATGATGACAACGATGATGGCGATTATGAGGATGATAGATCAAACTACTGCACATTTTACTCACTGTCAACCACATTATATATTTTATTTTATTTTATTCTCATAACCCTGTGACACAAACATTATAAGTCCATTTTTACAGAAAGTTAAAAATGAAACTTATAGACATAACAGGACAGTGGTTGCCTTAGAGGAGGAAGAGAAATAGGATTGAAAAGATCACAAATGTATCTGAAACATTTCTAGATCTTAAAAAAACAGAACTTGAATAATATATGACAAAAGGTAAACATTTATGAAATATGAGTGGTAGAAACATAGATCTTTTACTTCTCTGTATGTTTGAAGTGTTTTATAATAATACTTGATTTACAGGAAGTGAGGGGAGGTCTGTGATTGAGGACCCTGAGGATGAGAGGGTAGAGCTGGAATAGTGACCAAACTGAGGAGTTCATGGAAAGTTTTCCAAAGATATTGGTGATACTTGTCATCAACAACAGGGTTTTATTAAGTGTCTGTTTATTCCTGGCATTGTAATAGATGCCTAAGAAGGAACACAAAACTGACCCAGACTCCATCCTAGAGATTTTATAATACAGTTTTAGTAAGTAAATAAAGTAGAGCATTGCATACAAATATTATGTAACATGAATTGCATCTGAAGGACAAATGCATCTTGGAGGAGGATGACATGGAAATGTTTGTGTTGGCAATTGGAAGGTTTAAAAATTTGGGGCCTCAGAACTCCTGTCATTAAATAGGAAAAGGATTGCAGGAGAATGATTATGTGATATTATTTATCAGTGTATTATTTACACTATATTTTTTCATATATTTTATTCTCAGTTAATGATATCAGACACCATAGGAGGTAAGTAAAAATGCCACTTTATTGTAGATGAAACCTGAGGTTCATAGTGGTTAAGTATCTCATCCAAGTTTACACAGTTAAGAAAAGTAACTGTTGAAACACAGCTTTTAAGTGGTGGAAAGTGTATTCACACCATAGTCATCTCTATATCTTATCATAAAAGCAGACTCTTCTCCATCTTTGTGGAGTCTGCTTTTGTAGGGGCAGAAACTCAGGCCATCTATGAGGCAGGTGGTTTTTCTGACTTGACAACACCTCCTTGGAAAAGCAGCCAGATGTTAGCCGACAGCTTGAGAATCTAGTAAAAGGCACAAGGTGCTTCCCTACCCACGACTCCAAGTCCTTGAGAACCTTTCAGCTACTTCAGTGTGATCAGGTGAGAAACAAAGTTGAAAGCGCCAAAGGAAGAAGGAATAAGAATTGGACACTCCAAAGGTTAGGGATGTTAACTGAGGAGAAAATAAACAAAATTAGATTGATTAGGTTAGAACAAAAGGCAAGAGAATCTGAAAAGATCACTAACGGATGTGCAAGAAAAGTTATTACCTAGATAGTTAAAAAGGTGATTGTTTGGATTTGGAATTATCCAAGCTTCTCACTTTCTTCCTTAAATCTCCTTACTTTATGGTCATTTCATTTGTTTTCAAATCTTCCTCTTACAGAAATCCGACCTGTTAGATTATCATTTAGACAAAATTTATCTTTTAAATATTTAGGAAGAAAGCTTTTTGGGGGGCTGCGCCATGCAGCTTGAGGGATCTTAGTTCCCCAATCAAGGATTGAACCTGGGCCCTCAGCAGTGAAAGCATAGAGTCCTAACCACTGGGCCACGAAGGAATTCCCAGGGAGAAACGGTTTTTAGAAGAAAAAATGGGTTTGGATATTATCCATAACTTTCATAAATATCTGCATAATATTAGTGCAAAACGATAGAGACAAAACTGGTACCTAGGAGGTGCTTTGACCAGAGCCTGACACACAGTAATAATAAGTCTACTAGCATCCATAAAATGGGGGTCAGGCATTATACTCCAAGGCATTTGGTCCTGAAGGACAGTCCTAGTAGGAGAACAGATGAGTCCTCCATTTGTTCCTTCCCAAAACATTTAGTGTATTATATAGGTGCTTTGGAGCAAAGGTGGGTAGGATATGGTGTATGTCCTTGAAGTATCTCAAATGGGAAAGACAGCTATGCAAATAGAAATCTGTCGATTAAGACACAAGACTCTGCCGCCTGCCGATGCAGGGGACGCGGGTTCGTGCACCGGTCCGGGAGGATCCCGCATGCCTTGGAGCGGCTGGGCCCGTGAGCTGTGGCCGCTGGGCCTGCACATCCGGAGCCTGTGCTCCGCAGCAGGAGAGGCCGCAGCAGTGAGAGGCCCGCATACCGCAAAAAAGCAAAAAACAAAAAACAAAAAAGACACAGGACTCTGGAGGCAGATTGCTTGGTCTCAAATCCTAACTCCAGTAATTACTAGGTAGTCTTGGGCACCTAGACAAATGTGGGTCTTGGGCTGGGTGATCTTGGGTACATTACATAAATTTTCAGTGTCTCTGTTTTTTCCTCTGTAAAATGGGCATGATAGGACTTGTATAGCACACAGTAACCAGCACATAGTCAGTGCTATTTAGAGAAATGATAGAGATAAAGACAAAGAGAATAGTGTTAAGAAACAGGTTTGGGAACCACTGCAGAAACTCTAGAGGAAGTTTGAGTTGGACATATATAGTCTTGCTACTCAGTGTGTGGTCTGTGGACCAGCATTATTTGACAACTTGTTAGAAATGTAGATTCTAATTCAGTAGGTCCAGGGTGGGGAACTGAGGTTGCGCATTTCCTGCAAGTTCCTCAGTAATGTTAATGCTTCTGCTCTGTAGACCGTACTTTGAGTAGCAAGGATCTAGAATAACACGGTCCAGTATGGTAGCCATTGTTGACATATGGCTATTGAACATTTGAAATGAGTTGAGATGTGGTATAATTGTGAAATACACACCAGATTCAAAGATTAAGGGAAAAAAGATAAACTAGCTCATTTATATTTTATATTGGTGATGTATTTAAATAATACTTTGATATATGGGTTAAATAAAATACAATATTAAAACTAATTTCATCTGTCCCTTTTAATGTTTTTCAATGTGCCTACCTGGAAACTTAAAATTATATATGTAGGGGCTTCCCTAGTGGTGCAGTGGTTGAGAGTCCGCCTGCCGATGCAGGGGACATGGGTTCGTGCCCTGGTCCAGGAAGATCCCACATGCTGCGGAACGGCTAGGCCCGTGAGCCATGGCCGCTGAGCCTGCGCGTCCAAAGCCTGTGGTCTGCAACAGGAGAGGCCACAACAGTGAGAGGCCTGCGTACCACACACACACACACACACACACACACAATATATATATATATATGTAGCTTCCATTGTATTTCTATTGGGTTGTGCTACTCCAGAACATTTTTACCAACAGTTTTCCCTATAATATGTGTAGATGACACTACTACAAAGCTAGACATAAATATGTATATTCTTGAGTAAGAGAAAGGGGTCTGATATTTCAAAAATAATTTTCATCATTTCATTTCTTATTACAATGGTGTTGCATATTTATTGCAGAAGAGTTTTGGAAGATAGAAAAAAAAAACCCAAAATTAAATCACCCACAAAACCACTGCATTGAAACAACTACTGTTAACATTCTGTTTTATACGTATTTAATATTTTGTATGCATTTTAAAATATCTTTTACCCTTTTATGAGAATATGTTTTCACTGGCATTTTGTAAACCATCTTCTCTTTGTTTTTCTACCACACTGATTCCTACTTTTCATTTTCTTTCCTGATTTCTCTTCATCTTCCCCATTTACTGGCTTGCATGTTTAAAACTTTCTCAAAGTTAATGCATCTAAGACCCAACTCTTAATTCTTGATTTCTGTCTTTTACAGGCTTTTTAATTTTTGCAATCTTTTTTAGTGGTTGCCGTAGACTTTGCAAAATACATTTATAACTAATCCAAGTCCACTTTCAAATAACAAACACTTATGCCACTTCATGGGTACTGCAAATACCTTAGAGTATTCCCCATTCCTCCCTCCTGTCCATTAACAACACTGCTGTCAGTCATTTCACTATCCATAAGTTGTAATCATCGATAATTATGATTATTATTTTGACCAAACTCTTACCTGTTAGAGTAATTAATAAAAAGAAAAATAAAAGATTTTATTTTGCCTTCATTTATTTCTAATTCTCTTCCTTTCTCTATATAGGTAGATCTGAGTTTCTACCTATATCATTTTCCTTCTTCTAAGAACTTCCTTTAACATTTCTTGTAAGGCAGATCTGTTGATTACAAATCCCCTCAATTTTTGTTTTCCTTTTCAATTTCAATTTTTATGTATTTGTGCTTTACTTCTTTCTTAAATAGCTTGGTGAATAGTTCATCCATTTTTGTGTTTTTACTGTTGCTGTTACTTTTTATTTTCCCTTTGAACAATAGTCTCAGGTTTAGTATTCAAATATGCAGTTTTTCTGTCTTGTATTTTCTTATTTTATGATTTTGTCTAATACATAGATTTTAATAAACATTTATTTAATGGATTCTTAAGTTAATCTTAAGTTAATTAACTTAATTCTTAAGTTAATTATAACCTATCTTCTTATATTATGATTTGTTAATTTAATTTTCTAAGCTTTAAGTGAATCTCAAGGTATATTTCATAGGTCAAACATGTAATATTTCAGCCATTTTACAGGTAAACTTTAATAAGTTTAATTTTCTTTTTGACACAAGAACTAGTAGAGAGATTTAATTCTAAATAGCTTGTTGTTTATATTTTAACCATGTTTTTTACATTAAAAAAATTATTTAAAGTGTTTTTGTCCTAAAAATATATGGTAAACTTTTGCAAATTTTCCATGGGTACTCAGAACGTATTTGTAGGGTACAGAATTACACACACACACAAATAGAAACACAGATCAACTTTTAAAATTATGTTATTTTGATATTGCATTTTCTTCCTTTGCTTTGCCTTTTTAATCAGTCAGAAACAGAGAAAGAAATATAAAACTCTCCTTCACCAAATTATTTCCTCAACTTTCTCCCTAAAATTTCCCTATATTCTGTCATTTTATCTTAGGTGTTTCAATACAATATTATTTGGTACATAAAAGTTCAGAACAGTCATAGTTCCAATTTATATTTTACCAAGGAAATTATCTTCTCTTTTTAGCTGAATGCTTTTTTTCCTTGAATTCAACTTGGTTTGCTTTTCATATTGTGACATTGACTTTCCTTTTGTTTGCTTTTTTCCTGTGTATTTTTGTACATCATGTTATTCTCTGAAATTGTATACAGAATTATAGATGGGTAGATGTTCATTTTTTGGTGAAAAGGTGCAGTGCTTTAATTGAATTAGCCATCTAATGAATCTAGAATCTATTAAAGGTTGAGAAGTGATAGAATAGGAATAATTTGGGGAAAACTAATTGAAAGGCAAGAACTATGATAGTCATACTATTCACAGTCAACTCTCAAATAGAAACTTTAGGTTGGGAATATTTGCCAAGGAGAACAGAAGTTAAAGCACTCCTACCAAAGCAGCTGAGGAAATTCTTTCACCCTGACATATGGCAAACCTCCCTTCCTTTTCTGAGCCCGAGGCATAAAGAATGGGCTGTTTCTACTTTTGGTATCATTGATTTCATCTTTGCCTATCCCATCAGTCCTGTTTCTTTTGGACATAGGTTATATTTTGCTTCACCTACAGGTACTCTCTTTTCCTTAATCATCCTTCACCATATTCCAACCACAAAGCTCATATAATCACAGTGATTAGAGGACCATGTGACAAACATGCTTAATAATCCAGGGGAACATGGCAGCACTGGCTCCCCTGAAAATTGTCCCCCAAACATTATTTTGACCTTACAGAAGGACAAGGCACCCTACTGTTACATGTTCTCTATTTGTTGACATAGCTTTAAAAAAAATTGATATTTATAATAGATATAGATATCTTCAATTATGAAGGTGCGAGTGAATAACAAATAGTCATTGACTTCTGTTTCCATTGTTGAGTAACCAGACTGTCTTGCTGCTGGAGTTTTGTTTGCTGAAATTTGATCTAAGTATAGTATTTTTTCATGTTTGGTGTACAGCCACAGGCAGTATCTTGTTTTGTTTTGCTTTTGCATAAGATTTTAAATCAATATAAAGTAAACAAATAAAAGGTGAAATACACATGCAGTCATCTGGCAATAAACTAGAAGAGCTGGGATCCATGAAGACAAATAATGCCTGCCATCCATTTTTAAAGTTAGAGTATATTATTGCATTTGAGAGGCAAAGAGGCACTCTAAGTGCAGATAATTTATTGAGATTTCCATGGTATTTTTGATATTGCACAGTATAGTGGAAGAAATCAATCAAATTAAAAAGCTTGATGTGAGAAAGATTGTGTACACTAATCCCCAATTTGTTTCTAGGAGAGAAATAAAAGTTACTCATGATGGTAGAAAGCACTCTCTCTTATGAATGTCCTGTATACGAATACATCTTGAAAAGTATCAGGTTTCCTGATGCCCAGAAAGCTGACAGGGAACATTAAACAATGAGTAATCTGGACAGAGTTAGTTTTGCGGTGGATAAATGACATACTCTATTAAGGGTGACCAGATATAAAACACAGAAGAGTTTGGTATCAAGAAAATAGAGTAAAATAAATATCATTTCCTATAGTGAAAGTGAAAATCGACTCAAAGATGTGAAACTAGATTAGACTGGAACTAAAAACACTATTATTGGAGGAAGACTCAAGGTTAAAAAAAAAAATCCAAAACAGCTGGATATCTGGACCTGAAAATATTTTCATGAAGTTGACACCTAATCAAACTATAGGGTTGATGGTGTTCCAAAATCCCTGCTTTGTATAAATTCATTTTGTCCTTTATTGAACAGTTACTTAGCACCTACTGTGAGCTAGACCACAAGGACACAAAGATTAATATTTCAAAGTACATTCCCTCAATGAGCTCCTCCATCCTCTAGAAAAGACTGAGAAGTGAGCAAATAGATTTAAAATACCTAGGGTTGGTGAGACAGTTTGCTGGGGAGAGGCTGTGGTATTTGCACCGTCCGGAGTGAAGAGTAAGACTTTCACCAAGAGAGAAACGGGGAACATTCCAAGTAGGAAAAAAGATAAAAGAGCACAGTGATTCTTGAGTAGTATGCATAGCTTAGAATAGCCTTTGCAGTTACAAATTAGTCCAAGCAAAGGTTGAACATATGAAACTGGAATCTCCTTTAGTATTTTCTCTTAATGCTTTTTCCTTGAAAGTTGTAATGAATTAGTGCATTAAATTTCTTTCCCTGAACACCTATAATTCATAGATGCAAAATGTTTCATAACATTTGATAGCCTATAGCTGAATATATGGAAAGCTTCTATATGTTGTTAATAACAGCGATTAGAATCTCCTACTTACCTGCCTTCAATGCCACCCAGGGGAGGTTAGTACACAATGGATGCGCTGGTTAAATATCAGGATAAACAATCACTGAAAGACACAATGCTTGTAATATTTATGCATGATTTTTTTCCTTGATGATCACCTAAGTCACCAGAGTTCAGTGTTGGAAGTAAGAGAGAGGAAAAGCTCAAAGGAATTTTTATAGCCTGTCAGTGAATTATAAGTTAAAATTCATGATTGGGAAACTAGCTCTACATCTGGTATTTGTTTAATCGCTTGTAAAGCTGAATGACAATTTTCCAAGCATGCACTAAGTTCTTAATATCTTTACATGTTATACTCTGCTTACCTGTGGAATATGTTAGGGAAAAGATATGATAGATAAATTCAGTTGATTTCCTGAATTCAGCCCATTCCTTCTTAACATTCAAATGAGTTATTTTGTCTTAGATATATCCCTAATTGGTCAGACCAATTTCAGTATTGTCACATCTGCTATTTTTACTATCACTTGATGTATATCTCAGCAACAGGAAAAAAGAGAAAGAAACTAAATTCTGTCCTAGAGAAGGCAGAAGCAAATACTAGCGTCTATTACTAATCACAGGTGTAGCCTTTTAAAAAATTGAGATATAATCAACTTAATGTAAAATGCATATACCTCAACTATAAAGTTCATTGAGTTGTGATGAGTGTAAACACCAATGTAACACATCCCCATCAAGGTATAGAACATTTTCATAACTCCAGAAAGTTTCTTTGTGTACCTTCCCAATCAGTTACCCCCTCAAGAAAGAACTGATGTTCTGATACCTTTCTTTTTTCTTTTTTTAAATTAAAATATAGTTGATTTAAGATATTATATTAGTTTCAGGTATACAACATACTTTTTAATATTTTTATACATTATACACCATTTGAAGTTATTATAAAATATTGGCTATATGTCCTGTGCTGTGCAGTATACTCTTGTATCATTTATTTTATACATAGTAGTTTGTACCTGTTAATCCCCTACCTCTATCTTGCTCCTCCCCCTGCCCCTCTCCCCACTGGTAACCACTAGTTTGTTGTCTATACCTGTGAGCCTATTTCTATTTTGTTATATTCATTCATTTGATTCATCATAGACTAGTTTTCTAGAACTTCATACAATGGAGTCATTTAGTAGGTAGTCTTTTCTGTTTGACTATAATGTTTTTGAGATCCATCCATGTTGGGGCATGTAGCAATAGTTCTTTGCTTTTTACACCTGAGCAATATCCCATTGTATGGCTATGTCACAGTTTATAGATTTTCCCAACATTTGTTTACAAATCTTTATGTGAACATATATTATCATTTTCCTTGGGTAAATACCTAAGAATGAAAAGTCTAGATCATATAGTGGGTATGTATTTAACCTTTTAGGAAACTGCCAGAACTTCTTCCAATGTGGTTGTAACATTTATTCTTACACCAGCAAGGTACTGTTATTAGAGTTGTTGTACCTCCTCACTGGCATTTGCTGTTGTCAGGGTTTTTAATTTTATCTATTCTATCAGATGTATAGTGGTAACCCACTATGTTTTTTATTTGTCTTTCCCTGATGATTAATGATGTTTGTCATTATGATAGCATCATAGTGATGTTGAATACTTTCATATGTTTATTGTTTATTTGTATATCACCTTTTGTGAAGTGACTGGAGGTCTTTTGCACAAGTTTTAAAATTGGTTTATTTGTTTTGTACTAATGAGTTACGTACCTATCCTGGACACATTAATTTAATTACATCAATAGAATTTTGTATATTTAGCTGACATGGAATTTCTGGTTGAATTCCTAAATATTTCATTGACTTTAACCCTAAATAATTTACATATTCTGTGATATTTTAAACAGAAAAATTGCTTTTATTTTTTCAAATGCTTATTGACATTAAATAGGAACCCAATTGATCTTTCTATATTGGTTTTATCTGTGATATTGATAAACTCATTTTTTAGTTTGTCAGAACAAAAATTCTTTATCAAAATATACATTTTGCAAGTATATTTTTCCAGTCTGTTAATTGCCTATTCATTTTCTGCCTTTTTTTTTTTTTTTTTTTTTTTCCGTACGCGGGCCTCCCACTGTTGTGGCCTCTCTCGTTGCGGAGAACAGGCTCCAGACGCGCAGGCTCAGCAGCCATGACTCACGGGCCCAGCCGCTCTGCGGCATGTGGGATCTTCCCGGACCGGGGCACGAACCCATGTCCCCTGCATCGGCAGGCGGAGTCTCAACCACTGCGCCACCAGGGAAGCCCGATTTTCTGCCTTTTGATCAGCAGAAATTTTTTATTTAGATGAAATATAATTTATTTTTTCTTTAATGATTAATGCTTATTGTGTACTATTTTAAGTTCAGAAAGATATTTTCCCACATTTTCTTCTTTAATTTTTATAGCTTTAGCTAGTTTATGATTCAACTAAAATTAATTTTTGTTTATGGTATGAAGTAGAAGTTGAGGTTTACTTACTTTTTCCCACATTGATATCTAGTTGTATCAGTACTACTTGTTGAAAATAGTTTATCTTCCCCATTATACTGCTTTAGTACCTTTGCAAAAAACATCAACTGAACATAACAGTATGGTCTATTTTTGGAATCTCAGTTCTGTTTTATTGATCTATTTGTTGATATTTTTGTCAAAACCTCATTATTACTGTGGCTTCATACTAAGTTTTGAATTTCTCTAAATTTGTTCTTTCTTAAGATTGTTCTTTTCTAGATTCTTTACATTTCTATATAAATTTTAGAATCAACTTGTTTGTTTCTATTACAAATACATATATATGGTTAGAAATGCATTGTTGAATCTTTAGATCTATTTGAGAAGAAAATACTTTCTAATAATATTGAGCCTTCTCTCCCTAGAGCATGGTACATCTCTCCATTTATGTAGGCCTTCTTCAATTTCTCTTAGCAATGTTGTAAGGGCTAGCATAGAGCTCTTGTATAGCTTTCATTAAATTTAACCCTAAATATTTTATGTTTTTAATGATATTGTAAATGGCATTTAAACTTTTTTTCTAAATGTTTATTGCTGGCATAGGGGAACCCAATTATTTTTTCTATATTGGTTTGTATCCATGGTATTGATAAATTCGCTTTTTATTTTGTCAGGGATTTTTCTTTGTAGATTACTTAGGATTTTATATATACACAATTATGACATCTGCAAATAAGGCTGGCTTTACTTCTTCCTTTACAATCCTTATTGTAATTTATTTGTTTTTATTGTACTGCCTAGGATCTCTAATAACACATTAAATAGAAGTACTGCCAATGGACATCTGTGTCTCTAGATCTTATGGGGAAAGGTTTTAATATTTCATAATTAAGTATGATATTAGTTGTAAGTGTTGAGCAGATGCATTTTATTTGGTTGAAGGCATACCTTCTATTCCTAGTTTGCTGATAATTTTTTCACAATTGCGTTGAATTTTGTAAAATTAGTTTTTTGTGGCAATTGAAATGATCATACGTTTCTTCTCTTCTACTTTTAATGTGATGATTACATTAATTGAATTCTGTGTATTTAACCAACCTTGAATTACTGGACTAAATATTTCTTGGTTATTACATATAACCTTTTCAAAAAATGTGTTACTGTGTTTTGTTTACTAATATTTTGTTAAGTAATTTTGTTTATAGATTCATGAGAGGTATTGGTCTTCATTTTTTTCTTATAAAGTCCTTGTCTGGATTTGGTATAAAAGATATGCTAGCTTAATAAAATAAATTGGAAAATTGTCACATATCTTGTATTTTTCTGAAAAAGTGAATGTAAAATTGATATCATACATTTCTTAAATATTTGATAGTATTCATTTGTGCCTGAGTGGGAAATTTTTTCTTTTTTCTTTTTCATTGACGTATAGTTAATTTACAAAGTTGTGTTAGTTTCAAGTGTACAGAAAAGTGAATATATATATATATATATATATACATATATATATATATATATATATATACCTTTTCAGATCCTTTTCCATTATTAAAAGATATTGAGTATAATTCTCTGTGCTAAACAGTAGATCCTTGCTGTTTACCTATTTTACATATATGTTAATCCCAAATTCCTAATATATCTCTTCTGCCTCCCCTCCTCCTCTTTGGTAACCATATGTTTGTTTTCTATTTTTGTGAGTCTATTTATGTTTTGTAAATAAGTTCATTTATATTGTAATTTAGATTCCATGTATAAGTGATATCATATGATATTTGTCTTTCTCTGTCTGACTTACTTCAGGTAATATGATAATCTCTAGGTCCACCCATGTTACTGCAAATGACATTATTTCATTCTTTTTTAAGTTTGACTAATATTCCATTATATATATATATATATATATATATATATATACACACACACACACACACACACATCAATCACATCTCCTTTATCCATTCATCTGTTGGTGGACATTTAGGTTGCTTCCATGTCTTGGCTATTGTAAATAGTGCTGCTATGAACACTGAGGTGCATTATCTTTTTGAATTAGAGTTTTCTCTAGATATATGCCCAGAAGTGGGATTACTGGATCATATGGTAGCTCTATTTTTAGTTTTTTTAAGGAACCTCCATACTGTTCTCCATAGTGGCTGCAATTTACATTCCCACTAACAGTGTAGGGGGGTTCCTTTTTCTCCACACCCTCTCCAGCATTTATTATTTGTAGACTTTTTAATGATGTCCATTCTGACTAGTGTGAGGTGGTATCTCATTGTAGTTTTGATTTGCATTTCTCTAATAATTAGCAATACTGAGCATCTTTTCATGTGCCTGTGACCATCTGTACGTCTTCTTTCGAGAAACATCTATTTAGATCTTCTGCCCATTTTTTTTTTTAACATCTTTATTGGGGTATAATTGCTTTACAATGGTGTGTTAGTTTCTGCTTTATAACAAAGTGAATCAGTCATACATAAACATATGTTCCCATATGTCTTCCCTGTTGCGTCTCCCTCCCTCCCACCCTCCCTATCCCACCCCTCCAGGCTGTCACAAAGCACCGAGCCAATATCCCTGTGCCATGCGGCTGCTTCCCACTAGCTATCTACCTTACTACGTTTGTTAGTGTGTATATGCCCATGACTCTCTCTCGCTCTGTCACAGCTCACCCTTCCCCCTCCCCATAACCTCAAGTCCGTTCTCTAGGAGGTCTGCATCTTTATTCCTGCTTTACCCCTAGGTTCTTCATGACATTTTTTTTCTTAAATTCCATATATATGTGTTAGCATACGGTATTTGTCTTTTTCTTTCTGACTTACTTCACTCTGAATGACAGACTCTAGGTCTATCCACCTCATTACAAATAGCTCAATTTCGTTTCTTTTTATGGCTGAGTAATATTCCATTGTATATATGTGCCACATCTTCTTTATCCATTCATCCGATGATGGGCACTTAGGTTGTTTCCATCTCCGGGCTATTGTAAATAGAGCTGCAATGAACATTTTGGTACATGACTCTTTTTGAATTTTGGTTTTCTCAGGGTATATGCCCAGTAGTGGGATTGCTGGGTCATATGGTATTTCTATTTGTAGTTTTTTAAGGAACCTCCATACTGTTCTCCATAGTGGCTGAACCAATTCACATTCCCACCAGCAGTGCAAGAGGGTTCCTTTTCTCCACACCCTCTCCAGCATTTATTGTTTCTAGATTTTTTGATGATGGCCATTCTGACTGGTGTGAGATGATATCTCATTGTAGTTTTGATTTGCATTTCTCTAATGATTAATGATGTTGAGCATTCTTTCATGTGTTTGTTGGCAGTCTGTATATCTTCTTTGGAGAAATGTCTATTTAGGTCTTCTGCCCATTTTTGGATTGGGTTGTTTGTTTTCTTGTTATTGAGCTGCATGAGCTGCTTGTAAATTTTGGAGATTAATCCTTTGTCGGTTGCTTCATTTGCAAATATTTTCTCCCATTCTGAGGGTTGTCTTTTGGTCCTGTTTATGGTTTCCTTTGCTGTGCAAAAGCTTTTAAGTTTCATTAGGTCCCATTTGTTTATTTTTGTTTTTATTTCCATTACTCTAGGAGGTGGGTCAGAAAGGATCTTGCTGTGATTTATGTCATAGAGTGTTCTGCCTATGTTTTCCTCTAAGAGTTTGATAGTTTCTGGCCTTACATTTAGGTCTTTAATCCATTTTGAGCTTATTTTTGTGTATGGTGTTAGGGAGTGATCTAATCTCATACTTTTACATGTACCTGTCCAGTTTTCCCAGCACCACTTATTGAAGAGGCTGTCCTTTCTCCATTGTACATTACTGCCACCTTTATCAAAGATAAGGTGTCCATATGTGCATGGGTTTATCTCTGGGCTTTCTATCCTGTTCCATTGATCTATCTTTCTGTTTTTGTGCCAGTACCATACCGTCTTGATAACTGTAGCTTTGTAGTATAGTCTGAAGTCAGGGAGCCTGATTCCTCCAGTTCCTTCTTTCGTTCTCAAGATTGCTTTGGCTATTCGGGGTCTTTTGTGTTTCCATACAAATTGTGAAATTTTTTGTTCTAGTTCTGTGAAAAATGCCAGTGGTAGTTTGATAGGGATTGCATTGAATCTATAGATTGCTTTGGGTAGTAGAGTCATTTTCACAATCTTGATTCTTCCAATCCAAGAACATGGTATATCTCTCCATCTATTTGTATCATCTTTAATTTCTTTCATCAGTGTCTTATAATTTTCTGCATACAGGTCTTTTGTCTCCTTAGGTAGGTTTATTCCTAGATATTTTATTCTTTTTGTTGCAATGGTAAATGGGAGTGTTTTCTTGATTTCACTTTCAGATTTTTCATCATTAGTATATAGGAATGCCAGAGATTTCTGTGCATTAATTTTGTATCCTGCCACTTTACCAAATTCATTGATTATCTCTAGTAGTTTTCTGGTAGCATCTTTAGGGTTCTCTATGTATAGGATCATGTCATCTGCAAACAGTGACAGCTTTACTTCTTCTTTTCCGATTTGGATTCCTTTTATTTCCTTTTCTTCTCTGATTGCTGTGGCTAAAACTTCCAAAACAATGTTGAATAATAGTGGTGAGAGTGGGCAACCTTGTCTTGTTCCTGATCTTAGTGGAAATGCTTTCAGTTTTTCACCATTGAGGATGATGTTTGCTGTGGGCTTGTCATATATGGCCTTTATTATGTTGAGGAAAGTTCCCTCTATGCCTACTTTCTGCAGGGTTTTTATCATAAATGGGTGTTGAATTTTGTCAAAAGCTTTCTCTGCATCTATTGAGATGATCATATGGTTTTTCTCCTTCAATTTGTTAATATGGTTTATCACATTGATAGATTTGCGTATATTGAAGAATCCTTGCATTCCTGGAATAAACCCCACTTGATCATGGTGTATGATCCTTTTAATGTGCTGTTGGATTCTGTTTGCTAGTATTTTGTGGAGGATTTTTGCATCTATGTTCATCAGTGATATTGGCCTGTAGTTTTCTTTCTTTGTGACATCCTTGTCTGGTTTTGGTATCAAGGTGATGGTGGCCTCGTAGAAGGAGTTTGGGAGTGGTCCTCCCTCTGCTATATTTTGGAAGAGTTTGAGAAGGATAGGTGTTAGCTCTTCTCTAAATGTTTGATAGAATTCGCCTGTAAAGCCATCTGGTCCTGGGCTTTTCTTTGTTGGAAGGTTTTTAATCACAGTTTCAATTTCAGTGCTTGTGATTGGTCTGTTCATATTTTCTATTTCTTCCTGATTCAGTCTTGGCAGGTTGTGCATTTCTAAGAATTTGTCCATTTCTTCCAGATTGTCCATTTTATTGGCATAGAGTTGCTTGTAGTAATCTCTCATGATCTCTTTTATCTCTGCAGTGTCAGTTGTTACCTCTCCTTTTTCATTTCTAATTCTATTGATTTGAGTCTTCTCCCTTTTTTTCTTGATGAGTCTGGCTAGTGGTTTATCTATTTTGTTTATCTTCTCAAAGAACCAGCTTTTAGTTTTATTGATCTTTGCTATTGTTTCCTTCATTTCTTTTTCATTTATTTCTGATCTGATTTTTATGATTTCTTTCCTTCTGCTAGCTTTGGGGTTTTTTTGTTCTTCTTTCCTAATTGCTTGAGGTGCAAGGTTAGGTTGTTTATTTGAGATGTTTCCTGCTTCTTAAGGTGGGCTTGTATTGCTATAAACTTCCCCCTTAGAACTGCTTTTGCTGCATCCCACAGGTTTTGGGTCGTTGTGTCTCCATTGTCATTTGTTTCTAGGTATTTTTTGATTTCCTCTTTGATTTCTTCAGTGATCACTTCATTATTAAGTAGTGTATTGTTTAGCCTCCATGTGTTTGTATTTTTTACAGATCTTTTCCTGTAATTGATATCTAGTCTCATGGCGTTGTGGTCAGAAAAGATACTTGATACAATTTCAATTTTCTTAAATTTACCAAGGCTTGATTTGTGACCTAAGATATGATCTATCCTGGAGAATGTTCCATGAGCACTTGAGAAAAATGTGTATTCTGTTGTTTTTGGATGGAGTGTCCTATAAATATCAATTAAGTCCATCTTGTTTAATGTATCATTTAAAGCTTGTGTTTCCTTATTTATTTTCATTTTGGATGATCTGTCCATGGGTGAAAGTGGGGTGTTTAAGTCCCCTACTATGAATGTGTTACTGTCGATTTCCCCTTTTATGGCTGTTAGTATTTGCCTTATGTATTGAGGTGCTCCTATGTTGGGTGCATAAATATTTACAATTGTTATATCTTCTTCTTGGATCGATCCCTTGATCATTATGTAGTGTCCTTCTTTGTCTCTTTTAATAGTCCTTACTTTAAAGTCTATTTTGTCTGATATGAGAATTGCTACTCCAGCTTTCTTTTGGTTTCCATTTGCATGGAATATCTTTTTCCATCCCCTTACTTTCAGTCTGTATGTATCTCTAGGTCTGAAGTGGGTCTCTTGTAGACAGCATATATAAGGGTCTTGTTTTTGTATCCATTCAGCTAATCTGTGTCTTTTGGTGGGAGCATTTAGTCCATTTACATTTAAGGTAATTATCGATATGTATGTTCCTATTCCCATTTTCTAAATTGTTTTGGGTTCGTTATTATAGGTCTTTTCCTTCTCTTGTGTTTCTTGCCTAAAAAAGATCCTTTAGCATTTGTTGTAAAGCTGGTTTGGTGGTGCTGAACTTTCTCAGCTTTTGCTTGTCTGTAAAGGATTTAATTTCTCCATCAAATCTGAATGAGATCCTTGCTGGGTAGAGTAGTCTTGGCTGCATGTTTTTCTCCTTCATCACTTTCAGTATGTCCTGCCACTCCCTTCTGGCTTGTAGGGTTTCTGCTGAGAGATCAGCTGTTAACCTTATGGGGATTCCCTTATGTGTTATTTGTTGTTTTTCCCTTGCTGCTTTTAATATGCTTTCTTTGTATTTAATTTTTGACAGTTTGATTAATATGTGTCTTGGCGTATTTCTCCTTGTATTTATCTTGTATGGGACTCTCTGTGCTTCCTGGACTTGATTAACTATTTCCTTTCCCATATTAGGGAAGTTTTCAACTATAATCTCTTCAAATATTTTCTCAGTCCCTTTCTTTTTCTCTTCTTCTTCTGGAACCCCTATAATTCGAATGTTGGTGCGTTTAATGTTGTCCCAGAGGTCTCTGAGACTGTCCTCAGTTCTTTTCATTCTTTTTTCTTTATTCTGCTCTGCAGTAGTTATTTCCACTATTTTATCTTCCAGGTCACTTATCCGTTCTTCTGCCTCAGTTATTCTGCTATTGATCCCATCTAGAGTACTTTTAATTTCATTTATTGTGTTGTTCATCGTTGCTTGTTTCATCTTTAGTTCTTCTAGGTCCTTGTTAACTGATTCTTGCATTTTGTCCAATCTATTGTCCATTCTATCTCCAAGATTTCGGATCAACCTTACTATCATTATTCTGAATTCTCTTTCAGGTAGACTGCCTATTTCCTCTTCATTTGTTAGGTCTGGTGCATTTTTATCTTGCTCCTTTATCTGCTGTGAGTTTTTCTGTCTTCTCATTTTGCGTATCTTACTGTGTTTGGGGTCTCCTTTTTGCAGGCTGCAGGTTCGTAGTTCCTCCTGTTTTTGATGTCTGTCTCCAGTGGCTAAGGTTGGTTCAGTGGGTTGTGTAGGCTTCCTGGTGGAGGGGACTAGTGCCTGTGTTGTGGTGGATGAGGCTGGATCTTGTCTCTCTAGTGGGCAGGTTCACATCTGGTGGTGTGTTTGGGGGTGTCTGTGGCCTTATTATGATTTTAGGCAGCCTCTCTGCTAATGGGTGAGGTTGTGTTCCTGTTTTGCTAGTTGTTTGGCATAGGTTTTCCAGCACTGTGGCTTGCTGGTCGTTGAGTGAAGCTGGGTGCTGGTGTTAAGATGGAGGTCTCTGGGAGATTTTCGCCATTTGATATTATGTGGAGCTGGGAGGTCTCTTGTTGATCAGTGTCCTGAAGTTGGCTCTCCTACCTCAGAGGCAGAGCCCTGCCTCCTGGCTGGAGCACCAAAAGCTTTTCATCCACACGGCTCAGGATAAAAGGGAGAAAAAGTAGAGGGAATTAGTAGAAGTATGAGGAAAGAAAGAAGGAAAGGAGGGTAGGAAGGAAGGAAGAAAGAAAGAAAGAAGCAAAGAAGGAAAGAAGGCAAGAAGGAAAGAAAGGAGGGAGGGAGGGAGGGAGGAAGGAAGGAAGGAGGGAAAGAAGGAAAAAAGACAGAAAGAAAGAAGATACAGTAAAAATAAAATAATGTATAATAAAGTTATTGAATTAAAAAATTCTTATTTAGAAAAAAAAAAAAAGGGACGGAAAGAACCTTAGGACAAATGTTGGCAGCAAAGCTATACAGACAAAATCTTACACAGAAGCATGCACATACACCCTCACTAAAAGAGGTAAATGGGGAAAAATCCTAAATCTTGCTGTCAGAGACCACCTCCTCAATTTGGGATGATTCGTTGTCTAAAGGAGGGAAGGAAGGATGGAAAGAAAGAAAGAAAGAACGAAGGTAAAGTATAATATTGTTATTAAAATTAATTATTAAAAAAAAATTAAAAAAAAACATGGACGGATAGAACCCTAGGACAAATGGTGGAAGCAAGACTATACAGACAAGATCTCACACAGAAGCATACACATACACATTCACAAAAAGAGGAAAGGGGAAAAAATCATAGATCTTGCTCCTAAAGTCCACTTCCTTAATTTGGGATGATTGGTTGTCTATTCAGGTATTCCATAGATGCAGGGTATATCAAGTTGATTGTGGAGCTTTAATCTGTTGCTTCTGAGGCTGCTGGGAGAGATTTCCCTTTCTCTTCTTTGTTCTCACAGCTCCCAGGGCTAAGCTTTGGATTTGGCCCTGCCACTGCGTGTAGATCGCTGGAGGGCGTCTGTTTTTTGCTCAGACAGGATGGGATTAAAAGAGCCGCTGATTGGGGGCTCTGGCGCACTCAGGCCGGCGGGGACGGAGGGGCACAGAGTGCGGGGCGGGCCTGCGGTGGCAAAGGCCGGCGTGACTTTGCACCAGCCTGAGGCGCGCTGTGCGCTGTCCCGGGGAAGTTGTCCCTGGATCCCGGGAACCTGGCAGTGGCGGGCTGCACAGGCTCCGCGGAAGAGGGGTGTGGAGAGTGACCTGTGCTCGCACACAGGCCCCTCGGTGGCGGCAGCAGCAGCCTTAACGTCTCCCGCCCGCCTCTGGGGTCCGCGCTTTTAGCCGCGGCTTGCGCCCGTCTCTGGATTCCGCGCTTTCAGCCGCGGCTCGCGCCCGTGTCTGGATTCCGCGCTTTCAGCCGCGGCTCGCGCCCGTCTCTGGCGTCCGCGCTTTCAGCTGCGGCTCGCGCCCGTCTCTGGGGTTCGCGCTTTTAGCCGCGGCTCGCGCCCGTCTCTGGAGTTCCTTTAAGCAGCGTTCTTAAACCCCTCTCCTCACGCCCCAGGAAACAAAGAGGGAAGGAAAAGTCTCCTGCCTCTTCGGCAGGTGCGGGCTTTTCCCCGGACTCCCTCCCGGCTAGCTGTGGTGCACTAACCCCTTCAGGCTATGTTCAAGCCGCCAACCCCAGTCTTCTCCCTGCGCTCCGGCCTCAGCTCGCAGCCCCGCCCGCCCCGGCGGGTGAGCAGACAAGCCTCTCGGGCTGGTGAGTGCCGGTCGGCACCGATCCTCTGTGCGGGAATCTCCCCGCTTTGCCCTCCGCACCCGTTGCTGTGCAGTCCTCCGCAGCTTCGAAGCTCCCCCCTCCGCCTCCCGCAGTCTCCGCCCGCGAAGGGGCTTCCTAGTGTGTGGAAACTTTTCCTCCTTCACAGCTCCCTCCCACTGGTGCAGGTGCCGTCCCTATTCTTTTGTCTCTGTTTTTTCTTTTGCCCTACCCATGTACGTGGGGAGTTTCTTGCCTTTTGGGAGGTCTGAGGTCTTCTGCCAGCCTTCAGTAGGTGTTCTGTAGGAGTTGTTCCACGTGTATATGTATTTCTGGTGTATCTGTGGGGAGGAAGGTGATCTCCGCGTCTTACTCTTCCGCCATCTTCCGCCTTCCTCTCCGCCATCTTCCGCCTTCCTCTTCTGCCCATTTTTTGATTGGGTTGTTTGTTTTTTGATATTGAGCTGCATGAGCTGCTTGTGTATTTTGGAGATTAATCTCTTGTTGGTCACTTCTTTTGCAAATATTTTCAGCTTCTCTGTGGGTTGTCTTTTCATTTTGTTTATGGTTTCCTTTACTGTGCAGAAGTTTTTGAGTTTAATTAGGTCTCATTTCTTTATTTTGGTTTTCATTTTCATTACTCTAGGAGGTGGGTCAAAAGATATCTTGCTGTGATTTATGTCAAAGAGTGTTCTGCCTATGTTTTCCTCTAGGATTTTTATAGTATCCATTCTTACATTTAGGACTTTAATCCATTTTGAGTTTATTTTGTATATGGTGTTAGAGAATGTTTTAATTTCATTCTTTTACATGTAGCTGTCCAGTTTTTCCAGCACCACTTGTTGAAGAGACTGTCTTTTCTCCACTGTATATTCTTGTCTCCTTTGTCATAGATCAATTGACCATAAGTGCATGGGTTTACTTCTTGGCTTTCTGTCCTGTTCCATTTATCTATATGTCTGCTTTTGTGCCAGTACCATACCGTTCAGATGAGCAGCTTTGGAATATATTCTGAAGTCAGGGAGCATGATGCCTCCAGCTCCGTTCTTCTTTCTTAAGATAGTTTTGGCTATTCGGGGTCTTTTGTGTTTCCATACAAATTTTAAAATGTTTTGTTCTAGTTCTGTGAAAAATGCCATTGGTAATTTGATAGGGACTGTATTGAATCTGTAGATTGCCTTGGGTAGTAATTTTAACAATATGGATCTTCAAATCCAAGAGCACAGTATATCTTTTCATCTGTGTCAACTTCAATTTCTTTCATCAGCATCTTATAGTTTTCAGAGTACAGGTCTTTTGCATCCTTAGGTAGGTTTATTTCTAGGTATTTTATACTTTTTAATGCAATGGTAAATGGGAATGTTTCCTTAATTTCTCTTTCTGATATTTCATTGTTAGTGTACAGAAATGGAACAGATTTCTGTATATTAATTTTGTATCCAGTAACTTTACCAAATTCAGTGGTAAGCTCTAGTACTTTTCTGGTAGTGTCTTTAGGATTTTTTGTTTATAACATCTTTTCACCTGAAAAGAGTGACAGTTTTACTTCTTTTCCAATTGGATTCCTTTTATTTCTTTTTGTTCTCTGATTGCTGTGGCTAGGACTTCTACAACTATGTTGACTAAAATTGGTGAGAGTAGGCATCCTTGTATTGTTCCTGATTTTAGATGAAATGCTTTCAGCTTTTCAGTGTTGAGTATGATGTTTTATATGGGTTTGTCATATATGGCCTTTATTATGCTGAGGTAGCTTACCTGTATGCCCACTTTCTTAAGAGTTTTTTTTTTTTTAATCATAAATCGATGTTGATTTTTAACAAAAGCTTTTACTGCATCTTTTGATTCTTCAATTTGTTAATGTGGTGTATCATATTCATTGATTTGCTGATACTGAATATCCTTGCATCCCTGGGATAAAGCCCCCTTCATCATGATGTATAATCTCTTTAATGTATTGTTGGAATCAATTTGCTAGTTTTTTACTGAGGATTTTTGCATCTATGTTCATCAGTGATATTGGCCTGTAATTTTCTTTTTCTGTAGTGTTTTTTTCTGGTTTTGGTATCAGATTGATGGTGGCCTCATAGAGTGAGTTTGGGAATGTTCCTTCCTCTGCAATTGTTTGGAATAGTTTCAGAAGGATAGGTGTTAAATCTTCTCCAAATGTTTATAGAATTCACATGTGAAGTCATCTGGTCCTGGACTTTTGCTTTTTGGCAGTTTTAAAATTACTGATTCAATTTCATTACTTGTAATTGGTCTGTTCACATTTTCTGTTTCTTCCTGGTTCAGTCTTAGGAAATTGTACAACTTGTCTGTTTCTTCTAGATTGTCCATTTTATTGGCATATAGTTGCTCATAGTAGTCTCATGATCCTTTGTAGCTCTGTGGTGTTGGTTGTAAGTTTTTCATTTATGATTTTATTGATTTTGGCCCTCTCCCTCGTTTTTTTTCTTGATGTTTATCAATTTTGTTTATCTTTTCAAAGAACCAGCTTTTCATTTCTTTGATCTTTTCTAGTTTTTTCTTTTTAAGTCTCTTTATTTCAAATGCATTTTAGATACCATGTGTTTGTATTCTCCTCCCCTCACAGTTACTGTTTAGGATTTTATATTTTACATCTAATTGTTTTGCGTATCCCTTGACTGCCTATTGTGGACACAAACGATTTTTACTGCTTTTGTCTTTGAACCTCCCTATTAGCTTTGTGGATGATTTCCTACCTTTACTGCATGTTTGCTTTTACCAATGAAGTTTTCTAAATTGTTTCTAAATTATGACCTTTTCTTTTTCTGCCTAGAGAAGTTCCTTTATCATTTGTTGTAAAGCTGGTTTTGTTGTGCTGAGTTCTTTTAGCTTTTGCTTGTCTGTAAAGCTTTTTATTTCTTCACGAAATATGAAAGAGAGCCTTGCTGTGTAGAATATTCTTGGTTGTAGATTTTTCTCTTTCATCACTTTAAGTATATCATGCCACTCCCATTTGGCCTGCAGTGTTTCTGCTGAAAAATCAGCTGATAGCCTTATGGGAGTTTCCGTGTGTGTAATTTGTTGTGTTTCCCTTGTTGCTTTTAATAGTCTCTCTTTATCTTTAATTTTTGTCATTTTGATTACAATGTGTCATGGTGTATTCCTCTGTGGGTTAATCCTATATGGAACTCTCTGCGCATCCTGAATTTGGGTGACTGTTTTCTTCCCCAGGTTAGGGAAGTTTTCAGATATTATCTCTTCAAATATTTTCTCAGGCCCTTTCTCTTCCTCTTCTCCTTCTGGGACCCCTAAAATGTGAATATAGTGAACTCAATTTGTCCCAGAGGTCTATTAAACTGTCCTCCTTTCTTTTTGTTCCTTTTTTCTTTTTTCTGTTCAGCAGCAGTCATTTCCACTACTCTATATTCCAGCTCATTGATCAGTTCTTCTGCCTAATTTTGTCTACTCTTGATTCCTTCTAGTGTATTTTTCATTTCAGTTATTGTATTCTTTAATTCTGTTTGGTTGTTCTCTATATTTTCTAATTATTTGTTAAAAACGTCTAACTTTTCACTCTGTTCATCCATTCTCCTCCCGAGTTCTTTGATCATATTTACATCCCTTACTCTGAACACTTTATTGGGTAGATTGCCTATCTCCATGTCACTTAGCTCTTCTTCTGGGGTTTTATCTTCTTTCTTCATCTGAAACATATTCCTCAGTCAACGTATTTTATCTAAACTGCTATTTGTATTTTTATGTATGTGGTAGGTTGGTTATGTTTCTCAACCTTGGAGAAGTGACCCTCTGTAGGAGAAGTCCTATGCCTCCCAGCAGTGCACTCTCCTTTCATCACCCAAGGGCCAGGGGCCACCTAGATGTTGGATAGTGTATGGCCTGAGTTTGTTGACTTGGTCTGCAGGCTGTGGGACTGTAGTTTTCTTGCTTCTGGTGTCTGTCCCCTGGTAGGTGAGGCTGGTCTAGAGGTTTGTGTAGACATCCTAGCATAAGGGGCCAGTTCCTGCCCCCTGGTGGGTGTAGCTGTGTCTTGGCCCTCTGGTGAGCAGGGCCACATTTAGCGGCATATCTAGAGGTGACTATGGGCTCAAGAAGTCTTTAGGCAGCCTGTCTGCTGAGGGTAAGGCTGTGTCCCCACCCAGTTGTTTTTGAAATGTATTGACACTTGTCTTATAAATTAGTATATAGTCCATCTTGAAAATAATATGTATCTTGTTATTTTAGAACATAAAGTTTTATAAAAGTTAAGTCAGATTTAATATTTATAGTGTTTTAAAAATCTTCTATATCTTAATGAATTTTGTTCTAACAATTATTGAGAGACTGGTTAATGTTTCCAACTATGACTGTGGACTAGTCTAATTCTCCCTTTAGATAATTAAATTTTGCTTCATACATTTGAGAGGTTTCTCATTAAATGATTAATATTTAAGATTTATGTCTTCTTGATGAATTGTAACTTTTACCACTATAGTATTTCGCATTTTCCCTGATACTACATTACTTGTTGAAGTCTAACTTTTCAGATATCGATATAAGTACATTTACTTCTTTATGATTAATGTTTGCACAATATGTTTTTCTCCATCTTTTAACTCTCAACCAGTCTATGTCTTTATGTTTAAAGTGATTTCTTATAAATACCAAATGGTTTCCTCTTGCTTTTTTATCCAGTCAGACAATCTTTGCCTTCTAACTGTAAGATTTAGTCCATTTACACTCAATGTAATTATAAGTTTAGATTAAATACACCATGTTTATTTTTTTGTATTTGTTATTTCATATCTGTTTTCTTTTTTGTTTTATTGTGTTTTGTTTTCTATTTGTCCTATCTGCTCTTTTATTTCAGTTGCAACTTTCCTACCTTCTTTTTGGTGAACTGAATAATTTTCAGTATTCTATTTCATCTCCTATATTGACTTTTTGCCATGCCTCTTTGTGTTATTGTTTAGTTGATCTAGACATTATAAAACACATGTTTAACTTATTGCAGTCTATCTTCAAAAATATCAGTTATCAAAAAAAAAACACCCCAAAATAGTTCTGTTTACTTACATATTTTGCCATTTCTGTGCTCTTCATTCTTTCAACTAGATCTGTGTTCCATTATGTTTTAATATAAAAATCTTTAACATCTCTTTTGTTTCAATTTCTCTTGAGTTTAGGTTTTTGGAAATGTCTTTATTTTACCCTCATATTTTAAAGATACTTGGCTGGATATAGAAATCTAGGTTAACAGGTTTTTTTCCCAACACTTTCAATGTGTCCCATTGCCTTCCTGCTTGCATTATTTCTGATAAGAAGTCAGCTATAGTTTTTATCATTTTCTCTTGTATGCACTGTGTCTTTTCTGATTGCTTTTAAGATTTTCTTTTTATCTTCAATACAATGGTAAAGTAGATTTTCATTATCTTGACTATAAGGTGCCTATGTCTGATTTTATTTGTGGTTTTTGGACTGGTTTTTCAGCTCATTACATTTGTGATATGAAATTTTTCATCAATTTGAAAATTTTTAACCATTAATTCTCCAAACATAGTTTTTGCCCAGTCTCTTCCTCTTCTTGTGGCACTTCAGTTATATATTTAGACATCTCATACTGTTCAACAGGTCAATGAGGCTCTGTTCCTTTTTTCAAGTTTATTTTTCTTTCTGAGATTTAGTTTATATAGTTTATTTCATCCTATAGTCTTCTTTTTTGTTCCATCAACTGCCAAGGCTACTCTTTTTTTTTTTTTCAGCTACTGTAATTTTTAGTTAGAATTTCTATTCAGTTCTTCTTTGTAGTTTCTAATTCTTTGCTGAGACTTTTTGTCTGTTTACTCAATCTTTTAAAAAAAATTAACATATTTATAATAGGTATATTTAAAGCCCTTATCAGCTAATTGCAACCTTATTTTCATATCTGAGTCTATTCCTATTGACATTTTTGTTCTTAGTTATGTGTCATATTTCCCAGCTTCATATTCTAGTAAATTATTATTGTATGTTGTACATTGTTGGTTGCCTCATCTTTAAAATCTAAATTTTATTGTCTTTCTTTAAAGTGCATTGACTTTTTTCTGGAAAGTAGTTAATTTACTGGAGAATCAGCTTTATGCTGTCAAGACTCTTTGGGCTTTGTTAGGATGGATTGAAAGGATAATTTAGGGCTAGTGTATCCCTACTCTTATTTGTGATTTGTATAAGATTTTAACTGTATGCTTGGGGAAGTTAGTGAAACCGTCCCACTCTGAATGACCAGAACTCCAATGTTTCCTCACATTACGCAGCCTTCAGAAACTTTATTGAGCTCCAATTTCTCAGAAGTTATTCTCTGCCAGACTTCATGAAATCTAGCCCTTTGCATGTCTAGGCAACTCCAAGGCAGGTTCTGGAACTCTTTATCTACACAGTTCTTTATCTCCACTTTATCTACACTCTCTTTCTTCTCCTCCACCTTAATCTAAAGATTCCATCCTTATCACTCCTGTAGCCTAATTTCTCTTTCTTTCACCCAGCTGAGAGTGCTGTTCTTTGCTTGGGCTCCACTTCCGTATGTCAAAGCTTGGAATGTGCCTTCTGACAGAAATTCAGGGCAAATATGGAGCTTACTTTGTGTGTATTTCTTCTTTCAAGTATCCCAGACTTGTGTTCTGTGTTGTTAATGCCTGAAAGTAGTTGCTTCCAGTTCATGGCAGGAAAGTTAGTCTGATATTTATTACTCTGTTATGTCAGGAATTGAAACTCCTGATTTTTTTATTAGACTTAGACACTGTAGAATACTATCTCATCAATTGGTCAATTTTGCAGCGTTTTCTAACCTTTTGATCAGGCAGTGCTGAGCCACATCAGCCTGAAGTTAGGTGAATGAAAGTCTCTCCCTGTGATTCTTTATATAACTTTGCTTGCAGTTTTCCTACTTTTTGGTTAGGTGACATTTTGGATGGTCCCTTGATTTAAACAATCACATGCCACAGATGATGTACACAAAAGAAATTAAACTTGTCATCATGTTTTGATGCTTTCAATATTGCTTAATATAGTTTTGTTTTTATGAGGGTTTTCTTTTTTTTTTTCAATTCATTTCTTACCTTTAGCTCCTCATTTAATTTTTTTCCATTGCCTTCAGAGGTGAAAAGAGTAAACCTCATGCTAAATAACACTTTACATTTTGATCACCTGCTTTAAGATACAGTTTTCAGGAATGCATGGTAGTTTCAAACAAGATTCTCCTTTTACTCTCCTGATACCTTGTTCTCTTATTGCAGCATGTTAAATTTATATCTGTTCATGAAATTGTTTCCTTTAATATATGCTAACCACCTCTCAGGCAAGAGCCTTGTCTTATTAATCTCTAAATCAATAGCACTACTGTTGTCCTTCAAATATTTTAGATATTCAGCAAAGTCTATAATAAAAATTAATTCAGAATACCATTTATAATCTTGAGTATTCAAAAATATAGGTATAAAGTCTAATGTTAAAGATTAGAGGATTCTCTTAAAGAGAACAAGACAATTTATGATCACAGCATTGTTTTTCAGTTAGTCTCCAAAAAATTTTATAGTCTTCAATATGAACTTTTCAAGGACCAGAAAAAAAGGGAGAGGGCCCAGAGTAAATCTCACATCTTTTCTGAAACCTTTCTCTTTTTCTAGTTCCCCAAGTAGCATCCTTCCCTTATATAACTCTCATACCACATTTTCTATAATTCCCGATTCTACTTGGTTTTAAAATTGCATATGCTAATCTATTTTTCTTCCTCCAAGACCATAAGGTATTTGATATAGATTATGTGCTTAGACTTTTTTTAATACCTCTCTACTTTGATTAAAGGTATAGTCTGGAATTCAATAGAAAGTTACTCTTACTTGGTAGAATAGGGAACAATTCATATGAACTGAAAGTTTTAATTAATGAAAATTTTCAATTTAAAATATTTTTTTACAATTTTTAAGAAAAACATTTAAAATTATTTTTAATATGTGGTATACTAGTTTAGGATAATGAAATAGATCTATAGTAGATTTATTCTGTAATAAACATGAAATGATAACTTTTAATTAACATGAGACACTATGTAAAATGTGAATTCTTTTTAAAGTGGTAGAAATGGAAAGTTCAAAAATACACCAATAAATATTTTAAATAGTTCTAATGTCTTGTGAAAATCCTCTGTTTTTGCTACTCCTGAAAGTTAGCTAGATAAGGGTAAATTTCACTCCTACACCAATGTTAACTGAAATATCTTAAGTTCTGATAAGCAAATGTTAATTTTCTGTTGTGGTTGCTGTCAAGATTGATCATCCCCAAATAATGTTGACTAAGCTTTTTCCTACAACAAAGACAAAAAAAAAAAATGATAGATTTTTCTGAAGGGTCCTTCTATAATAAGGGGTCCATATCACACACAGTTACATTTTTCATTTGTCATGCCCAAGGACAGATTTAAACATAACCTCACTAAGTATTTGTGCTTCTTAGAGAAGAAATTGTTCAGTAGGTAGAATTATGGTATGTTTTATTCTATTCCTAAGCTTGTGTAGATAATAAGCATGATTTTGCCATTTGTGGATAGGAAACTGTGAGCTCATGGTTGCCTGTAAATATGTGTGTTATAGTCTAGGTTCACTTTTAGAATATCCTCATTATTTGTCTGAGACTCTCCAAAATTAAGCAGATAAACAGCTCTAGGTTCTTAGGTTCTTAGTAAATCATTTATGACAATTTTCCAAGCAAATCAAAAATCTTATCTAGAACTTATTTTATAGAGTGTTTTGAAATCCATATTCAGATAACACCCATTAGCAAATTAACTCCAATTACCATATAACATCTATTCAAATATAGAATGTTTATAGCAATATTTCCCATGCAGGTTCATGATGTAGACAAGTAAATTTTCATCACTTCTTGTCGGCTTTCTCTACAGCTTCTCCTCCCAGCCTCAAATCCACTATTATTGCTGGTTGCTTCTTGACTCCTCTCTACTTTTATTTTGTTCCTGGAATGTAGATATTGTACCTTCCAATACAAGTATTACTTTATTTTTAAAAGTATCTAATAGCAGAGAAAATGAAACTTATTTGTGACTTTTGATAAACAGAAATAAACAAAATTATGGAGGCTTTTAGAATAAAATTTAGAATAGAATTTGCCTTAGTAACTTTGGAAAGATTGATGAATTAGATCACAAAAAGACTAATGCTTATCATGCTTATCCTATGTGACCTAATAATTCAAATAATTCTGAATAAACCAAAGAGGATTCAGCATTTGAGCTGTGCAATACATCTGTGCTTTCTCTACAAAAAATATTCAGGGTGATAATAGAATCACTTTTCCTCTGTTAAAGCCATGTAGCATAATTTTTTTAAAAAACATACTGCTGCAGTAACCTTTAATTTAGATTTTAGACTCCCATTCTTGATTCATCATATGAGGGACAAATAACATAAATAATAAAACCAAAAGATTTCTTGTACTTTGTGGAGGGCTTTTTCTTTCTCCTTCGAGGAAATGACTTTCTTTGGGAAATCCCCTCAGTTTTTCATATTCATTGTCAATCCACACTCTCATAGAATTAAATTGAAGCATTAGACTATCTAGAGATCATAAAAGGATATTTGAGAAGATCGTGCTTTAGTGGGATTCAAATGAAGTAAAGACAGTCAGTGTAGCTTGGGATTGGACAACTTTTGCTCAGCCTTGCATAGTATTTTTTAAATTAAAGATGCTGGAGAAATTTCATTTGGAGTACAAAATCTGCATTGGCCTGAAATGTGTGTTCTATCTCTCCCCTTCCCACTCCTTGGGCTAGCTAACTATTCCGTGTACTTCTATTATTTTACCAACAGCCCACTCTGTAACTCCATGTTTTGGCTGTCGCACTGCAGTTAGTACATCCAATCCCCGCTGCTGGAGACCTGGGAAAGGAAGCAAAGAGAATTTAGGGGCAGAAAGTATAGTTTCTCAGAGCAATTTTTTCTTGTTCTACTTCCATTTCTTTGTTTACATTGTTTCCCTCTGCCTGGAATGGGCTTTTCTTCTTACTTCCTACTCATTATCTAATATCCACACAAAAATTCCTTAAGGATTCGTTCATTCATTCATTCATTTTAACTTTTGGTCTAATATTCATTGCTTAACACAGTACCTGGCTCTGAGGTAATAGAATATATCTATCTATCTATCTATCTATCTATCTATCTATCTATATATATATATATATATATGAATTCTTAACTGATAAAGGCAGTAGGAGCATCTCTTGTTATATTTGTCTTTGAACCTATCGAGAAGGACAGAAGCTCCTGTGCTTGGGACCTTCCCAGACCTTTCCCTATGTATCTCTTCATCTGACTGTTCATCTGTATCCTTTATCCCCTAATAAGCTGGTAGTATTTCCCTGAGTTCTGGCACTGCTCTAAAATTGATCAACTTGAAGAAGAAATCTTGAGAACCTCCAATTTATAACCAAATTGGACAGAAGTTGTAGGTAACCTGGGGGACCTACTATCTGTAACTGGCATCTGAAGTAGGGTGGGAGCAGTCTTATGGGACTGAGCCCTTAACTGAAATCTGACTGAATGTCAGGACAGATAATGTCATACTGGAGTCAAATTGTAGGATGCTCAGCTGGTGTCACAAAGTGTTCTATGTGAGTACTAAAAGGAGACACAGGGAATAAAGACATGGTATGGAAGAACTGGGTTTTTCGCTGGCAGATAGGGGGTATTCGATAAATATCCTCTTGGTTGGAAGAATAAATATATAGTTGAGTTCGAACAAGAACTGGGCTGTTTCTTATGGTTCAAATCTATTCTTTCATTCAATATGCTCACAGCATTTCAGGAAAGCTGCTTAAGAAGGACACTGTTCTAATTTATCTTTATTTTAAACTTTCAGCTAATTATCTTTCTTGCTTAAAATAAAATGGCTATAGACTTTATCATTTCTACCTCACAGCAACATCTAGATTCATGTTTGATTAAATAATAAGGACAATAGCCGAGCTAAGTTGACTACATAAAACTGACCATCACATGTAGTATTTCCATTTTCATTTAGTTCAGAATATTTCTAAATGTTTCATGATACCCTCTTTGACCAATGTATCATTTAGAAGTGTTGTTTAATATTCAAATATTTGTGCTTTTTTTCCAACATTTTTCTGTTGTTTGTTTCTAGTTTAATTTCATTATGGTCAGAGAACATACTGTGAGTTATTTCAATCACTTAATATTTGTTAGGGTCTGTTTTATGACCCAAGATATGTGTCTATCTTGGAGAATGTTCCATGTACACTTGAAAATAATGTATATTCTGCTGTTGTGTTGAATGTTTTATATGTGTCAAATCAGCTGAGTTTTTTTCAGAACTTCTATATCCTTGATGATTTTGTGTTTACTTGTTGTTCTGTTAATTACTGAGAGAAGTTTTTGCAATCTAACTATAATTTTTAATTTGTTTCTTCCAGCTTCAGTTTTTGCTTTGTGTATTTTAAAGGTCTGTTTGGTGCATACACGTATAAGTTTGTTGTGTCTTCTTGGTGAATTGACCCTTTCATCATTATGTTATGTTCTTTATCCCCAGTAATTCTTCTTGTTCTGATATCTACTTTATCTGATACTAATATAGCCACTCCAGTTTTTCTTTTAACTAGTGTTTGCATGGTATATCTTTTTTCCTTCTTTTTACTTCTAATCTACCTATATAATTATATTTAAGGTGGCTTTTTTGTAGATGGCATGTAGTTGAATCTTACCTTTGTTTTTCAAATCTGATCCTCTGTCTGTTCATTTTGCTTAGAACATTTACTTTAACGTAATTATTGATATGGATAGATTTAGGCCTATAATTTTATTATATTTTTATTTGTTTGCTCTGATTTTTTTCTTTTGTTTTCACTTTTCTATCTTTTTATTATTTGATTTTTTTAGTATTCAATTCTAATTTATCAATTTATTTTTTGGCTGTGTCTCCCTTTATAGCTTTTTTTTAGTGGTTGCCCAAATTATTAAAATATACATAACCTATCTTTTCAAAGTTTACATACACAAGAAAAATGCAAACATTATAACCATATATGTTCATTTATGCTCCCTCTTTTTTGCTGTAGTTTCATCTATAAAAATTTGAAAACCTCATCAGACAATGTTATGACTTTTAACTTCAACTGTCATACATATTTCAAAGAACTTAAGAGGAGAAAAAAAAGTTATTTTTATTTACCCAGATAGTTACCATTTCTATTGTCTTCTTTCACTTCTGGGATTCCAGGATTCCCTTGGCATCATTTCTCTTCTGCCTAAAGAACTTCTTTTACCATTTGTTTTAGGTTTTGTTTTTTTGGGTTGTTTTTTTTTTTTTTTTTTTTTTGCACCCAAGGATGTCTTAATTTCACCTTATTTCCTGAACGATATTTTCAGTGGTTATAGAATTCTGAATTAAGAATTCTTTTCTTTCAGTGCTTTAAATAGATTATTACACTGTCTTCTAACTTCCATGATTTCCACTGAGATAGGCTGTCATTTGAATTGTTCTCCTATATATAAGGTGTTGGGGTTTTGCTTGCTGCTTTTAAGATTTTTTCTTTGTCTTAAGATTCCAGCAGTTTGATTATGATAACTCTGTATGTTATTTTCTTAATTTTGGGGGTTCTCTCAACCTCTTAAACCTGCACATTTATAGCTTTCACCAAATTTGAGAAGATTTCAGATATAAATTTTCTTCACCAGTCTCTTTTTTCTCTCCTTCTGGGAGTCTAGTGACACAAATGCAAAACCTGTCTCACGTGGCCCTAAGGCTCTGCTTATATATTTTTCCTCTAAGTTTTGTCTCTTCTTGTTTAGAAAGGATTATTGCTATTGATCTATTTTCAAGTTTGGTGATTTTCTTCTGCCACTTCCACTCTGCTATCCAGTAAAATTTTTTTCAGTTTCCACATTTTTTGTCTCTAAAATTTCCATTTGATTCTTCTTTGTATCTTCCATTTCCTTTCCATTTATTTCAAAAGATTTGTTTTCTCCAACTTAGTGGAGCATAGTTAAAATACTACTTTCAAAGCTTTGTCCAATAATTTCAACATATGGGTCAACTTAGGTATTGGTATCAATTGATTATATTTTCTCTGGAGAGTTATTGAGATTTTCCTGGTTTTTCTTACAACTAGTAATTTTGGATTGTATTAGAAAATTTTGAGAATTTTGTTTATGAATCTGCTCCTGTTAAAATCATCTAGAGAGTGTTTTCCTTTTGTTTGTTTTTGATTTTTGTTTGTTTTATCAAGGAATCAACCTGGTATGGTTCTTGCCACAAGTCCCAACCTGCTGTCTGTAGACTGTGCTTCTTATCGCAGTTTAGGTTTTTTTTTCTTCAAGTTTGATTGAGACAAAATAGACAAACAGCAATGTAAAGTTTAAGGTGTACAGTATAATGATTTTTTAATTATTTATTTTTATTGAAATGTTGATTTACAATATTATATTTGTTTCAGGTGTACAGCATAGTTATTCAGTATTTTTAAAGGTTATATTTCATTAAAATTTTCTACAAGATAATGGCTATAATTCCTTGTGCTATACAATATAACCTTGCTGCTTATCTATTTTATACATAATTGTTTGTATCTCTTTTTTTTTCGGTACGTGGGCCTCTCACTGTTGTGGCCTCTCCCGTTGTGGAGCACAGGCTCCGGACGCGCAGGCTCAGCAGCCATGGCTCACGGGCCCAGCTGCTCCGCGGCATGTGGGATCCTCCTGGACCGGGGCATGAACCCGCGTCCCCTGCATCGGCAGGCAGACTCTCAACCATTGTGCCACCAGGGAAGCCCCTGTTTGTATCTCTTAATACCATACTCCTTATTTGAATCTCCCCCATCCCTCTACCCTTTGTTTTCTATATCTGTGAGTCTGCTTTTTTTTTTACATATGATCATTTGTATTATTTTTTAGGTTCCATGTATAAATGACATCATGCAGCATTTGTCTTTGTCTCACTTGTTTCACTGAGCATAATATTTTCTAGGGCCATCCACATTGCTGAAAATGGCATAACTTCATTCTTTTAATGTAATATTCCATTGTATATATACACACATCACATCTTATTTTTCCATTCATCTGCTGATGGGCCCCTGGCTTGCTTTAATATCTTGGCTGTTGTAAACAGTGCTCCTATGAACATTGAAATGTATATATATATCTTTTCGATTTAGTGTTTTGGGTATTTTTTTTCCAGATATATATCGAGGAGTGGAATTGCTGGATCATATGGTAGTTGTGTTTTTAGCTTTTTGAGGAATATGCATACTGTTTTCCACAGTGGCTGCACCAACTTACATTCCCACCAACAGTGTACAAGAGTTACATTTTCTCCATTTTCTCTCCAACATTTGTTACTTGTAGACTTTTTGATGATAGCCATTCTGACAGGTGTGAGGTGATATCTTGTGGTTTTAATTTGCATCTCTCTAAATATTAGTGATATTGAGCATATTTTCATGTGCCTGTTAGCCATCTGTATGTCTTCTTTGGAAAAATATCTATTCAGGACTTCTGCCCATTTTTTGATTGGGTTGTTTGGGTTTTTTGATACTGAGTTGTATTAGCTGTTTATATATTTTGGATATTAATCCCATTGTCAGTCATATCATTTGCAAATATTTTCTCCCACTTTGTAGGTGTCTTCTCATTTTGTCAGTGGTTTCCTTTGCTGTGTCAAAGCTTTTAAGTTTAATTAGGTCCCATTTGTTTATTTTTTGCCGTTGGAGACAGATTCAAAGAAATATTGCCAATATTTGTGATGAAGAGTATTCTACCTATGTTCTCTTCTAGGAGCTTTATGGTTTCAGGTGTTACATTTAGGTCTTTAATCAATTTTGAGTTTATTTTCATATATGGTTTGAGGAAATGTTCTAATCTCATTGGTTTACATGTGATTGTTCTATTTCCCCAGTGCCACTTGCTGAAGAGACTGTCTTTTCTCCATTGTATATTCTTGCCTCCTTTGTCATAGATTAATTGACCATATGTATGTGGGTTTATTTCTGGGCTTTTTATTCTGTTCCATTGACCTATGGGTCTGTTTTTCTGCCAGTAACATGCTATTTTGATTACTGTGGCTTTGTAGTATAGTCTGAAGCCAGGGAGCATGATACTTCCAGCTTTGTTCTTCTTTCTAAGATTGTTTTGATAAATCAGGACCTTCTGTCATTCCATATGAATTTTAGGATTTTTTTTTTCAGTTCTGTGAAAGATGTAATGGGTGTTTTGGTAAGGATTGCACTGAATATGAAGATCACTTTGGGTAGTATGGTCATTTTAACAATATTAATTCTTCCAGTCCAAGAGCAGAAGATATTTTTCCATGTTTTGGTATCATCTTCAACTTCCTTCATCAGTCTTTTATAGTTTTCAGAGTATAGGTCTTTCACCTCCTTGGTTAAGTTTATTCCTAGGTATTTTATTCTTTTTGATGAGATTTTGAATGAGCTTTTTTTTTTTCTTACTTTCTCTTTCTGATATTATTAGTGTATAGAACAGCAACAGATTTCTGTATATTAATGTTGTATTCTGCAACTTTATTGAATTAATTTAGTAGTTCTAATAGTTTTAGGGCAGAGAATTTAGGGTTCTATATATATCTGCCATCTGCAAATAGTAACAGTTTTACTTCTTCTCTTTCAATTTAGATGCCTTTTATTTCTTTTTCTTGTCTGTTTGCTGTGATTAGGTCTTCCAATAACATGTTAAATAGAACTGGTGAGAGTGGGCATCCTTGTCTTTTTCCTCAGTTTAGAGGAAAGGATTTCAGCTTGTCACCATTGAGTGTGATGTTAGCTATGGGTTTACCACAAATGGCCTTTATTAGGTTGAGATATGTTCCCTTTATACCCACCTTGATGAGATTTTTTGTCATGAATGGATGTTGAATTTTGTCAAATGCTTTTTCTGTGTCTATTGAAATGAATATATCATTTTTATTATTTGTTTTGTTAATGTGCTGTATCATAATGATTGACTTGTCAATGTTGAACCATTCTTGTGTCCCTGAAATAAATCCAACTTGATCATGGTGTATAATCCTTTTTATATATTGCTGGATTCAGTTTGCTAATATTTTGTTGAGGATTTTTGTATCTATACTCATCAAAGATACTGGCCTATAATTTTGTCTTTTTGTAGTGTCTTTGTCTTATTTTTGTATCAGGGTAATGGTTGACTTGTGAATGAATTTGGGAGTGTTCTATCGTCTCTAATTTGGGGTATAATATGAGAAGGATAGGTATCAGTTCTTCTTTATATGTTTGGTAGAATTCTCCCTAGAAGGCATTTGGTCCTGGACTTTTGTTTGCAGGCAGGGAGTTTATTTTATTACAAATTCAATTTCACTACTAGTGATTAGTCTGTTAAAATTGTCTTTTTCTTCTTGATTCAGTCTTTGTAGGTTGTATCTTTCTAGAAATTTGTCCATTTCTTTTAGGTTTTCCAACTTGTTGGCATATAACTGTTTGTAGTATTCTCCTATGATATTATCTATCTCTGTGGCATTGGTTGTTATTTCTCCTCTTTCATTTCTTATTTTGTTTATTTGCATCTTCACTTTTTTTCTTCTTCGTGAGCTTGGCTAAAAGTTTGTCAGTTTTGTTTATCTTTTCAAAAAACAGCTCTTGGGTTCATTGATCCTTTCTATTGTTTTATTGGTCTCTATTTTATTTATTTCCTCTATGATCTTAATTACATTCTTCCCTCTGCTAACTTTGGGCTTTGTTTGTTCTTCTTTTTCTAATTCCTTTAGGTGGTAGATTAGGTTTATTTGAGTTTTTTTGTTTGTTTGTTTGTATCTTGAGGAAGGCCTGTATCACTACAAAATTCCATCTTAGAATTGTTTTTGCTGCATCCCATAGATTATGGAGAGTTGTGTTTCCATTTTAATTTGTCTCTAGGTGTTTTCTGATTTCCTCTTTGATTTCCTCATTGACTTTTTTTTTTTTTTAGTAGCATGGTGTTCAGTGTCCACATGTTTGTTCTTTTACAATTTTTTTCTGTAGTTGATTTTTTGTTTCATGATGTTATGGTTGATATAAAGGTTTGATATAATTTCTATCTTCTTAATTTTCTTGTCTTTCATTTTTTGGGCTACCATGTGATCTATACTGTAGATGTTGCATGTGCACCTGAAAAGAATATTTATTCTGCTGTTTGGGGGTGTAGTATTTTGTAGAGATCTATTAAGTCTAACTGGTCAATTGTATCATTTAAGACCACTATTGCTTTATTGATGTTCTGTCCAGATGATCTGTCCATTGATGTAAGTGGGGTATTAAATTCCTCTACTATTATTGTATATTTGTCAGTTTCTCCCTTTAGGTCTATTAGTACTTGTTTTATATATTTAGGTGTTTATGCATTGGGTGCATATATTGGGTGTAATGAGTGTAATGTCCACTTATGTATTGGTCCCTTTATCATTATATAATGCCCCTCTTTGTCTTTTGCTTTAGTCTTTGTTTTAAAGTCTATTTTGTCTGATATGAGTATTGCCACCCCTGCTTTCTTACCATTTCCATTTCCATGGAATATCTTTTTCCATTCTTCATTTTCAGTCTGTGTTTGTCTTTTGCCCTGAAGTGGTCTCTTGTAGGCAGTATATTGAAACATTCTTTTTTTTTTTTTTTAATGCAATCTGCCACCCTGTGTTTTTTTTTTTCTCTCTCTTGTATTACTTTTTTTTTTTTTAACATCTTTATTGGGGTATAATTGCTTCACAATGGTGTGTTAGTTTCTGCTTTATAACAAAGTAAATCAGTTATACATATACATATGTTCCCATATCTCTTCCTTCTTGCGTCTCCCTCCCTCCCCCCTCCCTATCCCACCCCTCCAGGCTGTCACAAAACACCGAACCAATATCCCTGTGCCATGCGGCTGCTTCCCACTAGCTATCTACCTTACTACGTTTGTTAGTGTGTATATGTCCATGACTCTCTCTCGCCCTGTCACAGCTCACCCTTCCCCCTCCCCATAACCTCAAGTCTGTTCTCTAGGAGTCTGCATCTTTATTCCTGCCTTACCCCTAGGTTCTTCATGACATTTTTTTTTCTTAAATTCCATATATATGTGTTAGCATACGGTATTTGTCTTTTTCTTTCTGACTTACTTCACTCTGTATGACAGACTCTAGGTCTATCCACCTCATTACAGATAGCTCAATTTCGTTTCCTTTTATGGCTGAGTAATATTCCATTGTAAATATGTGCCACATCTTCTTTATCCATTCATCTGATGATGGGCACTTAGGTTGTTTCCATCTCCGAACTATTGTAAATAGAGCTGCAATGAACATTTTGGTACATGACTCTTTTTGAATTTTGGTTTTCTCAGGGTATATGCCCAGTAGTGGGATTGCTGGGTCATATGGTAGTTCTATTTGTAGTTTTTTAAGGAACCTCCATACTGTTCTCCATAGTGGCTGAACCAATTCACATTCCCACCAGCAGTGCAAGAGTGGTCCCTTTTCTCCACACCCTCTCCAGCATTTATTGTTTCTAGATTTTTTGATGATGGCCATTCTGACTGGTGTGAGATGATATCTCATTGTAGTTTTGATTTGCATTTCTCTAATGATTAATGATGTTGAGCATTCTTTCATGTGTTTGTTGGCAGTCTGTATATCTTCTTTGGAGCAATGTCTATTTAGGTCTTCTGCCCATTTTTGAATTGGGTTGTTTGTTTTTTTGTTATTGAGCTGCATGAGCTGCTTGTAAATTTTGGAGATGAATCCTTTGTCAGTTGCTTCATTTGCAAATATTTTCTCCCATTCTGAGGGTTGTCTTTTGGTCTTGTTTATGGTTTCCTTTGCTGTGCAAAAGCTTTGAAGTTTCATTAGGTCCCATTTGTTTATTTTTGTTTTTATTTCCATTACTCTAGGAGGTGGGTCAGAAAGGATCTTGCTGTGATTTATGTCATAGAGTGTTCTGCCTATGTTTTCCTTTAAGAGTTTGATAGTTTCTGGCCTTATATTTAGGTCTTTATCCATTTTGAGCTTATTTTTGTGTATGGTGTTAGGGAGTGATCTAATCTCATACTTTTACATGTACCTGTCCAGTTTTCCCAGCACCACTTATTGAATAGGCTGTCTTTTCTCCACTGTACATTCCTGCCTCCTTTATCAAAGATAAGGTGTCCATATGTGCATGGGTTTATCTCTGGGCTTTCTATCCTGTTCCATTGATCTATATTTCTGTTTTTGTGCCAGTACCATACCGTCTTGATAACTGTAGCTTTGTAGTATAGTCTGAAGTCAGGGAGCCTAATTCCTCCAATTCCTTTTTTCGTTCTCAAGATTGCTTTGGCTATTCGGGGTCTTTTGTGTTTCCATACAAATTGTGAAATTTTTTGTTCTAGTTCTGTGAAAAATGCCAGTGGTAGTTTGATAGGGATTGCATTGAATCTATAGATTGCTTTGGGTAGTAGAGTCATTTTCACAATCTTGATTCTTCCAATCCAAGAACATGGTATATCTCTCCATCTATTTGTATCATCTTTAATTTCTTTCATCAGTGTCTTATAATTTTCTGCATACAGGTCTTTTGTCTCCTTAGGTAGGTTTATTCCTAGATATTTTATTCTTTTTGTTGCAATGGTAAATGGGAGTGTTTTCTTGATTTCACTTTCAGATTTTTCATCATTAGTATATAGGAATGCCAGAGATTTCTGTGCATTAATTTTGTATCCTGCCACTTTACCAAATTCATTGATTAGCTCTAGTAGTTTTCTGGTAGCATCTTTAGGATTCTCTATGTATAGTATCATGTCATCTGCAAACAGTGACAGCTTTACTTCTTCTCTCCGATTTGGATTCCTTTTATTTCCTTTTCCTCTCTGATTGCTGTGGCTAAAACTTCCAAAACTATGTTGAATAAGAGTGGTGAGAGTGGGCAACCTTGTCTTGTTCCTGATCTTAGTGGAAATGCTTTCAGTTTTTCACCATTGAGGATGATGTTTGCTGTGGGCTTGTCATATATGGCCTTTATTATGTTGAGGAAAGTTCCCTCTATGCCTATTTTCTGCAGGGTTTTTATCATAAATGGGTGTTGAATTTTGTCAAAAGCTTTCTCTGCATCTATTGAGATGATCATATGGTTTTTCTCCTTCAATTTGTTAATATGGTTTATCACATTGATAGATTTGCATATATTGAAGAATCCTTGCATTCCTGGAATAAACCCCACTTGATCATGGTGTATGATCCTTTTAATGTGCTGTTGGATTCTGTTTGCTAGTATTTTGTTGAGGATTTTTGCATCTATGTTCATCAGTGATATTGGCCTGTAGTTTTCTTTCTTTGTGACATCCTTGTCTGGTTTTGGTATCAAGGTGATGGTGGCCTCATAGAAGGAGTTTGGGAGTGGTCCTCCCTCTGCTATATTTTGGAAGTTTGAGAAGGATAGGTGTTAGCTCTTCTCTAAATGTTTGATAGAATTCGCCTGTGAAGCCATCTGGTCCTGGGCTTTTGTTTGTTGGAAGATTTTTAATCACAGTTTCAATTTCAGTGCTTGTGATTGGTCTGTTCATATTTTCTATTTCTTCCTGATTCAGTCTTGGCAGGTTGTGCATTTCTAAGAATTTGTCCATTTCTTCCAGATTGTCCATTTTATTGGCATAGAGTTGCTTGTAGTAATCTCTCATGATCTCTTGTATTTCTGCAGTGTCAGTTGTTACCTCTCCTTTTTCATTTCTAATTCTATTGATTTGAGTCTTCTCCCTTTTTTTCTTGATGAATCTGGCTAGTGGTTTATCTATTTTGTTTATCTTCTCAAAGAACCAGCTTTTAGTTTTATTGATCTTTGCTATTGTTTCCTTCATTTCTTTTTCATTTATTTCTGATCTGATTTTTATGATTTCTTTCCTTCTGCTAGCTTTGGGGTTTTTTTGTTCTTCTTTCTCTAATTGCTTGAGGTGCAAGGTTAGGTTGTTTATTCTAGGTGTTTCCTGCTTCTTAAGGTGGGCTAGTATTGCTATAAACTTCCCCCTTAGAACTGCTTTTGCTGCATCCCACAAGTTTTGGGTCGTTGTGTCTCCATTGTCATTTGTTTCTAGGTATTTTTTGATTTCCTCTTTGATTTCTTCAGTGATCACTTCATTATTAAGCAGTGTATTGTTTAGCCTCCATGTGTTTGTATTTTTTACAGATCTTTTCCTGTAATTGATATCTAGTCTCATGGCGTTGTGGTCAGAAAAGATACTTGATACAATTTCAATTTTCTTAAATTTACCAAGGCTTGATTTGTGACCCAAGATATGATCTATCCTGGAGAATGTTCCATGAGCACTTGAGAAAAATGTGTATTCTGTTGTTTTTGGATGGAGTGTCCTATAAATATCAATTAAGTCCATCTTGTTTAATGTATCATTTAAAGCTTGTGTTCCTTATTTATTTTCATTTTGGATGATCTGTCCATGGGTGAAAGTGGAGTGTTTAAGTCCCCTACTATGAATGTGTTACTGTCGATTTCCCCTTTTATGGCTGTTAGTATTTGCCTTATGTATTGAGGTGCTCCTATTTTGGGTGCATAAATATTTACAATTGTTATATCTTCTTCTTGGATCGATCCCTTGATCATTATGTAGTGTCCTTCTTTGTCTCTTTTAATAGCCCTTATTTTAAAGTCTATTTTGTCTGATATGAGAATTGCTACTCCAGCTTTTGTTTGGTTTCCATTTGCATGGAATATCTTTTTCCATCCCCTTACTTTCAGTCTGTATGTGTCTCTAGGTCTGAAGTGGGTCTCTTGTAGACAGCATATATAAGGGTCTTGTTTTTGTATCCATTCAGCTAATCTGTGTCTTTTGGTGGGAGCATTTAGTCCATTTACATTTAAGGTAATTATCGATATGTATGTTCCTATTCCCATTTTCTAAATTGTTTTGGGTTCGTTATTATAGGTCTTTTCCTTCTCTTGTGTTTCTTGCCTAGAGAAGATCCTTTAGCATTTGTTGTAAAGCTGGTTTGGTGGTGCTGAACTCTCTCAGCTTTTACTTGTCTGTAAAGGTTTTAATTTCTCCATCAAATCTGAATGAGATCCTTGCTGGATAGAGGAGTCTTGGCTGCAGGTTTTTCTCCTTCATCACTTTCAGTATGTCCTGCCACTCCCTTCTTGCTTGTAGGGTTTCTGCTGAGGGATCAGCTGTTAACCTTATGGGGATTCCCTTATGTGTTATTTGTTGTTTTTCCCTTGCTGTTTTTAAATATGCTTTCTTTGTATTTAATTTTTGACAGTTTGATTAATATGTGTCTTGGCGTATTTCTCCTTGTATTTATCCTGTATGGGACTCTCTGTGCTTCCTGGACTTGATTAACTATTTCCTTTCCCATATTAGGGAAGTTTTCAACTATAATCTCTTCAAATATTTTCTCAGTCCCTTTCTTTTTCTCTTTTTCTTCTGGAACCCCTATAATTCGAATTTTGGTGTGTTTAATGTTGTCCCAGAGGTCTCTGAGACTGTCCTCAGTTCTTTTCATTCTTTTTTCTTTATTCTGCTCTGCAGTAGTTATTTCCACTATTTTATCTTCCAGGTCACTTATCCGTTCTTCTGCCTCAGTTATTCTGCTATTGATCCCATCTAGAGTACTTTTAATTTCATTTATTGTGTTGTTTATCATTGCTTGTTTCATCTTTAGTTCTTCTAGGTCCTTGTTAACTGATTCTTGCATTTTGTCCATTCTATCTCCAAGATTTTGGATCATCCTTACTATCATTATTCTGAATTCTTTTTCAGGTAAGCTGCTTATTTCCTCTTCATTTGTTAGGTCTGGTGCATTTTTATCTTGCTCCTTTATCTGCTGTGTGTTTTTCTGTCTTCTCATTTTGCTTATCTTACTGTGTTTGGGGTCTCCTTTTTGCAGGCTGCAGGTTCGTAGTTCCTGCTGTTTTTGATGTCTGTCTCCAGTGGCTAAGGTTGGTTCAGTGGGTTGTGTAGGCTTCCTGGTGGAGGGGACTAGTGCCTGTGTTGTGGTGGATGAGGGTGGATCTTGTCTCTCTAGTGGGTAGGTTCACGTCTGGTGGTGTGTTTTGGGGTGTCTATGGCCTTATTATTATTTTAGGCAGCCTCTGCTAGTGGGTGGGGTTGTGTTCCTGTTTTGCTAGTTGTTTGGCATAGGTTTTCTAGCACTGTGGCTTGCTGGTCATTGAGTGAAGCTGGGTGCTGGTGTTAAGATGGAGGTCTCTGGGAGATTTTCGCCATTTGATATTATGTGGAGCTGGGAGGTCTCTTGTTGACCAGTGTCCTGAAGTTGGCTCTCCTACCTCAGAGGCAGAGCCCTGACTCCTGGCTGGAGCACCAAGAGCCTTTCATCCACACGACTCAGAATAAAAGGGAGAAAAAGTAGAGGGAATTAGTAGAAGTATGAGGAAAGAAAGAAGGAAAGGAAGGAAGGAAGGAAGGAAGAAAGAAAGAAAGAAGCAAAGAAGGAAAGAAGGCAAGAAGGAAAGAAAGGAGGGAGGGAGGGAGGGAAGAAGGAAGAAAGGAGGGAAAGAAGGAAAAAAGACAGAAAGAAAGAAGATACAGTAAAAATAAAATAAAGTATAATAAAGTTATTGAATTAAAAAATTCTTATTTAGGAAAAAAAAAGGGATGGATAGAACCTTAGGACAAATGTTGGAAGCAAAGCTATACAGACAAAATCTTACACAGAAGCATACACATACACCCTCACTAAAAGAGGTAAATGGGGAAAAATCATAAATCTTGCTGTCAGAGACCACCTCTTCAATTTGGGATGATTCGTTGTCTTTTGGGAGGTCTGAGGTCTTCTGCCAGCGTTCAGTAGGTGTTCTGTAGGAGTTGTTCCACGTGTAGATGTATTTCTGGTGTATCTGTGGGGAGGAAGGTGATCTCCGCGTCTTACTCTTCCGCCATCTTCAAGGTCCCCCTCCCACCCTGTGTTTTGATCAGAGCATTTAATTTATTGACATTTAGATATGTATTTATTGCCATTTTATTTCTTGTTTTCTGGTTGTTTTGGTAGTTCTCTGTTCAAGTATCCTTTTGGTTTCTTCCCCTGTGGTTTGATGACTTTCTTTAGTAGTTTCTTTTTGGTTTTTGTGTATCTATTGTAGGTTTTTGTTTTGTGGTTAACAAGGAGTTCATATATATTGACCTATGACTTTATCTACTTGTTTTAAACTGATGGTCATTTAAGTTCAAACATATTCTAAGAGATCAACATTTGTATTCCCCTCCCCCACATGTTGTGTTTTTGATGTCATATTTTACATCTTTATACTTATCCCTTAATTGTTTATTGTAGTTATAGTTGCTTTATAATGTATTGTCTTTTCATCTACATACTGGCTTATTTAAGTGTTTCATCTTCACTTCTTACAGTAGGTTGATCCTCAGTCCTACATATCTGCCTTTCTTAGAGGGATTTTTCCTTTCTTATAGATTCTTACTTCATTTTAATTTGGAAAAGACCCTTCAATGTTCCTTTTAGGGTAGATTTAGTGTTGATGAATTCTTTTAGTCTTTGCTGTCTGAAAAGGTCTTTATCTCTCCTTCTATTCAAAATGATAATCTTGCTGGGTAGAGTATCCTAGGTTGCAGGTTTTTCCCTTTCATCACTTTGAATATATCATGACCATCCTTTCTGGCCTGCAAAGTTTCTGCAGAGAAATCAGTTGATAGCCTATGGAAATTCCTTTGTATATGACCCTTTGTTTTTCTTTTGCAGCCTTTAGAATTATCTTTTAACTTTTTGCCATTTTAATTATGATATGTCTTGGTGTTTTTCTGTTTTGGTTCATCTTGTTTGGGACCCTCTGTGCTTCCTGTACTTCGGTATCTGTTTCCTTCTTCAGATTTGGGAAGTTTTCAACCATAATTTCCTTAAATACATTTTCAATCCTCTTCTCTCTTTTCCTTCTGGAACCCCTATGATGCAAATGTTGGAATACTTAATATTATCCCAGAGGTCTCTTAAACTGCTTTCACTTTTTAAAATGTTGTTCTTTTTGTGTTTTTTTGTTTTTGTTTTCTGTTGCTCTGATTTGGTAATTTCCATTATTCTATCTTCCAGATCACTATGTGTTCTTATGTATCACTTAGTCTCCTATTCATTCCTTCTAGAGTTTTTTTTTTTATTTAAGATATTGGATTATTCATGTCTGATTATGTCTGATTGGGTCATTTTTTATATTTTCTATCTCCTTGTTATAATGTTCAGTGATTAGATCAATTATTTTTCCCTAGTTCAGTTAACATTTTTATTACTGAGTTTTTGAATTCCTTATCTGGTAAATTGTTAATTTTGTTTCAATTTTTTCCAAGTGTGTTCTCTTCCTCTTTCAATTGAAGGTAGTTCCTATCAGGTTTCATTTTGCTTAACTTTCTCTGCCTCTACGAATTTAGGCGAAACTTTTACCTATTGTGATCTTGAAGGTGTGTTCTTATGTGGAAGTGCCCCTATGCAGATTGCACGTGTCTGATGTCTTTGGTGGGAGAGCTGGTTTCAATATGGATGCCAGTCGCATGTTTTCTCAGGGTTTGCTGGCAGGTATCACCTTGACAGGAGATGGGGCTGGGGGTGGAGAGACAAGAGCTGGTGCACAATGTGAGGCAGAACTTTCTCTCCGTTCATTGGCTATTACCACACTGCCATGGACACAATCTTATTTCAAGTTACTGGAGCAGAAGCACTGACAGTCAAGGTCAAGCTTGCACTGTTCCCTTTAAATGTGTGTTGTTCTGTGTCTTCCTGCATGAGGACCTTTACCTCAGAGGAAGGGAATGCTTGTGTAATCTCCATTTTTCTCTGAGTCTCCTCCCAAGGGTACAGATGCTGACCCAATCACTTTTCTTCCCCTCATACCCATTTACGTGTGTATCTTTCTTACATGTTTGGCTGTTCAGGAGTCCTTCTGCCAGTTTCCAGTTAGTTTTCAGTGAGGATTTTTCCCCATATAGATGTATTTTTGATGTGTTCATGAGGGGAGATAAGCTCCACATCTTTTATTCCACCTTCTTGATCTCTTCTCTCTACAGTATAATGATTTGACTTACATACATTGTGAAATGATTATCACAATATGTTTAGTGAACTTCCATCATCTCATATAGTTACAAAATTAAAGAAGTAGAAAAAAAAATTTTCCTTGTGGTGAAAACTCTTAGGATTTACTCTATTAACAACTTTCATGGTAATATACAGCAGTGTTAATTATATTTATCATGCTGTACATTACATGCCTAGTACTTACTTGTTTTATAACTAGAAGTTTGTATCTTTTGACTACCTTTATCCAGTTCCACCTCCACCCACCTCTGTTAACCACAAATCTGATCTCTTTTTCTATGAGTTTTTTGTTTGTTTTTGAAGTATAATTGGCCTACAACACTCTGTTAGTGCCTGTTATACAGCATAGTGATTTGATATTTCTATACATTTCAAAATGATCACCTTGATAAGTCTAGTTATGATATGTCACCAAAGATATTTATTGACTACATTCCCCACACTGTATATTTCATGCCCATGACTCAGTTATTTTGCAACTGGAAGTTTGTAACTTTTAATCTCCCTTACCTATTTCTTTCCCCCTCCCAACCTATCCCCTCTAGCAACCACCAGTTTGTTCTTTGTATCTATAACTGTGTTTCTGTTTTGTTATATTTGTTCATTTGTTTTGGTTTTTAAGATGCCACATATAAATGAAATCATAAAGTATTTGTCTTTGTCTCACTTATTTCCCTTAGCATGATACCCTCTAGGTCCATCCATGTTGTCACAAATGGCAAGATTTCATTATTTTTTTTATGAATTCCACTGTATATGTACACCAGATCTTCTTTATCCATTCATTAACTGATGGGCACTTAAGTTGTTTCCATATCTTGAGTATTGTAAATAATGCTGCAATGACACAAGCAGATGGAAAAGATATGCCATAGTCATGGTTTGGAAAAAATGATATTGTTAAAATGATCATACTAGGGCACACTACAGATTCAATGCAATCCCTATCAAAATTCCAATGGCATTTTTCAGAGCTAGAACAAATAATTTTAAAATTTGTATGGAAACACAAAAGATTCCAAATAGCCAAAACAATCTTGAGGAAAAAACCCGAAGCTGAAGATATTACACCCCCTGATTTTAAACTATACTACAAAACTACAGAAATCAAAATTGTATGGTATAGGTATTAAAACAGACATAGATCACTGGAGCAGAGCAGAATGAACCCATACTTATACAAGCAGTTAATCTATGGCAAAGGAGGTAAGAATAGGCAATGGGGAAAGACAGTCTGTTCAATAAATGGTGTTGGAAAAACTGGACAGCTACATACAAAAGAATCAAACTGGACTAATTTCTCACACCATACACAAAAATAAATTCAAAATGGATTAAAGACTTGAATGTAAGACCTGAACTCATAAAACCTTTAGAAGAAAATAGAGACAGTGTTGTCTTTGACATTGTTCTTATTAATATTTTTTGGATATGTCTTCTCCGGCAAGGGAAACAAAAGCAAAAATAAACTAATGGGACTACATCAAACTAAAAAGCTTTTGCACAGTGAGAGAAAGTATTAAAAAAAAAAATGAAAAGCCTGCCTATTGAATGAGAGAAGATATTTGTAAATGATATATCTGATAAGGGGCCAATATCCAAGATACTCAAAAATTCATACAATTCAACTTCAAAAAATGAAAAACTGAATTAAAAAATGGGCAGAGGATTTGAATAGACTTTTTCCCAGGAAGACATACAAATGGCCAACAGGCACATGAAAAGATGCTTAACATCACTAATCATCAGGGAAATGCAAATCAAAACCACAATGAGATAACACCTCACATTTGTCAGAATGGCTAAAAAAGATGGCAATTAACAAGTGTTGGAGAGGATGTGGAGGAAAAGGAACACTTGTGCACTGTTGGTGGCAATGTAAATTGCAGCCATTATGGAGAACAGTATGGAGGTTCAACAAAATATTAAAAATACAACTATTGTATGATCCAGCAGTTGCACTCTTGGGTATTTATCCAAAGGAAGTATAAACACTAATTAAGAAAGATATATGTCAGTTTAGTTTTAAAAGCATTTGTAGAACTTTTCGGTCTACTCCACAAATACACCACCCAGTGGTCAACCAGGGTTTTGTTTTACATCATATTTCAACTCTTGAAACATTTGCTCTACTATCTTGGTAAGGTTCAATGCATGTGCAATTCAGTGGTGAGGCTGGGACTTTATACACAGATTTAGGGGTTCATTTTCTCTATCAGCTTCTTCTTCATAACTCCTCTTCTCTCTCAAGTCTCCAGGGATTTCTCTCGCAGATCTTCTGACTTAAAAGTCAGAGTTTAAGTTTCCTTTGTCATTTCACACTTTCTTTGACTTGGTTCACCTTGGGGACAAATCAATGAAAGAGAAGGGAGGAAGAAAATTAATTATGATTTCACACACAACACACACTTTGGACCTCAGGAACCAAGTTTTCTAGTTCTCCTCAAAGAGAAAGAATTTCTCTCAGTTTTAGGTATATATATATAACTTCTGTATTTACTAATGTATAGTTCTGTGACCTGGGCTTGTCTTCATCTGAGTAAGCCAGATGAGAAAAAAAAAAAAAAAAAGGAAACATAGGAAGGAATTTCCCTCCACAGTCTCCATCCCACCTACTCTTCCTTCTCAGTCCTCTGGACAGAAAAATAGAGAATAAATTTCTTTTGGAGTTTTTCCTCCCCCTACCTAGTGTGCAGTTCTGTGGTTTGTGTGCCCTAGAATCCAAGCTGAGAGATAAGAAAAGAAAAAGAAAATGTCAATAAATTCATTGTCATGATGGCCATACTTTCAATTTTGATTTCTTTCTCCAATTCATCTGCTATTATTTACTTTTCTGAGTCCTCAGATAGATGTTTTTATATTATTACTATTAATCAGTGGGAGATGTAGAGTAGTGTATGCTTACTCTATGGTCACTGGAACTGGTACCAAACAAAATTACATGTTAGTTTTCCTTCTTTTTAAAATTTCTTCTTTTATTGAAGTATAGTCGATTTACAATGTTGTTATTTTTTCCTATACAGTAAAGTGACTCAGTTATACACATATATACATTGTTTTTTAATATTCTTGTCCATTATGGTTTATCTCAGGATGTTGAACATAGTCCCCTGTGCACAAGGATTGTTCAACATACCCAAATCAGTCAGTGTGATACACCACATCAACAAAAGAAAAGACCAAAACCACATGATCATCTCAATAGATGCAGAAAAATTATTTGACAGAATTCACTCATTCATGATAAAAAAAAATCCTCTTACCAAAGTGAGTATAGAGGGAACATAGCTCAACATAATAAAAGCTATTTACAACAAACTCACAGCCAATATAATACTCAATGGTGAACAGCTGAAAGCCTTGAAAATCTGGAACAAGACAAGGATGACCACTCTTACCACTTCTATTTAACATAGTATTGGAAGTCCCAGTCACAGCAATCAGAGAATAAAAAGAAATAAAAGATATCCAAATTGGAAGGGAAGAGGTAAAATTGTCAGTATATGCAAATGACATGACACTACATATAGAGAACCCTAAAGACTCCACACAAAACTATTAGAACTGATAAATGAATTCATCAAGGTAGCTGGATACAAAATTAATACACAGAACTTGGTTGCATTTCTTCACACTAACAATGAATTAGCAGAAAGGGAATGTAAAAAAAAAAAAAAAACCTTTAAAAATTGCACCAAAAAATATAAAATACTTAGGAATAAACCTAATCAAAGAGATGAAAGACTTGTATTCGGAGAAGTATAAAACATTAATAAAGGAAATTAAAGATAATTAAAGATAAAGAAATGGAAAGATATCCATGCTCTTGGATTGGAAGAATTAATATTGTTAAAATGGCCATACTAACCCAAAGAAATTTACAGATTTAATGTGACACATATCAAATTACCCAAGACATTTTTCACAGAATTAGAACAAATAATCCAAAATTTTATATTGAATCATAAAAGACCCAGAATTGCCTAAGCAAACCAGAGGAAAAAGAATAAAGCAGGAGGCATAATCTTCCCAGACTTCAGACAATACTACAAAGCTATAGTAATGTTACTTCTCCTTCTATTGGTACTCTCATTTATTTCTTGTTTTATTTTTGCTCATGTGTTTATTTGTTTTGCTTTGTTTTTATATTATGAATATATTAGCCTGATATGTTTGAGTTTTAAAATAATTTTCAGCCTTCCTTGCTAAAGTATGTTTCTCTTTTCCTATAAAATTTCTAGAGAAAATAGAAAAAAAACCCAAAACAAACCCAAACATTACTTAAGAAAAAGCCATTCACAGTTGTTCCAAAAAATATAGTAAATCATAAAATTGATGGGCAAATAATAGCCTTTTAAACTCTATGTCTAGTGTTTTTCTTCTTGCCTTTTAAATTTTCTTTCTTTGACATACTTTTGTACTATTTACTTGCTTTAATAAAAATAAACATTTCACCATATGCTACTTAGGAAAGGTGAGGAATCTAGCAGGAAATGGCCCACTTTGAACACAATTTGTAAAAGAGATCCATGGGGAATACCCTCAACACCCACTCAAATATACACAGCTTGGTTTCTGGCCCAGGGAATTGAACCTAGGACTTCTAGATAGAGCTGAGGGACTTAGTGGCAATTATCAACAATAACAACAATAAAAATCCCACAGTTATTTTCAAAGGAATTATATCCACATGAAGTTTAAGGCAGTGGCACTACTGGGATCTGTTGATTACTCTAATTCCCAGTGCCAGTTTCCTTTTTGGCTATGCAAATCATTTAATGAACTGCATGTTTAACACTTACTACATGTTGGCACCATGGCATGTACTGAGGGGATTACAAAGATGAATTAGACGAATTCCTGTCTTTTAAGAGTAGAGGACACAGAGGCACACACAATTTATGAGGCTGTTTGTCAGACTGTGCTGAGTGCTGTACTTACAGAGGCAGAAGCAGCCTTCTCTGGGAGAACACACAAGGGATGATTCATGCCTCAGGAGGGGAGTAAGGGAGGTTTCCTAGAGAGGTTATGCTTAAAATGAGCTTTAAGGATGCATGAGGCCATAGAGAAGTGGAGCACTCAGAGAATGTCATCCAAAGTAGGGGTATAAGGAAAGACTTAGAGACTTGAAAATTCATGGTATTCTTAGGGAATATAAACTAGTTCACCATAGCTGGTATGTGGCACATTCCATATTGTCTTTTTTCTTGTGAACCAAGTTGTGTTATTTCTTCTATAACACAGTTTGGATAGTAGTGGAATTGACAAAACTATGGAAACCAGGATTTAGATTCCAAGTAGATGTGCTATTGCAGGAGTTCCTTAGAGGCAGTGATTGTTAGTATTCCTTCGTTTGCATGCTCCCTCTATATGGAATGCACTTCATATCCTATTTTTTAGCACTCTCCTTCAATCTCTTGCCTCCCCCAGAGAACCATGCCACCTCTCTCTCTCTCTCTCTATCTCTCTCTCTCTCTCTCTCTCTCTCTCTCTCTCTCACTTTCTTTCTAAATTATGTTTTCATATATTCAGGGAGTGGCTAGTATATTCTTAAGAGTAGACACTGTCTTATTCACCCAATGTCTCCAATCCTACCACCATGCATATGAGATTAGATACTTTTGTAATAAGCAGAAAGAAAAAGGTGATAAAGGCAAATGTCCCCGTGGAACAAAGGAGAAATCTGAGTTGATACAAGGCATCTATTTCCCTGCCTGAGCACTGTGTAATAACATTTCTCACCTTCTTTCCAAATTGTATAAAATTATTAAGAAATATAATCTGAGTTCTGCTTTAATTAGCGAACAAAACATTTGAGCTGGTCTACTCCCGTCTTTTCTGTAGAATTATGTATAGGCATATTTAAAACTGTTTGGGGAAAAACAATCATGTGTTTTGGGTTTTGGTTTTTTTTTTAATAGTTTATTATTTCAATGGAAGATTAAATCTGGACCAATGGTATATACTGGAAATTCAAATTGAATGAGATAAGACTCCAGGTACCCTTTGGACTTAACTCAACCATTTTGTATAATAATATGAACAACATCTCCTGCTTCCATTTTTAAGATTCTGAAGAGCTTGGGAGAGCTTAAAGGGACCTCATTATACATGTATTTCCCTAAAAAATACTGGTGGGTTCCTTCCTGACTTTTTATAGAAAAGGATTTTTGCTGAACCAAAAAGAACAAGAAACCTCTCACAACTGCCAAAAGTATTATTTTGATGTCTCTAATTTTTTTCTTCTGTCAGGACTTGAATGGCACTCTAGAGGGGGAAAGTTTAACAGTTATGGGTTAATCAAGGTCCACTTCCTGGTTTTGTTAATAAAATCAGTGCCTCGATGTACATTGTTGTGTGCTTTTTTCCTTGTCCATACTAAAGAAAAATAACGGGGAAACTGAAATGTCTAGCAATGAGTAGAACATATTGCATATTTATATAATAAAATACTATACAGAAGATTAAATGAATGAACTAGATCTATAAAATCACAAATACATGTTAAGTGAAAAGCAAAACATATACAATTGATTGACGTATACAGAATGATGCTGTATATATGAAGTTTAACAACATACAAAGAAATCATATAACTTCTGGGATACATAAATATGTAGTGAACATATAAAGGCATGCCAAACAGTCATAAATGCCAAATAAGGAGAGCGCTTAATTTTGAGGCAGACAAGAGACTGTGATCAGAGAGAAGTACTCAGAGGACTTTAAAAATAACAATAATGTTTTATGTCTTTTAAGAAAAATCTGAAGCAATATGGCAAAGTGTTGAGATTTGGTAAAGACAGGAGGTGAGATAAGTGTTTTTAATATCATGCTTTATATGTTATATAAAATATTTTATAATTTGGCAAAATATTAAGTGGGAGCTCTCCATACTATCACTGCAACTTTTCTGTAAATCTAAAATTAGTCCAAAATTAAAAGTTTTTAAAAACTTACTAGATCTGGCATTGGTTTACAAATGGCTTGTCCTTAAGTATAATCAAAAGAACCAGAGCTTAAAATAGGAGTTTCTGAGCTGAGCCCTAGAGAAAGAGCTCAGGTGAGGAAGTGGCTCATTCTGACCAGAAGATTTTTCACCGAAGGGAGCTTCTGAGCTGAACCTTGAGCCATGGGGAGAATTTTGTTTGATGAAAGAAAGAAGAAAGGGTATGCCCAAGGCAGTGGATACAAGTGACATGTTTGATGAGTGACTAGTGGCCAAGTGTGGTTGAGTTATGAGTTACCTGGAGCTGTGAAGCAGCAAATGAGGTAGAACAGAAGCTGGGTTTCCAAGGACCTGGTATGCCATGCTGAGGAATGTAGACTTTACAGTGTGGATATAACAAAGATTTCCATGGGTGATGACAAAGCTCAACCTGTTTGGCAGTGTGGACAATGTCTGAAAAGAGTTGAGGACATTAAAAAAACTATTCAGAGGTGGTGAGGCCCTGAGGTCAAAGAGATGACTGCTTTAAGGTCCAGAAAGATCCAGGAGCAGAGAGACTAGCTCCTTTGCCTTTTCCTGTCCTCTCTCTCTTTCCACTCTTTATTCCTTTCAAGAGCTCTACCAAAGCATTCAATTTCTTTTTGAAGGCCATCAAATACCCCACCCAGGAGTGAGACTATTTTTAAAAATGAGAGGTAGCATATTCTATGGGAGGTCATCAGTAATAGAGCTCAAACTTCTTATTGCTTTTGTGAATCTTGACAATGTGAGAAAAAGCATACATTATCTTGTACACAAATTCCCTGGAATGAATTGATGTTCTTTCCTCTGGAGCTGTGACGTGGTCTCTATAGAAAGAAGTATCTCCCATGACATGTGACCTCTTTTCATTCCCTTACAGAGGAGCTGCTTTGTGCCTGTGAAGGGCACTGGTGCTACCAATTTAATAATTTTGAGTATCACTGTTGCATAATACTGTACTCTTTTGCAGTCTCTCCCGTGCATCTTTAATGACCATTCTTGCTTTCAGAGGAAGTGGGGAACAAGCCATCTGATAGGACTTTCTTCCAGCTGGTCATTCTCTTATTGAAATGGTGACAGATGTACAATCATCAGAACACTGGACTGAGAGGGTATCGAGTTTTCAACTTGCTCTAGGACCTAGGGTCTTAGCTTCCTTATCTGTAAAACAGAGAGCATTGTTTAGAAAGCCTCTAAGCTCATTCAGATCCTAAGCTTATGTGACTGTGACTCCCTCAGTTCTGAAAAGGGACTGTCATCATTTACTCATATTTTATGACCATCTTCTGAGTGCAAAGCAGTGATGCCTCAAGTGCTTGAAGGAACTATTAGAGAGAGATGGTTGGCCTGTGATAAATTTCCCAAATTTACATTTCAAGGGAGAAGTAGAACAGGGAGATCAGCTCGGTGCTTTGTGACCACATAGAGGGGTGGGATAGGAAGGATGGGAGGAAGATGCAAGGGGGAGGAGATATGGGGATATATGTATATGTATAGCTGATTCACTCTGTTATAAAGCAGAAACTAACACACCATTGTAAAGCAATTATACTCCAATAAAGATGAAAAAAATGAAGGGAAATGCTAAGAAGTTTATCAACTTAAATTTTTTTTAATTTAGTTTTGCTCAGAACAATACAGATTTAGTAAAAACAACACAAATTTGAATTCAAACTTGAAATAATGTACAAATTTTATAAAGTCAGGCTGTAATACTTTAGTTTAAAAAAATCACTCACCGGAGTCAAGATGGTGGAGGAGTAGGAGGATGTGGAATTCATCTCTCCCTACAAATGTATCAATAATACATCTACAAATGGAACAATTCTCACAGAACACCTTCTGAACACTAGCAGAGGACCTCAGGCACCTAAAAGGACAAGAAAGTTACCTGCATAATCATGTAGGATGAAAGAACGAAGAATGGAAAAGGAAGAGAAGAGGAAGTGTGATGGGACCTGTGCCCCTGGGCGGAGCTGAAGGAGATGAGAGGTTCTTGTATCCGGGAAAGGCCCCTCACCAGTGGGGAGATCAGTTGGGACAGAAGGGGAGTTTCAGGGGCTATCAGAGGAGAGCGCAGCAACTGGTCTGTGGCAGGTAGGACAGAGTGAGACCTACACAGATGGTCCTTACCACAGCCCTGCATACCCCAGCCTGAGACAGCTGTCTGCCAGTGTGCATGGGGGCTGGGGGCTGGAATGTGGTGTTTGGAAGGCAGACCCAGGGAGAGGACTGCTGTGGGCTGTGAGGAGATATCCTGAAGGGACAGGAGTGAGGAAATCTGCAACTGGGAATGCTCGTGGAGGAAACCTGGACTGCCATAAATGTGAATCACCATTGTTGAGTGATGTGCAAAGGACAGGGCCACCACTGCAGCCTCTTTTCCCACTTGCTGGCCCCTGCCTCCCTGGGCACTAGGAAGGAGTCCCACCAGGGTGGGCAATCTTACAACCCTGGAAGCTGCCGCTTCCTCCTCCACACCCCATCCCAGCTGTGGCAGGCACTCTTGTGAGCTCAGTGGCAGCTTCCTTGTCCTCCACACCCCGTCTCTGCTGAGGTGGGCATTCCCATGACCCCAGCAGCTGCAGCCTCCCCCTCTGCACCCTGTGCCCACTGGGACAGCTCTCTCGTGCCTCTGGCTGCCACCTTCACCATGCCCCCTCCTTGCCAGGGCAGACTTGTGTGCTACAGGACAGCCTCAGGAGCAGATCTCTGTGGGTAGCCCACATACAGAGGTGGGGCTGAAACCACAGCTGAGCCCCAGGGGCTGTTTAACTAAGGAAGAAAAGCTGAAATCTCTCCTCACAGCTGTGCACACTGAGGACTGATACCCTCATAACTGGCTTTGTAAACTCAGAGCCTGCAGAGCATCTGAACAGACAATGAGTGCTCTTACAGCCAAGATGGGCCTAGCTTTAACAGCTGTAGATTTTGTGGGAATGTACACATGGGTGTAGGACCAGGCCAGAGTCTGAGCTGCCCCCATGGTGCCAACAGCAGGTCCAGACCCATGATTACTGCAATCCCATGACCTGAATTCAGTGCATCTATGCTGGTGAGCTGGTAAAAACAACACCTGAGAGACACCAGGTCCAATTGCCAGCATATCCATGGTTAAGGTGGGGCCAAGAGCAGTGCCAAAAACAGTGTAATCTGAGAGCTCACACAATGGGTGAAGGTGACACAACAAGCACACCCACAGGTGAACAACTCCAGAGGAGGAATACTCAGTGGCTTCTCTCCCAGCAGGAGTATTCTAATCCCATATACCTTGCACCACAGATCAGAAACACAGCTAAGAAACAGATGTGGGGACCTATACTCCAACAACTAGGGGGCAGACCCCACCCCTGACAGGGCAGTGACACCCACAGAGCAAAGGGGAGGCCCTGCTAAATATACAGTGCAGGCTCTGGTCACACAACGTCAGTCACACCTCATATAAAGGAGATAACAGCTGCATACACTAAGGAAAGACATGGCAGACATCTATACTAAAAACAGCCCTCACATCAAAAATACTAAACCCACTCAGGCTACACAGGGGTGTTCCCACATAAAACCCTCCAAGACAGTCTGACGGTCTGGCAATGGGAGGAAGAACGCCCAGAGCATTTAGCCTTGAAGGCCTGTGGGGCTTGAGTGCAGAAGCCCAACAGGGCTTGGGGAAATGGAATTTCCACTCTTGGAGGGTGCACAAAAGGTCTCACATGCACTGGGACCCAGCAAAAAGCAGTAGCTCCATAGGAACCTGGGCTAGACATACCTATGGGCCTTTGAGGGTCTCCTGAGGAGGTGAAGGTTAACTGTAGCTCATTGTTGGGACAAGGAAACTGGTAGCAGAGGCTGTAGGGAATATTGATTGAAGTGAGCTCTCCCAGAGGTCCCCATGTTGGCAGCAAGACCTGGCCCCACCCAACAACCTGCAGGCTCCAGTGCTGGAAAGCCTCAGGCCAAGCAACAGCAAGACAATAACACAGCCTTACCCATCAGTGAGGGTACATAAAGTCTTCCTGAGTTCACAGCCATCTTAAAACACATCCCTTGACATGGGCCTTCCCACCAGAAGGAAAAGAGTAAGTTGCACCCACCAGAGGGCAGGCACCAGTCCCTTCCACTAGGAAGACTACGTAAGCTCCAGGACCAACCTCAGCCATCAGAGGACATACACCCTAAGCAAGATGAATTATGATCCTTCAGCCTGCAGAAAGGAGACCACAAACACAGAAAGTTAGACAAAATGAGACAACCGAGAAATATGTCTCAGATGAAGGAGCAAGATAAAAACCTATAAGAACAACTAAATGAAGAGGAGATAGGCAATCAACCTGAAAAATAATTCAGAGAAATGCTAGTAAAGATGATTCAAAATCTCGGAAAAAGAATGAAGGCTCAGGGCTTCCCTGGTGTTGCAGTGGTTGAGAGTCTGCCTGCCAATTCAGGGGACACGGGTTTGTGCCCCTGTCCAGGAAGATCCCACATGCCACGGAGTGGCTAGGCCTGTGAGCCATGGCCACTGAGCCTGCGCGTCCGGAGCCTGTGCTCCACAATGGGAGAGGCCACAACAGTGAGAGGCCCATGTACCGCAAAAAAAAAAAAAAAAAAAAGAATGAAGGCTCAGATTGAGGAAATACAAGAAATATTTAACAAGGACCTAGAAGAACTTAAAGAACAAACAAACACAGATGAAAAATAAAATAACTGAAATGAAAAATACACAAGAAGGAATCAATAGCCTAATACAGTAAGTTCCCTACATACGAGCCTTCAAGCTTCGAACTTTCAAAGATGCGAACATACATTCCAACAATTTCAGGCGTGAATGAAATTGCAGCTTGCCCTCCATCTCCTATTGCTGATGATCCTTCAACACTGCCATCTCCCACCTCCTCTCCCTCGTCCAGTCAATGACTCTTCTTGCCTGTTCACTTGATGCCAGCCCCTGTAAGCCAGCTGTTGTAATGTATTACAGTACTTTTCTAGGTACTGTATGATAAGATTAAAAATCATTATTTTTGTGCATTTTTTATGTATTATTTTTTGAAAAGTATTATAAACCTATTACAGTACAGTACTATATAGCCGATTGTATTAGCTACGTACCTAGGATAATGTTGCTGGACTTGTCCAATTCACTTTTTCAATGCACTTTGTCCAATGAACAAATTGGACATACGGACACACTCTTGGAATGGAAGTCGTTCGTATGTAGGGAACTTACTGTAACTGAGGCAGAGGAACGGATAAGTGACCTGGAAGATAGAATGTTAGAAATCACTTCCAAGGAAAATACTTTTTAAAAAAGTATGAAAAGAAATGAAGATAGTTTCAGAGACCTTCAGACAACATTAAATGTATCAACATTCGCATTATAGGGGTCCCAGAAAAAGAAAGAGAAAGAGCCTGAGGAAATACTTGCAGAGATTATAGTCAAAAACTTTCCTAACACGGAAAAGGAAATAGTCACCCAATTCCAGGAAGCACAGAGAGTCCCATACAGGATAAACCCAAGGTGGGACACACTGAGACACATAGTAATCAAACTAACAAAAATTAAATACAAAGAAAAAATATTAAAAGCCAAAAGGGAAAAGTAATGAATAACACAATCCCCATAAGGTTATCAGCTGATTTTTTAGCAGAAACTCTGCAGGCCAGAAGAAAGTGGCACGATATATTTCAAGTGATGAAAGTGTAAAACCTACAACCAAGAATACCCTACCCAGCAAGGTTCTCATTCAGATTCTACAGAGAAATCAAAAGCTTTACAGACAAGCAGAAGCTAATAGAATTCAGCACCACCAAACCAGCCTTACAACAAATGCTAAAGGAACTTCTCTAGGTTGGGGCGGGGGTAGGGAGGCCCCAACTAGAAACAAAAATACCACAAATGGGAAGCTCTCCGATAAAGATAAGCATAAAGTAATAGTAGGAAATCATCCACACACAAGTATGATATCAAAACAAGCAACCATAAGAAGATGAGAGTACAAATGCAGGAAATGGGAATTGCATTTGAAGTTAAGAGACCAGAAAGTTAAAGTAACCTTATATATATACTGCTATATCAAAATATCATGAGAAATGCAAAGAAAAAAACTGCAGTAGATATACACACACAAAAAAGAAAAAGCAACCCAAACACAATACTAAAGATGGTCATCAAGCCACAATAGGAACATACATATCAATAATCATCTTAAATGTAAATGGATTAAATTCTCCAACCAAAAGACATAGACTTGCTGAATGGATACAAAAACAAAACCCATATATATGCTGCCTACAACAGACCCACTTCAGACCCAGGGACAAATACAGACTGAAAGTGAGGGGATGGAAAAAGATATTCCATGAAAATGGAAACCAAAAGAAAGCTGGAGAAGCAAAACTCATATCAGAAAACATACTTCAAAATAAAGAATGTTAAAAGAGACAAGGAAGGACACAACATAATGATCAAGGGATCAATCCAAGAAGATATAACAATTGTAAATATATATGCACCCAACATAGGACCACCTCAGTATACAAGCAAACACTAACAGCCATAAAAGGGGAAATCAACAGTAACACAATAATAGTGGGGGACTTTAACACCCCACCCATGGACAGATCATCCAGACAGAAAATTAATAAGGAATCACAAGCCTTAAATGACACATTAGACTATATAGACTAATTAATATTTATAGGACATTCCATTTCAAAGCAGCAGAATTCACTCTCTTCTAAAGTGCACATGGAATATTCTCCAGGATAGATCACATCTTGGGCCACAAATCAAGCCTTGGTAAATTTAAGAAAATTGAAATCATATCAAGCATTTTTCCAACCACAATGCCATGAGATTAGAAATCAATTACAGGAAAAAACTGTAAAAAATACAAACACATGGATGCTAAACAATATGTTACTAAACAACCAATGAATCACTGAAGAAATCAATAGGAAATAAAAAAATAGAGACAAATGAAAATAAAAAGATGATGATTTGAAACCTATGGGATGCAGTAAAAGCAGTTCTAAGAGGGAAGTTTACAGCAATACAATCTTACCTCAGGAAACAAAATCTCAAATAAATGACCTAACCTTACACCTAAAGCAACTAGTGAAAGAAGAACAAACAAAACCCAAAGTTAGTAGAAGGAAATAAATCATAAAGATCAGAGCAGAACTAAATGAAAAAGAGATGAAGGAAACAATAGCTAAGATCAAGGAAACTAAAAGCTGGTTCTTTGAGAAGATAAACAAAATTGATAAACCTTTAGCCAGACTCATCAAGAAAAAAAGGGAGAGGACTCAAGTCAATAAAATTAGAAATGAAAAGGGAGAAGTTACAATGGACACAACGGAAATACTAAGGATCATAAGAGACTACTACAAACCACTGTATACCAATAAAATGGACAGCCTAGAAGAAATGGACAAATTCTTAGAAAAGTACAACCTTCCAAGTTTGAATCAGGAAGAAATAGAAAATATGAACAGACCAATCACAAGTACTGAAATTGAAACTGTGATTTAAAAACTTCCAACAAACAAAAGTCCAGGACCATATGGGTTCACAGGTGAATTCCATTAACCATACAGAGAAGAGTTAATGCCTATCCTTCTGAAACTCTTCCAAAAAATTGCAGAGTAAGGAACATACCAAAGTTCATTCTTTAAGGCCACCATCACTCAGATACCAAAACTGGACAAGGATACCATGAAAAAAAGAAAATTACAGGTCAATATCATTGATGAACATAGGCATAAAATATTAATAATAACAAAATATTAACAAACCAAATCTAGCAGCACATTAAAAGGATCATGCACCATGATCAAGTGGGATTTAGCTCAGGAATGCAAGGATCCTTCAATATATGTAAATCAATCTATGTGATTGATTTAAAAGTTGAAGAATAAAAACCATATGATCATCAATAGATACTGAAAAAGCTTTTGACAAAATTCAACACCCTTATATGATAAAAACTCTTGAGAAATTGAGCATAGAGGGAACCTACCTCAACATAATAAAGGCCCTATATGACAAACACAAGGGAAACATCATTCTCAATGGTGAAAAACTGAAAGCATTTCCTCTAAGATCAGGAACAACAATGTTCACTCTTGCCACTTTTATTCAACATAGTTTGGAAGCACGAGTCATGGCAATCAGAGAGGAAAAAGAAATAGAAGGAATCCAAATTGGAAAAGAAGAAGTAAAACTATCGCTCTTTGCAGATGACATGATACTATACAGAGAAAATTCTAGAGATGCTATCAGAAAACTACTAGAGCTCATCAATGAATTTGCTAAATTTGCAGAATACAAAATTAATACACACAGATCTCTTGTATTCCTATACACTAAAAACAAAAGAGCAGAAGGAGAAATTAAAGGGACAGTCCCATTTACCATTGCATTAAAAAGAATAGAATACCTAGGAATAAACCTACTTAAAGAGAAAAAATACCTGTACTCAGAAAACTATAAGATACTGATGAAAGAAATCAAAGATGACACAAACAAATGGAGAGATATATTATGTTCTTGGATTGGAAGAATCAATATTGTCAACATGACTCTACTACCCAAAGCAATCTACAGATTCTATGCAATTCCTATCAAATTATCAATGGCATTTTTCACAGAATTAGAAAAAAAAATTACAATTTGTATGGAAACACAAAAGACCCCAAATAGCCAAAGCAGTCTACAGAATGAAAAAATGAAGCTGAAGAAATCAGGCTTCCTGACTTCAGACTACACTACAAAGCTACAGCCATCAAAACAGTTTGGTACTGGCACAAAAACAGATATATAGATCAATGGAACAGGATAGAAAGTCCAGAGATAAACCCATGCACCTGTGGTCACCTAATCTATGAAAAAGGAGGCAAGAATATACAATGGAGAAAAGACAGTCTCTTCAACAAGTGGTGCTGGGAAAACTGGACAGCTACATGTAAGAGAATAAAATTGGAACACTCCCTAAGACCATTCACAAAAATAAACTCAAAATGGATTAAAGACCTAAATATAAGGCCAGACAGTATAAAACTCTTAGAGGAAAGCATAGAATACTCTCTGACATGAATTGCAGCAAGATCTTTTTTGACACACCTCCTAGAGTAATGAAAACAAAGACCCATAAATTAGGTCCCATAAACAAATGGGACCTAATTAAACTTAAAATCTTTTACACAGCAAAGGAAACCATAAACAAACAAAAAGACAACGCACAGAATGGGAGAAATATTTGCAAACAAATCGACCAACAATGGATTAATCTCCAAAATACAAAAACAGCTCATGCAGCTCAATTTCAAAAAAACAAACAACCCAATCAAAAAATGGGTGGAAGATCTAAATAGACATTTCTCCAAAGAAGACATACAGGTGGCCAAGAGGCACGTTAAAAGATGCTTAACATCACTAATTATTAGGGAAATTCAAATCAAAACTGCAATGAGGTATCACCTCACACTGGTCAGAATTGCCATCATCTAAAAATCTATAAACAATAAATGCTGGAGAGGGTGTGGAGAAAAGGGAACCCTCCTACACTGCTGGTGGGAATGTAAATTGGTACAACTATTATGGAGAATAGTATGGAGGTTCCTTTAAAAACTAAAACTAGTTTCCATATGATCCAGCAATCCCACTCTTGGGCATATATCCAGAGATAACTATTATTCAAAAAGATAAATACACCCCAATGTTCATTGCAGCAATATTTACAAAAGTCAGGACATGGAAGCAACATATCCATCAACATGTCCATAGTCAGAGGAATGGATAAAGAAGATGTGGTACATATGTACAACAGAATATTGCTCAGCCATAAAAAAGAATGAAATAATGCTATTTGCAGCAACATGGATAGACCTAGAGCTTGTCATACTGAGAGAAGTAAGTCAGGGAAAGACAAATATATGATACGGCTTATATGCAGAATCTTAAAAATTTGGTGTAAATTAACTTATTTACAAATCAGAAATAGAGTCACATATGTAGAAAAATGAATTTATGGTTACCAGGTGGGAAAGTGGGGGGATAGATTGGGAGATTGGGATTGACATATACACACTACTGTACATGAAATGGGTAACTAATAAGGACCTACTGTATAGCACAGGGAACTCTACTCACTACTTATATAAGTAATGACTTATATAAGAAAAGAATCTAAAAAGGAGTGGATATATGTATATGTATAACTGATTCATTTTGCTGTTCACCTGAAACTAACATAACATTGTAAATCAAGTATACTCCAATAAATTAAAAAAAAAAAAAGAGTTACCATTGAACCACATTTTCTCTTTCTGTCAAATAGAAATAATGCTTGTCTCTCAGAGTTTGCAGGGAACAAATTAGGTAATGGATTTGAAAATACTTGACATGATAGATGCTCTAAATGAATGTGAACAATTCTTTTTACTAAAGAATTAGTTTAGCTTATTAATTCAAACTTCCTTAGAGTGTAGAGGAAGTGCCAGGTACTGTGTCTGGCACTCAGGTTTATTTTTCAGTACTCACACCTTGTTTTCCATTTCTTAATTTGCCCATTGTGGCTGACCCTCACAAAGCAACCTGATGTAGAGGGGCTACATCAGTTTTGAGGCAGGTTTTCCAAATTGGATAGGCCACTGCTGCTGCTTCTCCCTCTGTAAATGCAGATGAGTCTCACTTTCAGGAAGAATAAAACTAAATGCAGTGTCATGTGCTTAGGAAAGCACCAGAACCAGAGCCAGAGTCCTGTATTCTTGGTATATGTTTCCAACTCTGCAAGGAAGCCCTGGACAAATCACTTTATCTTTCTATTTTTCACTAAAAAATAAAGGGGTTGAATACAGTGGTCTCTTAGCATCTTCTTGAAATGTATTATTTTTTTAACATTTTTGCCATTTCTTATGGGTTGAGTTGTGTCCCACCACCCCCACAAAAAACCCTCATGTTCAAATCTTAACACCAGTACCTCAGATTGTGACCTTATTTGGAAATAAGGTCATTGTAGATATAATTAGTTAAGTTAGGATGAGGACATACTGGAGTAGGTATGCCTCTCCTCTAATCCAGTATGATTAGCATCCTTCTAAAAAGGAGAAATGTGTACACAGATATGCACACCAGGAGAATGCTGCATGAAGATGAAGGCAGAGATAGGGATGCTGCATGGAATCCAAGGAACATCAAAGATTTCCAGCAAACCAGTAGAATCTAAGAGAGAGACACATGGAACAGTTTCTCGTTCATAGTCCTTCACACCTCAGAAGGAACCAACCCTGCTGACACCTTGACTTCCAGCCTCCAGAGGTGTGAGACAATAAATTTCTGTTGTTTAAGCTACCCAGTTTGTGCTTTGTGGTACTTGTTACAGCCAACCTAGAAAACTAAAATAACACGGTTAGAGTCGACCACTGCTGACAGTGAGAAATGTTGTTGAAATTCAAGTGAAAGACAATTGTATCTTACTTTGTGAGCAATTATTTGTTCAAGCTAATATATTTTGGTTGGAATAGAAAGCAGAGTTCCATTTTAATAATACTGGCAGTTAATTTCCTCTTCTTCAAACAGTTTAAGACTGTTTGAACATCACAATGTTTTGACCTGCAGCTCGAGAAATTTACAACCACATGAGAAAACTCTTACTCAGGCCACTATATATAGCCAGAGATGAGCACAGCATTTAAAGCTGGAGCCACATGAACGTGGAAGTTACTGTGTTTACAAAATGTTCCCTCCTAGATGCAGGATTCAGCAGTTTCTTGCCATTTATGCTTTCCCTCCCAAAGCAACCTCAGCGGGTTCTGTTCAGTACAGTAGTAACTCTTGGAACCCAGATACATTTATCGATTTATGCAGAGAAGGAAATTCGAGCATGTAGAAAATAATCAGGTTTATCCAAATGTACTGGGCATGCTTGATAGGCATAAGGCCATTCAGTGAGAAGTAATCACCCAAATGTTCACGTTAAAGGACAAAAAGGAATTTATATGAGTTTCTGATTAAAAAAAAATTCATTCTGTTTAATTAGCTATTCTGCTCTAAGGGATGTTGTTACTAAAGACAGTTGTTAGGTCTGATCCAGGCAACTAAGCCCTAGACATTGTAAGTTAATTAAATAATTGACAATTGTATGCAAATTAAATAGTTTAGTGGGGGACAAGATTATGAGTGACTTTCTCCTGTTGTGAATAGGGATAAAGTGGGTCAGCCAAGTCTTTACTTCCTTAGGCAGTTTTTATCTTCCTTATTGCAAGAAAGAAAGATAAGATCTTAAAGCAGAAATCAGGAGGGAGAAAGACAAATCTGTTAACTCAGAGACACCACAGAAAGGTGAACTAATAAAGTCTTTCCCATGACTGGCTCAGTATCTGTTGGGGCCATTATTACAGGAATCTTGTGGGAGACAATTATGATCTTCCAGGGGGATTTGATACTAAATTACATTTTTTTATGATTTAAAAATAGAGCTTTGTATTAGATGGGAATTAGGCTAAATTAATCCAATAGTCAAATCAGGCAAAGAAGAATATATATTTGAATCTTAAGCTGGTGATTTCCAAAATGGAATGTGCAAGACAAACCATAGGAATCCAGGAGGAAAATATTATTCATCTATTTATTTGGCAACTACTTAAATGCCTATTATGATCTGGGGACGGAGGATGTAGCAGTGAACAGCAACAATAAAAATAGATGAAAAAATCTCTTCCCTCAGGAATTTTGCCTTCTAATGAGAGAAAACAGATTATCAATATAAATATTGGTTGTCAGGGTCCTGGAAAGAAACAGCTGGCACACTCAGAAGTAAGTAATTGAGGAGCATTTAATGAAGAGCTATTTATAGAAGGCTAGGCAGGATTTAAGAGAAACTAAGAAGAAACTCCCCAGGGACTACAAAGAGTAGGAAGCTACCTCCCCCAAGGGAGGGGGCAGTGTCCCAGATCATTCCAAGAGCTGTGGATGTAGAAGGATGCCCAACAGGAGGTGTGGCCTTGCTAGTGGAAAGCAGCCATTTTCCAATCCGTGGCCCTGCAGGGATAGATGCTGAGGGGATAAATGCCCCTTCTCTCCCCTCACCCTCCAGTCCCTGCTGGTGCCTCCCACTGGCAAAATTCAAAAGGAATCCAGAGTGCAAAGGAGCCCAGTGGATGTAATCCATGCAGGACAGCTTCCCAAGGCAAGAAAAGGGTACAAAAGGGGGAAGAGGTACCCTCAGGGTAAATGGAGAGCACCCACAGCAAAGTGTTCCGGAAAGTAATAAGGCAAGAAGAAGGGGGAGAAGAAGGGCAAGAAGAGCATAGGGAAGGATTTTAAATTTAAATAGGGTGGTCAGGAAAGGCCTTCTGAGAAAGTGACATTTGAGCAAAGATCTGAAGTAGATGAAGGTGTGAAAGGAGTGGCTAGTTGAAGGAGAGGGATCAAGTGTAGAGACCGTGAGGTAAGAACATGTTTGGCAGTGTCAGGCATCACTTAGGAGGTTGATGTGGCTGCAGATGAATGAGAGAGGATATTGGCTAGTATCCACTGTTTTAGGAGGTACCCGATACATGTAATAATTAATATAATAGCATATCGATCTAATCTATGAATAAATATTTATAATGGGATTGCATACTGAAGTTGATTTTTTCACTGATAGGGCCACACTACCCAAAATTTTGGCAACCACTGCCTTAGACTGAGTTGCTTTAAGATGTTGCAGGTAAATAAACATTATTATAATGGCTCGTGTAAAAGCTTCAAGGGGCAACAATGCTCTAGTAGTCCGATGCCCATTTTCACAGATTAACATTAGCCCAATGTTACACTAAAGGACATGGCCTTGAACTCAGGTCTCCTAAAGTTCCTGTTCAGCACTTGGCTTCCCTACCTCATGTGCTCCTCCTGCTTTATCATGTGTTGAAGGTCAACTATCTTAATAAGAAGATCTATTTTGGCTTACACACTAAATGAACATTCTCTGGATGTGGAATCTTGACCACATTCAGAGACAACCTTATTGCCTCTGCCTTAGAGCCTCACCCACACAGCTCTAAGTTGAAATTTTGACAAAGAAATCAAGATGTAGAAATTTTAAACATAAGTGCAAATATTCAAATACTGTCATTTTCTGACAGGTACTCACAGCTTGATTGAAGGCAGAGGCACAGAGTTAAAATTAATTCATGAATGGGTTTGAAAATAGAAGTGTAAATGAGACTATAATTAAGACTTTTGCTAATTCTTCTCAGCTATGGACTTTAATGTGGGTTAGTTTTAGCTGTATTATCTAAAAAGTTAAATTTTAGAAGCATGTATGCCTTTAAATCACACATATTGTATAAACGTTTAGGGTTTCAAATTGTGGCAAAAATATCCAAAAATTGCACCTTAATTGTTTTATAGTCATTGCAATTTCATCTAAATATGGGCAAAAAAATATATGTCATACTGTCCTGTTTACATATGTTAAAGTTATTTTGAGAGTCATTTTAACAGGAATAATAAAGTATTCTCTTAGAGATGACAGTATCCTTTTAAATTATTTCCTTTGTTTTTCTCTCATTATATAGCAAATGCCTGCCAATTATAAAAGCATTTGCTTTTATCACTTCAGTGTATCATGGACATCTTTCAGGATGGTTATATTGATTACCCGTATGGTTTTAGCACATGAATACACCATCCAGAATGTAAATATAATATCAACAATATAGTAAAAGTCTGTGTAACTCCATTATAAGTAATAAATATCAATTAGGGTCCAGTTAAGAAAATACAAACCACATAATCATTTCAACAAAGATAATTTAACATAAAATAATTGTTTAATCAGAGAGTTGGAAAGGGAAAAAGGAACCCTTGTGTTTCACAGGAGTCATAATAACAGAAATAAGCTAGTGGCCAGGACTGGGAGAACAGAGAGAAAGATGGGATGAGAATTTAGAAGCCTAGCAGAGGAGGCCACCAAACTGGGGCCTCAGAGTAAGGCTTGCTGTTGAGGGCTTTGGAGCTCATAAGAGATTCCTGCCAACTGGGACCCCAGACCTCTGGGGAGTGCTGCCAGCTGGTTGGTATTGGTATCTCAAAGGGGGTGTGATGAAGCTGCCTCTAGAAGTGTGGGAGGGAGACCTGCAAAGTGGAATCAACTGCTGCTGCCAGAGTGACGCCCCACTCCTGAAGTAATGCTGAAAGGAACAGGATGCAAACCAGAAGGAGTGGGTCCTTCACATTTCCCTTTAAATCCCCCTATAAGCAGTATCTACAGAAGTGAGCTGGTAAATCACAAATGAGTCTATTGATGCCCAGCAGGAGCACCACAGGCAGAGTATAGAAAGGTAGGCTGGAAACTGCAAGAACCTCACACGGGTGGGTGTCTCATGTTAAGTTCCAGCATTATCGGGATTGTTGCTCCATCCCTACATTAAAAGAAGTTCCATTGTGCCTAAATTCAGGCCTAGCTCAGTTTCCTGGGCCCCTTCTGTTTGAAGTTCTGAAGGACAGTTATCCCTGATCACCACTAGCAGACTGATGGATATGTTTCTTGTGTGCCAAAGCCCCCAAGAATAGTTCTAGATGTGTGTGTTTGCTCTAAACCCCACCTACCATTTTCCTTGAATTTCTTAAGCCTTCCTAGTATCTTTGGAAAAGACATGTTTCATATTCTTCTGGGGACAGACTCTTATACAATTAAAAGTAAGTCATGCTATGTTATTTTGCAGGAATTTGCAACCAAAATGTTTAAAAGTTCTTAGAGAGGCTGAAAAATGTCATCACAGACACTTTCTGCATCATCTCATGATTACCAATTTCTGCTAGGTGCACCATGGCCTCTGCAAGTGACATTGCCAAGGGGGGCTTGAAAGAAAGCGCAGAAAGTTTTTAGTTAGAAAGAGGTAATGACTTTATGCTACAGAGTATTGTTAAAATATGCACATACAATTTTACCCTAGCTTGAAAAAGGACCCCTGTCTAATGTTAAGGATTCAGACTATGGTGTCATATTAAGTGAGGTTAAACATCTGTCTCTTTGCTGGGAGAATAATTTCCCTGCATATAATGTGCCTTTACAACTTAGTGGGAATATTTGCACAGCACTAATATAGTTTGCAAAGAGACCCACAAGGTCATGTCTACACCAATGATAACATGTGCTCTGTTTACAAACCTTAGGCAGGTGAACCTCCATTAGGTTTAATGAGGTCCTCCCATTTACCACTCTGCAGAAATCTGGGCTGCTTCTTCCAGTCATTCACGGCCTCACAGAAAAAGGTGGCTCAAAAAGTCTACACAAAGTCTTCGACTTATTTTTTGACATGTGAAGATGCACCCTAAAGTCAAGATTTTGCATTGTAAAAAGTGCCCAAAGCCCTCTGTGGAACAAGGTGGATTCAATATAAAGAAATTCATAAATAATTATATTCTAAAGGCTAAGTAGATAAAGATCTGTTCTATTTGAGAGAACGGAAGCACTAATCATTATGGGTTTCTTTTATTGTTTTACCTTCTTATCAGTCTTTTACTTATCGATTAAGATATCTAAACTATTCTCACTAGCAGAAATGCATGAGTATATATATGTGTGCATAGAGAGCAAAAGGGAGTAAGCAAGAAAAAAAGAAAGATCCATCAGTGTGGTGTAGCATTTACTCAGCATTTGTGGTCAGGATTCCTCATTCATTCATCGATCAGTTGATATTCCATTATCACAGTATAAGTTACGAGGAACATTAGGACATAAAAACATGCTTTCTGCCACTATTATGAGATATTATAAGAAGTGGTATAGGAGAGACATTGGATACAACAGAATTTCAGAGAAAGAAGAGAGTACCACTTCCTGAGGCAGAAAGAGGCATTGGGAAATTCCCAAAGGAAGATATACTTGAGTCCAGCCTTGGAGAATGAGTATGATTTTAATGAGTAGGAAAAGAGCACGGTATGATGAAAGAGGAAAGCCCCAGGACACACAGGTAATGACAGAGTTCTTGTTCAGCTGGAGGCCAAGATGCATGAAGAAGAGCAGTGAGAGATAAGCCCCAAAAAGAGGCTGCTTCCTGAGAGTGGAGTGTCTTGAAAGCTACATTAACAAGGCCCCAGTGTACCAGAGGCAATAAAACAGTTAGATGAATGCAGGGAAAGGGAATCAGGGAGAAACTGAATATTGTGAGACTTCTCAGTGGATGGTTATTTTAGATTTTTAGGAGGTTAAAAAGATGTACAGAAGCAATGGAAAGGGAAAAACATAGAAGATACTTCATTCTTCATTTTTTATAAGTTCTGGATTCTTCAGTCTGCTGTCCTTGGAGTCCTTTCATTTGTTGTAATGATGGATGGCCTGAGCCTTGAAACCTTTGTCAGTTGGTTTTGAGGTCGGTGTTGATGGTATGTTACCTCTTCTTACCATATGCCTTTCTTTCCTTATTCTTTTCTACTTTGTCTGTTTTTATTATTTTTACTTTTCCTGCCATAATTTTAGGATAGTTTGGATACAGTTCTTATCTGACCTGAATTTCTGATATAGCACCATTTTCAAGCATTCTGCCACCCCTCCTAAGAGTGTGTTTGCATGTTTCTGATCATAAATGCTGAGTTATAGTTCAGGCTATAAATAACACTTGTTACTGGGAGCAGGAGAGGTAGTCTGAAAGGAAGTGAGGAAGGGAAATAGACTACCTGGTAAGGGAACAGGGCAGAATGAGGCTTAAAAGACAGGTGAAAATATATGGAAAACCAGTTTAGCCTACCTCAAAATTTTGCAGAAGGTTAGCACCACAAAGCGATTTAATTCTGCGACTTGGATGACAGTCCAGGAAATGAGATGCTAATCCTTACGTTAAATGGTAGACCTAATTGGTGTGGGAGAAGAAAGCAAATTCAGTTGCGATGAGCTTAACTTGCATCTTTCAGAAGGCCCTGGTACTCACATGGTACCAGGCCTCAGCTTTGCTGAATCTTCTATTCCCAGTCAAGAATTGAGTCTGCATTTGCTTAAGCTGAAATCAGTACTAGAACAAAATCGAATGTGTGCCATAAGTTTCAGTTTTTCTTCAAGGAGGCAGGAAGGCCTGGGGTGTCCATCAGGATCACTTACCCCTTCCTTGATGGAGTCCCCACTTTCTGGGAAGCTAATGCTCTGAGTCTAAGGACCTCAGACCTCCTGAAACATAAAATGCAGTCTCTTTTAAACATCCATTAGCAGCTGAAGCCTCCTGTTGTTACTTTCTCCTCTTCGGTTTTTCTTGAAATTGGAATAGATTTGTTACCCAATTAGGATAAAAATCAGCCAATTAACTAAATCCCTATTAACTTCTCATGTCTAAGGGCAGGGATGAAAGGAAAGGATTCTTGCTCCATATATTGAGGCTTCTCATGTCTCCTGTTTGGCAATTGCTAAGGATGACTGTTTCTCTCCTTTCTTACAAGGGGAAGGCTTATCACCTGCATTTTATTCCTGGGTATGTCCAGATCATCAGCCAAGAAATTTGGAAAGTGGATGCAAGGAGGCAGACAGTCTTTCTTTATCGTTCCCATGCTGAAAACATATGTTATAAGACAATTAATCTCAGTTCATAAGAATAAAATTCTTGGGGGGATTAAAATTTGGCCCAAATAAGCAGTCTTTAATTTTTTTTTGTTTTTTTGTAAGTACTACCTGCTCATTGTGGAAAGCTTGGAGCATATGAATATAGTTGCATATATATTAATATTTGCGTATAATTGCATTATCCAGGGATAACTTCTATCCACATTTTGGTTATTTTCCCCCTCCATTGCACATTGCTTTATATATTTGAAACAATATTCTATATAAAAATTTATCTTAATGACTGCATAAATATTCTTTATGTGAACGCACCTTATTTACTAAAACTTTTCCCTACTATTGTTGCATATTTAGATTGTTTTCAGTGCTTCATTGTTATAAATTATGTTCAGGTGAACATCTTTAGTCACAAATTATTCTTGGTTTTTAAATACAGTTTATGGTTTCTAAAGTAATGATAAGTGTGGACTCTTTTCTGGTAAGGTGGGAGGTGTGGCCTGGTTGCTGGCAGTGCCTGTCAGAGGCCACATGTTGGTCAAACCCTCATGGCCTAGGGTCTGATACACAGATTCTCAAATCAAGAAACAGAATATTCTTGGTATGTCCACAGATCATCTGGCCCTTGGGGCTTTCTGATTCTTATGAAAATAGCACAGGATGATGAATAATTTGTCATGGTAATCTACTTTATAATGAGGAAATTGGGAAACCCACTCCCAACCCCTGCCCCAATAGCTGAACTATTTCTGTCTACCATCAAAAACAATATTTTTCTGTTTTGAGATTAGAACATTTAGGAATGTTTATCTGAGGTTTGCTTGGTGGTCAAGGAATTAGAACAAAAGAAGGTGGATAACATTGAGGGCTATAGTGAGTTCTGGTGAAATATTGCTACTCCCACCAAGAAACACCTTTCTGTGCCTCTCTCATGTGACAGGGCAGGAAGCAAAATGTGGATGTTTGTTTCTTTGTTTTATTCTTTCTTATCAACCCTTTGGTTGATATGCTTTTCTCCTTTGATCTATCATTATTCAGGTCACCTTGCTGTAAATTTGTGAGACCTACTTTCTCCCAATATATGTTAATTTTATCAGCTGTTTTTCTCTTTTTCCAATTTTTATGGTCTATGAGCAACCTGCATTGGAAGCACCTGGGCTGCTTGTTAATAATGCAGATCCCTGAATCCCACACAGATTTATTTGGTATGAGGTCCCTAATCAGCTCTTTTGACAGCATTTGATTGGTGTGTTTACTTAAAGATCAAGAATCAAGGTGAGTGAGATCACATGGAATTTAAGGGGTGCAGGTTGCCTGGCTTTGAATCCAGGCCTGACTTATTACTGGCTGTGAAACTTAACTTCCCTGAGCCTCAGTTTCCTCACCTGTTAAATTGGGATAATTCACATGATGAGTCTGTTGTGAGGATTAAACTGGAACAGGGCCTAGAATTGAGGTAGTGCTTAATAATAAACCATTAGGCCAACTCTTCATTTATAGCATCCTATAAAGACCTTTGACCCTTTAACCAACTTTCCCTGATTCCTTTCTTTTCAAACATTAAGCTAGTCCCTTATTTCCTCACTGAACCAATATTAACTGAGTGCCTCCTATGCTCATAGATTCTTGCTAGTCCCTGAAATTAACACTTCATCATTACACTAAGGCTCCATTGGTATATGTTCATAGCTATCAGTAATCCATCACCTCTGATTAATTCTAGACTTGGGTTTTACTTCTTGCTTTCCAGGAGATCAAAGAAATGTAAAGAGTTGCATCCTTCTGAGAGAAGGGGGTGTACATTCTTCTGTTTGATGACCCAGACTTTGCACAGTGTTTTTTTGTTAAACTGCCAGATTGTTAATGAACTTCTGTACTACTATATCGAAAGTAGTGGAACCGTGTGTTTTGAGACAATGCTTTATAAGCCTTAAAGTGTTGCAAAAGTGAGGCCTTTGCTGATTTTTCTTGATTTCCCAATGCATAGACAAAAGCAGGAAGTGATGGCCAGAACTGGAGTTGAGACTCAGGCTGCTTACAGAGAAAACTTTTAAGGATCTATTCACTGCTAATTATATTTATGACTGTATATTTCTGATTATATTTCTGAAAGTCCTTGCTAACTTTCCTAGGCATCTGAGCCTTTAAAACTCAAATGCTATTTTAATCTCCTGTCACTATGAACTGGTGTTTCCTCTGGGCACTTTGAGTTCTTCTCCACTAAGACCAGGGAGCTGCCAACAATAATGAGGAAAATTCATATTCTCATTATTCCCAAAAGATTTCGGACTTTAATGTCTCAAGCCATTGATTTGAGAGAGCCTTCTAAGCTGGATCAGTCTCAAAGAATGCTTCACTCAGATCATCATGAATTTCTTTTGCTGTGTTGCCATGGATCTCCTGGAGAAGCCATAAGTTGGAGCATGGTTTATTAAGCACCGCACTTTGCCTTAAATGATGATAAAGGAAAAGGCCAGCCTTCATGCTATCTGTTTGAGCAAGCATTACAACAAAGATCTATTCCTTGTATTTAGTACGTGAACCTGAGTTGTACTGCCAGGAGAGAAAAATTATACTGAAATGCAGAGACCCTACTGAACAAGAAAATACTGGTCATTGTAAGCATGTTGCAATTTAAACATGAATAGTTAAGAAATTAGGAATGTGTAACAGTTTTCAAAGCACTTTTACATTCATTATAATTGAATCTTTGTACAATGCTCTGTGAAAATGAGAAATGTCTTTAAAGTTGGAAACATAAGTACCAGCATGGGTAGGCATTATTTTATGTTCTAAAGCCATATTGACCAATGTCATGGTCTCCTGTGGTGGTACCACTTTACTTCTTTTTCCAATATGATCATTTGATGCAGCCTTCAATCTACCTTCCATGATTGGTATAAGAAATGGATCGAATTTCTGCCCCAGGCTATACTTTTGAAAGTTCAGAGCATACCATGCCCATGGACATAGAAATGAATAAAATGCTTCTCTGTCTCCTCACTGCCTGACTCATGAAATTCATTTATTCCTCTTCTTACTGCCTACTGCAAGTCTCCTCACTTATCTACTTTCTTCCTTTGATTTTTCATCTTGAACCATTCTTTTTTCTTTATTCCTTTTGGTAACCCAAATTTGGATTTTTGCATTGATAAGAATACCATCAAACCCTAATTGTGTCTGGTATTCATACTCCACAACCTAGATAGTTAAGACCGTATCCATAGGTTTGGACTTATCTTCCCACTTCATTTGGGGAGAGTGATCAGACATTAAATACACATCCTGAGTAAATGCCTGATACTGGGACTGTCACAAAGTAGATGCTCAGTAAAATGTAGTCCTCCCTACTCCTCACCTTTTGTCTGTTCTTCCACCAGTGTATATCAAGTCTTCACTACTTTTTATCCTTTTTTAAAATTCAAACAACATTGCCTGTGAATTTATTATATACTGGGCACTGTGCATAACAATGGTGATTTAGAGACAGAAGTCTGTTTTCAAAAAATGTCCATTTATTAGGAAGACATACATGTATAAAATTGCAACAAGATGTATTAGAATAAAAGAGTTCCCTAGTTGCACAAATATCGGCATGAGATCCATCAAAAGACTGGAGAGTGGAGGGAGTAACAGATAGGAAAATCTTCCTAGAGAGGGCTCTTTGACCTTCATCTTGAAAGATGAGAAAGTGCTCTCTGCATGAGCTATTGGGAAGGGCATTCTAGGCAGTGGAACCACTGTAGGCAAGACATGTTAGTGGGACTGCAAAGGGCTTCATAAGGCTGGGCATATGTTAGGGAACCAGCTGGTGAGAAGAATCAAAATATTAGTAAATCCACTTCATTGCTGGTGTCTTTTCAAACACAAATACTTTTCTTTAAAATTCCCTTAGTAGAAAAATCTCAAGTAAACAACCTAATCTTACATCTAAAGCAACTAGGGAAAGAAGAACAAACAAAACCCAAAGATAGTAAGAGGAAAGAAATCATAAAGATCAGAGCAGAAATAAATGAAATAGGGATGAAGAAAACAATAGCAAAGGTCAAGGAAACTAAAAGGTGGTTCTTGGAGAAGATAAACAAAATGGATAAACATTTAGCTAGACTCATCAGGAAAAAATGGGAAAAGGCTCAAATATTTATTGATTTCTAATTTTATTATTAGAAATGAAAAAGGAGAAGTTACAACTGACACTACAGAAATACAGAGGATCATAAAAGACTACTACAAGCAACTCTATGCCAATAAAATGAACAACAAAGAAGAAATGGACAAATTCTTAGAAAGGTACAACCTTCCAAGACTGAACCAGGAAGAAATAGAAAATATAAACAGACCAATCACAAGTACTGAACTTGAAAGTGTGATTTAAAAACTTCCAACAAACAGAAGTCCAGGACCAGATGGCTTCACAGGTGAATTGTGTTAAACATTTAGAGAAGAGTTAAGCACCTTTCCTTCTGAAACTCTTCCAAAAAACTGCAGAGGAAGGAACACTCCCAAACTCATTCTATGAGGCCACCATCACCCTGATACCAAAACCAGACAAAGGTACCACAAAACAAGAAAATTATAGGCCAATATCACTGATGAACATAGACACAAAAATCCTTAACAAAATACTAGCAAACCAAACCCAACAACACTTTAAAAGGTTAATACACCATGATCCAGTGGGATTTAACCCAGGGATGCAAGGATTCTTCAGTATATGTAAATCAATCTATGGGATACACCACATTAAAAAAACTGAAGAATAAAAACCATATGATCGGGCTTCCCTGGTGGCGCAGTGGTTGAGAGTCCGCCTGCCGAGGCAGGGGACACGGGTTCATGCCCCGGTCCGGGAAGATCCCACATGCCGCAGAGCGGCTGGGTCCGTGAGCCATGGCCGCTGAGCCTGTGCATCCGGAGCCTGTGCTCTGCAACGGGAGAGGCCACAACAGTGAGAGGCCCGTGTACCGTAAAAAAAAAAAACAAAAAAAAAAACAAAAAAAAACATATGATCATCAATAGTTGCAGAAAAAGGTTTTGACAAAATATAACACCCATTATGATAAAAACTCTCAAGGAATTGGGCATGGAGGGAACCTACCTCAACATAATAAAGACCATATACCACAAACCCACAGCAAAAATCATTTTCAATGGTGAAAAGCTGAAAGCATTTCCTTTAAGATCAGGAACAAGACAAGTATGTCCACTCTTGCCACTTTTATTCAACAATGTTTTGGAAGTTCTAGCCACAGCCATCAGAGAAGAAAAATAAATAAAAGTAATTCAAATTGGAAAAGAAGAAGTAAAACTTTCACTGTTTGCAGATGACATGATACTATACATAGAAAATCCTAAAGATGCTCTCAGAAAACTACTAGAGCTCATCAATGAATCTGGTAAAGTTGCAGGATACAAAATTAATACACACAGATCTCTTGTATTCCTATACACTAAAAACAAAAGAGCAGAAAGATAAATTAAAAACAATCCATTTTAACATTGCATCAAAAAGAATAAAATACTTAAGTATAAACCTATCTAAGGAGGCAAAAGATCTGTATGCAGAAAACTATAAGATACTGATGAAAGACCTCAAAGATAATACAAACAGATGGATAAATATACCGTGTTCTTAGATTGGAAGAATCAACATTGTCAAAATGAATATACTACCCAAAGCAATTTACAGATACAATGCTATCCCTATCAAATTACCAGTGGCATTTATCACTGAAATAGACAAAAAAAATCTTAAAATTTATATGGAAACACAAAAGACCCTGAATAGCCAAAGCATCCTGAGAAAGAAAAACAAACTTGGAGGAATCAGGCTCCTTGACTTCAGACTATACTACAAAGCTAGAGTCATCAAAACAGTTTGGCACTGACACAAAACCAGAAATACAGATCAATGGAACAGGATAGGAAGTCCAGAGGTAAACCCATGCACTATGGTCAATTAAACTACGACAAAGGAGGCAAGACTATACAATGGAGAAAAAATAGTCTCTTCAACAAATGGTACTGGGAAAACTGACAGCTACATGTAAAAGATAGAATTAGAACATTCCATAACACCATACACAAAAATAAACTCAAAATGGATTAAAGACCTAAATATAAGGCCAGATACTATAAAACTGTTAGAGGAAAACATATGTAGAGCACTCTCTGACATAAATTGCAGCCATATCTGTTTTGATCCACCTCCTTGAGTAATGGAAATAAAAACAAAAATTAAAAAGGGACTTAATTAAACTTAAAAACTATGCACAACAAAGGAACATTTAGACAAAATGAAAAGACAACCCACAGAATGGGAGAAAATATTTGCTAATGAAACGACCAACAAGGGATTAATCTCCTAAATGTACAAACAACTCATGCAGCTCTAGATCAAAACACAAACCCAATCAAAAAATGGACAGAAGACCTAAATAGACATTTCTCCAAAGAAGATATTGAAATGGCCAAGAGGCACATGAAAAGATGCTCAATATCACTAATTATTAGAGAAATGCAAATCAAAACTACAATGAGCTATCACCTCACACTTGTCAGAATGGCCATTATCAAAAAATCTACAAACAATGCTGGAGAGGGTGCAGAGAAAAGGGAACCTTCCTATACCATTGGTGGGAATGTAAGTTGGTACAACCATTATGGAGAGCAGTATGGAGGCTCCTTAAAAAACTAAATATAGAACTAGCATATCCAGCAATCCCACTCCTGGGTATATATCCAGAGAAAACCATAGTTGGAAAGATAAATGCACCTCAATGTTCATTGCAGCACTTTTTAAAATAACCAAAACATGGAAGCAACCTTAATGTCCATTGCCAGAGGAATGGATAAAGAAGGTGTGGTACATATATACAGTGGAATATTATTCAGCCATAAAAAAGAATGAAATAATGTCATTTGCAGCAACATGGATAGATGTAGAGATTGTCATACTGAGTGAAGTAAGTCAGACATAGAAAGACAAACATCATATGATACCACTTATATGTAGAATCTAAAAAAAAATGGTGCAAGTTAACTTATTTATGAAAGAGAAATAGAGTCACAGATGTAGAAAACAAACTTATGGTTAAAAGGAGGGAAAGTGAGAGAGAGATAAACTGGGAGATTGGGATTTCCATACCCTAACACGTACACTAACCCTAAACCGTTGTCGTACCCTAACCTGTACCCGAAACTCTACCCGTTCCCTAACCCTAACCCTGACCCTACCCCAACCCTAACCCTTACCCGATGCCTTACCCTAACCCGTACCCTAACCCTAACCCGTACACTAACACTAACCCTTATCCTAACATGTACGCTAAACCTAAACCGTTGTCGTACCCTAACCTGTACCCTAAACCATATCCGTTCCCTAACCCTAACCCTAACGCTAACCCTTACCCGATGCCTTACCCTAACCCATACCCTAATCCTAACCCGTACACTAACACTAACCCATACCCTAACACGTACGCTAACCTTAAACCATTGTCGTACCCTAACCTGTACCCAAAACCGTACCCGTTCCCTAACCCTAACCCTAACCCTTACCCGATGTCTTACCCTAACCTGTACCCTAATCCAGCCCATACACTAACACTAACCCTTACCCTAACACGTACGCTAACCCTAAAACGTTGTTGTACCCTAACCTGTACCCTAAACCATACCCGTATAAAATAGATAACTAATAAGGACCTCTAGTCAATACTCTGTAATGACCTATATGAGAAAAGAATCTAAAAAAGAGTGGATATGCATATATGTATAACTGATTCACTTTCCTGTACACCTGAATTAAAACAACATTGTAAATCAACTATACTCTAATAAAAATTATTTTTAAAATTTCCTTAGAGAGATTTCACCTTGAACAATCACTTCATGAATTATCTTTTATAGGTCTAGGCCCTGTAATCAGGTGTTGTGCTATGTTCAAGTTTCTGATCTTGAGGTGCTTACTTCTACTTAGAAAATGATATTAATGAATTCACAAAACATTGAACAATATAACCATGTGTAATTAAATATGAAATTATGTGGCATCTAACCAGCTTCTCTAGAAATCCAGAGTGATGACTTAACCAGTAAAGGATGATTTATGGAGGGATTGGGATTTAAATTAGGAATTGTAGGATGTATAGGATTTGATAGGGGAAGGTCAAGAGAGAAAAGAAGATAAATGTGGAATCTAAAAATTCAAACTCATAGAACTAGGGAGTAGAACAGTGGTTGCCAGGATCTGAAGAGAGGGAACATGTAAGTCAAAGAGCACACACATACACTTATAAGGTGAATAGATTCTGGGATCTAATGTACAGCATGGTGATTATAGTTAACAATTCTGTATTGTACACTTTAAATTTGCTAAGAAAGTGGGTCTTAAGGGTCCTCACCTCAAAAAGAAAAGGTAGCTATGGTTGTGGTAATCATTTTACAATGTATATGTATATCAAACCATCACATTGTACACCTTAAAAAAATCATGTTGTACAACCTAAATGTATACAATTTTTATTTGTCAATTATACCTCAGTGAAGCACAGGGGAAAAGAGCCCAGAAGTAGGAATGAGCACACTGTATTTTTGAGGGTTTGGAAATGAAACAGAATGATGTGCATCCATTCATTCCACAAACTGTATTGAAGAACTGTAATATGACAAGCACCGGGGAGAAAATAAGACGCAAAGCAGACAGCATAGTTCAGTTTCTTCCATCCATCCATCCATTTAATTATCTACACATTTGATTAGTAGTTGTTGAGTTGTTGAGTGTGCCAAGGATTGGAATGGGAACTGAGGGTGTAATGATGGCATTGAATCAGAGCTCTAGGGATACAAGACAACACAGATCTTGAGTAATCTAATCCTGACCCTTGCTGTGCACTAAATTCTGTTGTGAACCAGAGATGTAGCCTATTTTCCAGTCATGGTTCTTCTGTGTCTGCTCAGCTCTCATATCATTTGTAATGTGGAACTTACCCTGGAGTTGGGGAATTTAAGGAATTGTTACAAAAACTAAAGTACATGGCATTGGGAACTGGATTAGGCTAGTGGTACCTTGGTTGGACAAAAATCATTTGAAAGCAAAGAATTCACCCAGATTTGATCTTTAACAAGATTTTGGGGATGATAGAGAGCTACAGTTAGTGAGATGCCTGCATGTTTTATTGCCTGCTAATAGGAAGCATGTTGATGCCAAAGTCAAATAGGAAAATTAAGAAGAGAAGTTAAATGTGTTGGTAGAAGTCACTATGTCAAAGAAAGCTAAATCTAGCATCTCAACAGAAAATACATGCAGGCTTATTGGACAATCCATCCCAGTACAGAATTGGGAAAAGACCAACAGATAATATGTGTTTTTTTGTTCCCTGTTTAGTGACCAATTTTATCGTGTTTGGACCCCAAGACTCAGGGATAGCACAAAGATTATTTTTCCTGATGTAATATGAAGATAACTGAGCCCTTATTTTTGCAAATGGTAAAGAAAATGCCTTAAATACCTGCCAAAACCAAGACAGACTGGAACGGCTGGAGATTTCTGTAGGATTACCCAAATGTGAACACTGAGAAGTTGTAAAAGGCGACTGATCTCCACATACATCTGGGCAAGAGGGCTTTCATCATTTGCCTACTTTTGAAATTTGTATAATAGTAATTTTGTGCACACATATAGAGAGAGTGAGAATTAGAGGGAGAAAAAGAGAGGGAGATGTTTACATACTCAAACAGATATGGATAAGGGACACTGTATTTCAAGATATCCACATGTTTTGCAGGATTTTAAAAGTGTTTCACCAGATGTTTGAATTTGTAGGGAATTGTTGTCTAATAACGTGTTGGTGAATTTTTCAGAATTTAACACAGTTAAATTCCTAGGGTCACTAATCCTAGCAAGTTTCCCTGGAGCATGTATAGTCCTTTAGAGGTAGCAGGGAAAGAGAGCAGGCTTTTTGATCAGGAAGCCTGATCTTATAAATGACCTTAAATTGTAACTATACTCAAAACAATATGGCACTGACACAGGAATATAAATATAGGTTGAATAATCCAGGAAGACTGGAAGCAAATCTAATGTATATGGAAACTTAATATGTGATAAAAGTAACACTCAATTGGTCACAAAAGATGGTTTGTTTAATAAATAATAATGGCATTATTCAGTTTATATCTGGGAAAACCTTGGACCCCAGATTGTGGTCTAAGTATATACAAATTAATCTCTGATAGATTTTAAAAATAAAATTGTAAAAACTATAACAGTAAAAATATTTTTTTAATATTTAGGAAAATACTTACAAACACTCTAGTTGGATATGCAATATTAAATAATAGAGAAAACAGAGAAAGCTTGTGCACAAAAAGATCGATAAATCCAACCATATAAAATTTTAAAATCCCTAGATAACCAAATACCAAAAAATGAGCTTAAAAGCTAGATAATAGGCTAGGAGAAAATGTTTATAGCATGTGACAGAGGGCTAATATTTCTAGAATTCAAATGATAGGTAAAACTCATTTGAAAAACACAAATAACCCAGAGAAAAATACATGAAGAATAAGATCAGAAGAGAAATACAAATAGCTAATGAGCATATGAGAAGATACTCAACCATGGCAGTAGTTAAGAAATGCAAATTAAATCAGTGAAATCCCATCTTTCCTATTAGATTGCCATAAGTAAATAAACAAACAAATAAATAAATAACATTCAGTGCTATGGAGATTATGGGGAAGTGGACATACCACACATAGCTGTTAGGAACATAAATATTTATAGACACTGCCAGTATCTTTTAAAGTAACCTGGCAGCATCTATTAAAATAAAGCATGTACATACCTTGACTAAACAATACTACTAGTATGAAAAGTATATGTTTGAGGCTATTTACTGCAACATTGATTTTCATGGTAAAATAAGATGGAAACAATCTTAATGTCTTTCATTTAGGAAATGGTTTAGAAAAGTTAGGTGCATTCAAACTACAGCAGCTCTGTAGCCTTTCACATGAATGAGTAGCTCTACGAAGGACTGACATAGAGGGCATTCATGGTATATTGTTACTTGAAACAAAACTTATTTTTATAAATAGAACTTCTCTCTGTGTATAGGTACTTGAATATGTTTGTATGAGCATAGTGAAAGATGTTGAATGATGCCTAATAAAGTGTTCACACCAATTACCTCAGGGCTGTCATTGGAAGGAAAGAGGGTGAGATGATTACCTCTTGCTTTATATGCCTGTGTATTGTTTCATATGTTACTACACATGCATTACTTTGCTTCCTTTGTCTTGTTATTTCTTTGTTTTAGAGAAAAGAACTGATTTCAAATTCTAGTCCCTCTACTTACTGGCCAAGTGACCTTGGAAAGTCATATAACCTCTTTAAGTCTTATTTTTCTCATCTACAAAGTAACAGTTAATATTATCTCACAGAATTGTGGGGAGGATTAAGCAAGATAAGATATGTCAAGTTCCTAGCACAGAGACTATGGTGACTGATCAGCAAATGAAAACTCCCCCTTCCTTCCTTTCACTTCACCCTCTGTTGATGTGCTTGCAGGGATGCAAGCCAGTTAGCATATTAGAACCAATCCCAAACAGGAGGATGGAGCTGCTATACAAACAAATAATCCACCAACTTCCAAAAGCTAAATTAAAATTATTTTCTTTGTAGATAAAACCATGCTGGGTGACCCATATCACTGCTAACTCTCTCCATTCATCCAGACGTTGAGAGCTATAGATCCAAGAAATAATTTCACATGGTTCATTAAAAGTATGAAATTGAGAGACCAATCCTATGACCTAGACTGCTCCCTGCTCTGAATTCAGGTTGGGATGTGTGGGCCTCTGAAACCTTCCCCTCTTCCACACTCCTGCCTGGAAACTTTACCCTTTTCATCTCTGGAATGTTATGGTGGTGGGATCACAGAGCTGGTGGCCACACCATTCCCCAACATCCCCTCATGGTAATCCTTCTCCAACATTCATTGAATATTTGTTATAGAAATGACACTATGCTAGACCTTTTATAAGCATATTCTCACTTATCTTCCCAACAACTCTGTGAAGTATCATCTTCATTTTACAGATGGAGAAACTAAGGCTATAGAAGTTTAACCCCCTGCTCAAGGTTGCATGGTAAGGATATGGTAGCTCATGGTCTTTCTCCTATGTAATACAAACTCTCCAAGTTGAGGAAGTCAGAAGATCCAGTGGCTTAAAATCTCCCTGCATAAAAGTTATTCAAATTCCAGCAATAATTTGTCTCAGTTTCTAGAAAAATTTTAGTCTTTTAACTAGTTATAAGATTTGTATGGCTTGTAGTTTCTATTCATACTTTCAGGATGAATTCAAACGTCTCCTCTGCTAGGAAGGCTGATGCCATCACTTGAGGAAAGGGTCAGGGTCAATTTACTCCCCTGTCTCCATTTAGACTTTAATATTCACACACCTTAATTATAACTCATGTTTTATTATAGCATGATTTGTTAGCTTGCCTGTCTTCCCACAATTAGAGGTCTTCATTAGAGTGGGAGCATTTTTAAAAATCTGGCTCATAGGAGATATTCCATTAATTTTTTAGGTGAATGCACAAATTAATGATTATGTATTAAGTAGGATATTTCCAACCTTTTAGAGATTCCCAAGTGAGAGAATGGGCAGCTCTAGTTAGAAGCCCTCCATGTAATATGAATCAGAGTCCCAACAATGGAAGAGGAATTGCAGCAAAGGAGTTATTCAAAGCCAGCTCCCCTTATGATATAAATTTGAAATCAGAAAGGGGCCAAAAATCCTGCAGCAGTGAGTATTTCAAACATGCTCATTAATAATGGCTCAAAGTGGAGATTTATTAGAGTTGAGAATAGGGAAAATGACAGTAAATCAGCTCTGGTGAGGAAAAGAACAAGGAAAAGATATGAGTTCTTATTTTAAATGTATTCATATGCTTTATAACCCTACAGTAGAGATGGTTATATTGAAGCAGAAGCCTTTATTTGTAAGGATTGAATTCACTGAAAATATGTTTTATGCCAGTATTCATTTTCCCAACTTGCAATTGCTTTCCTTTGGCCCAAAAGTTGGGAACTTAGTTTATTGCTTGAAAGCTAGAAAAGATTGCCTTAGCTGAATCTCTTCATGAAAATATTCCTTGCTTCAAATGATTACTTGTAATGCACTAGTTGCATCATAGGAAAATGCTATTTTATTGGAACGTGTGTTGAAGAGAATAGTTTTTAAAACATTCAATTAGTTGTGCCTTTGAGATAGAATTTAAACAAACCCAAAGCAATAGGATTAAATTCTCATAAAAACCCAACTGTTGCTTAGAAACCAATTCTTTTCCTACTCAAACTACTCCAAGGGTAAGCAAGCTCACTTTTGGCTGTATTCCAACCAAGGCTTTTAATTCATAAATCAGACCATGGTACTCCCTTGCCCCAAATTCTCAGTTGCTTTCTAATACATTAGAGTAAAATGCAAGTTCCTGTCCCTGGTCTACCTGGCCAACCTCATTTCATCTCACTTTTCTTCTCATCTGGCTCATCTAGTTCAGGTTAACTTTCTTCCTCTCCACTCCTTAAACACATCAGGCTCTTCTCTGCCAAGACCTGCTCCTCTCCTCTTCTTTGGACACCCTCTCCCCTGCCACTCTTCAGAAGCAACTCCTCTCAGTCCTTCCAGGGTTTGTTAGATGTCACCTCCAGAGGAATTATTCCTGGCCATTCTACCTAGGTTATCTCACCAATCCATACTATATTCTATAGTTCATTACTGTTTTAATTGTTTCTACAGCGTACTTGCAAATAGTTCTAATTACATAGATATGCGTATATAAACTTGGAGATAAACATTATCCCCCATATCCCCTACTAGACTGCAAGATCTATGAGAGCAGGAACCATATCTGTTTTATTCATTACTGACTACCCAGAACTGATGGCAGTGCCTGGCACATAGAGTAGGTCCTCAGTAAATATTTGCTGCATGAATTCACAGTGTCAAGCCTAATGTCTGGCACATAATAGGCTGTCAATAAACACTTTTTGAGTTTGTATTGTTTCCATAGGATTTAGCAAGTCAATAAATTGCATGAATTAATTCCAAGTGTCAAACTCCTTGCCATAACAGCATGGTCTCTGCAAATTCTGCTGAGACGACAAATGACAATTCAGGACAAATGAACAAGGAGGATGTCTAAAAGCTCAGACTGACTTTGGAGCATTTTCTATAGGATACAAATGTCATCGAGACAAATTTTAACTCAGTATCAAACTTGATCCCTCTAGTTCATTGCTCTCTCAAACTATTTCTTATTTTAGTAGGAGCTTTTTTGGTTTTGTCTGAGGGTTACCATGTGTTAATAAGCTAAACTTGAGCTTTTTGTTTCACTGATTTTGAATAAGCAACCGATAGATAGGTTTTGAATTTTCCAAGGCTTATGTTTTATGTAGCTGAAATCAGTCACTGAGCATTTTCATAGCTCACTGGACCCAGAGCCAAGAAACCATTGGGTTTTGTAGTTTATAGTCACAATGACAGCATTGCCACAGGGAAATGTTTTGGCAAGATGACACATAGCTGTGATGCAGCAGTTAAGTTACATTGTTTAGTCTCTGTGAAAATTAATTTGCAAAAATATCCAAGTCAGGTGTCTATTTTAGGTTACATGTAAATTAAAAGATTGTGTGAAAAGGATTCTAGAGATGGTGCCATTCAAACATTTCAGACCAGTTGTTTACTAATTAGAGTAATTCTCACTCAAGTTTACTTTTTCACATTTTTTCTCAACAGTAAGTTGTATCAGTCAAGCTAGAAAAAGACACCGCATTAGCTAGTAAACCATAATAACTGATGCTTTAAAAAAAATGACAGAAAATTTAAAAATTTGATTTATTGGGACAACCATGGGAATGAAGAAAAAAATAATTCAGCAATGATTCTCTAAATTTGGAAATAGAAGCAGTGCCATAGCGTTCTACAAAGTCACTTCTGTTCCCAGGGGTGACATGGGGAGTTTATAAACCTGAAGGATCAAAAATATGGAGCATAGTTACATATTAGAATTGTGGGGATAACAGAGTTCTGCACAAATCCAGAGGGAGAGTTTCTTACTCTAAATCTTGAAACCTTAGTTCATTTGTCCAGCCTTGCTCTGAAGGTAAAGTCTACTGGCTCACTCCCATGCTCTAATAAGTATGGGAACTCCATGCTTCTGTTTCCACAGCCTTCCTCCTATAGCATTTCCCTAGAACCTAGATTACATGACATTTGTAGACCTATTCTTGGTCCCTTTCAGCACCTAAGGCCCGTGGACTAGACACCTTAATTATTGTCCCAACACATAACAATGATTCTAAGAGCATTGACTTCTTTCATCTGGACTAGAACCTTGCCTAGTTCAGCTCTTCATGAGCAGTCATCCCCATTAGCTCTCCTTGAGGCTCTGCAGATGAGATACAAACACATCTTATCTTGCCTGAATTGAAGCCTTGTTTCTACCCAGCTATAGTTGAATGGCTTTTTAAAAATCCTAACTTTATTTGGGATGATTGATATTTAAAGCAGTTTGATTTAAACCTTTGCACTTGAAATTTATTTTAACTGGAGACTAAGCATTAATGTTACTCTTGATTTACCAAAAGAGAAATGGTAGCAAAAGTCTTCCATGGCCATAACAACAATTTAACTCTGAAACTCTGACTCTAATTACCTGCTCATGTATGAAGCCTGCTGGGGTTGAAGGGATTTAGAGCACTGTGAGTCTTGAGACCTGGGTACCAGTCCTTACTCTGTCCTTCCCTGCCTCTCCCTGGGTGTGTGGTCTTGGGTTGAGGACTTTATCTGCCTTTATGGCCTTAATTTTGTTTATTCATTTAGATTAGATGACCACTAAGGTGGCTTCTATTTCTGAAAGACTATTAATTTATGGCTGATTTAAAATGAGCAATCCAGTGATGAATAAACTTTGATACCTCTTCAGGAGTGGAGCTAATGAGGGTCGCAGATTAGCAAGGAAGAGTGTTTCTCAGTTATTCCTCAATTGTCTAAGCAAGTGGTTAGAACCAGACACACAGGCCTCGATAGTGAAGTGGGTATGTAAAACCCTGAAACTATTTGTCATAAAGAATGCCATGCCCAATAAAAGCAAATCAGACGTTCACATAACATTTTTGCTGTTTGTGTTTTTATGGGGGTACTTTTGGGGTGTGAAGTTTATTTGTAAAGCACAGAAGCATCTGCCCACCCATGTTGCCATATAATAGCAGTCTGGCAATCCATTTATAGGATTTGATTATTTTTGTTAATAATTTTCATGGGAGTATATGAAATACAATATGTATCATCTCTTACTATGTTTATTATGACTCTGCCTTCCAGGGAAGGTCCCCCAGGACATCATAGATGGCCTGATTGTCAAAGAGGTTTTTGTCTCACAGGATTTTAAAGATAAAAGGGGCTGTATTAGTTTCCTATTGTGGCTGTGACAAATAATAACAACTTAGTGACTTAAAACAACACAAATTTATTATCTTAGAGTTCTGGAGGTGAGAAGTCTGAAATGAGTCTCATGGGGTTAAGATCAGTGTCAGTAGGCTGGTGTTCCTTTTGGAGGCTCTAGGGGAAGAATCTGTTGCTTTGCCTATTCCAGGTTGTAGAGGCCACCTGCATTCTTTAGCTCATGTTCCCTTCCTCCATCTTCAAAGCCAGCATCTTCTGTCCTCTCTGACCTCTCTTTCCATCCTTAATTTTTTTCTGTGATCCTTCTACACCTCTCTCATAAAAAAGACCCTTGTAATTATGTTGGGCCCAGATAATCCAGGATAATCTACTCATCTCAAGATCCTTAATTTAGTAATTTCTGTCCAGTACCTTTTACAATGTAAGGTAACACATTCACAGGTTCTGGGGTTAGGATGTGGACATCTTTGGAGGGGGCCATTATTCAGCCTACAACAGAGGCCATAGAGACCAACCAAGGCCCAAGAAATAAATGGCTATCTAAGGGCACACAGCTAATTTGTGGCAGTGCCATGACTGTATCCCTGGCATCCTCACATCTGCCATGTTTATGTGCATCACTGAAAATCACAGGTAAGAACATGCACTGATGGAGGATTTATTTTTATAATAAACTTGAAATGATTGAAGAATAAGTCTAAAATTAAGTCAGTGATTTTAAAAGAGCATTTTATAGATGATAGAAGTTTATGTTTTTTAAATACATTTTTAATGCAAGAGCTTCCTTAAATATTGTAATTTTGCTAGGTCATGGTACCTTCTAAAGATAAAGTGACTTGCAGAGATAAAATAGCTTAAATAATGATGGGAAATGAAAGTGCCAAGGAAACACATGTACATATTCTTCTATCTACTTCCCCTTCCCCTCCTCCTCCTTCTCTTTCTCTCTCTGTAACCCTGGCCATTGCTGCCATTTTGAAAATCTGTTATAGCTGGAAAGTCAATTCAAACTTTTTAATTAAAGGGGGTGGATCTACCAGAGGCTTATTGCCAAGGGGTTAAACCAAATTAAGTTATTTGCCATATTTCACAATGAAGCCCACCTTATTTTGGTGTTGAAATATTCTTCTAAGACTCTAAGGAACTTGTTTTTATCACTTCTGCCCAATAATTTCCTATAACAATTAAAAGGGTTATAGAATTTTGAATTTAGATGGGACTAGACATACCATCCAGCCCCAAACTTCTCTCTTTCATAGTATCTTTGGCAGGTATTTGCCATACACCTCTCTTGCTTCAGTTTTCTCCATCCATGACGTGGGAAGGAATAATGGCTGCTGTAAATTAAAGGTTGTATTAAATTTGAGTTCCTGAGAGGACACGTACATTTGAGAGGGTTGTGACTTTATTGTTAGGTTCATCTTCTGTAGGAATCGCTCCCTGTTTCCACTTCCACTGCTGCAGGCTTTGGTGCCCCTCATCTAGAGTTTCATATACACTTGACTTAACCTCATACTGTACCCCACCCCCAGTGTGGTAATTGTTCTTACATGCATCTGCCTTCTTCAAAATTCAGCATAACCCAGTGCTGGACATGCAATAGGAGCTCACTGGACTGCTGATAGATGCTGTGCATGGATGATTGAATGATGATCATACAATCTCAGAGGCATATAAAGGACACATGGATCTAAAGCCTCAATAAAGATACTGAGGGGGCAGGAAAATGTTGAAGATATAGTCGCTGATCTTCACTGATGTAAAATTAGTAGGTTGGCTACCCCACTTCTCTGCTAACTTTTTCAAACAGAAGAAAATAGGACTGGAAATTGTCCAGAAATTTATTTTAATAGATTCCTTAATGTGACACTGAAAATGAGTGGATGATTTCCCTTTGGATATTTGCACTCTGCACTCAATGCCATCTTTTTCTGCTTATTAATGAACACATTCTTCAGCTGATGGTACATTAAGTCAACTTGCCAAGCTCCTGTCTGGCATTGATAGGGGGTCATAAAATAATTCACTCCCTCAGCAGAATAAATACCTTATATATGTTGAATGCTACTTCTTTGAAAAGCTTATAAAACTTTCTATCTAGAACAAGGTTGATTCCCATATCATTCCTGCCAAACAGAAAAGCAGAGCATCAACTCAGGAGTTGCTATATATTTAGTGTACCTCAATATGAAAAGATGATGTGGCTAGACTATGCCACCTTCTTATTAAGTCATTAATGCTAGCTATCTATACCCATCAAAGAGGCCACAGAATCAATGGGTCAAAAATAACAAAATCTGATCTTAAGACATCATGAAGCTAAGAGTTAGAGAAATTGACCAAGATTCAGACCAGGAAACTGCCATAATGACACCCAAGGATCTCTATGTGTGGGAAACATTGGATGGCTCTCTTTGATTTTATGACTTTTGTGCCATAGCTCTTTTTACATTGTTTCCCCAGCCTGATTCTAAAATTTCTTTCTGTTTCTAGTTCCTTCTTTCTGGGGATTGGTGAACTCAGCTTGGAATCTTTGCTCTGTGGGGAAACGGCAGTCACCAGTCAATATAGAGACTAGTCACATGATCTTCGACCCCTTTCTGACGCCCCTTCGCATCAACACTGGGGGCAGGAAGGTAAGCAGCCATGTTGCTTCCATCGTGAAGTTGAGGACAGGGAGAGATGCTGATTCTGAAAGCCAGCCTTCCAGTCCTTGATCTCTGTGATGAGTTTGTCTTTCTACCCAGGAGTAACATCACAGACCTCAGGCCTATTGCCAGCAAATATAATTATGTGTAAATCGTGCTTTTTCTCTCTACCTAGTCAAACCCTCATGCTTCTGATTACTTCTTTGTATTCCCTGGATGTTGCCTGAAGTCCTATCCCTTGGTAGCTCATGAAAGAAAGTCAGAAAACAGCATTGCCTCCCCTGCACATCATGCTGGGAAAATTCTTCCTCTCAGAAACCTCTTTACTGGGGCTTCTTTTAACCTCAACAAAGTGAAAAATAAATTAACAAAAGTAAACTCAGAAATTTATCATCCTGGAAGGAAAAACAAACAAAAATCACATTAGATGATTTATAAGAAAGTAAATAATTAATTTTACTTGGCTTGCTGGCTAAGAATCATAGCTCCTGCACAGAAATGCTGAACTATGCTTCTCGATTCTCACATCAACATCCCTTCTTCCCTCTCCTTCCCCCATGATGAGCTCCTCCTTAATTTGTGGAAGAGCATAATGTCCATGGGGTTTCCTCATCACTGGAATCTAGCATTTTTGTTTTTTTTTGTTTTTTCTGGTTTATCTATATTTAGCTACCCTTACTGTTGAATAGATTGTTGAAGGTGGAAAAAACACACACAGAAAATTGTGTTTGAAAGTGATTTAGCTGTTGTGAACTCAAGAGGAATGGAAAATCATTTGTGTGCAAGAAACTGGGGTTAAAATTTGGATAAATTTCACTACTGCTGGTGGCTGATTCTCCAGGGGTTGGGCTCCTTGGGCTCTGCTTTCTACTCCCCTTATGCAGTCTGTTCACCTTAATTACCACAAGTTTGTAAGTAATCTTTTCACCTTCATATATGTTGTATTTTTTTCTTATCACATAATTTTCACACATGCACTGAAAAATCGAATGACCTATCAAGATTTTGTTAGTGACTTTGACTTAGGTCACAAGGCAAGTTTTAAAGGATCTTGCATGTGATTGAGACTATTTAGCTAAGTAGTGTTTGTGTGCTGTTTTAAATATGACTTAGGAAGCACCTTTGTAAAAAGGTCCTATATAAGTTCATGACATTTATTGTTCTGATCGTATAGAAAACTAACCTACCTTAATTATTGTTCCAATTACAGTTTTATTTTACAAACCCTAAAAGGAACTTGACTTGGCTTCTACATATACCTCTCTTTAAAAAGTTGAATCATTCAAATCAAGTCATGAGCATGTATAGGTTCACTGACCAGTATATAAAAAGGGCAAATTGCAATTTTGAGTATGCAATCACTCTTTCTTTCTTGGAGAGTGTGATGGAGGACATAACTGTATTCTAGGCAAACTGAGAAATGAAAAAAAGTAAACACACACAAAGCAGAAGGAAGGGTGGTACCTGAATTCCAGAAATTACCTGAAAGATGGCCAGCAAGGCTGAAGCACAGAGACCTATGAGGGGTTGATGAGGAGATAAGGATGGAAGAAGAAGGCAGAGGCAAGATCCTGAGGCCATGTTAAGGAACTGGATTTTTTCGTAAGAGTATGACAAGGATTTAAAGCATTATTAGGTAAAAAGCACATAGGGAGTGGGATGGAAAAGGTAGCAAGCTAACACAAACAGTGAATATACAAGTTTCATTTTCCATCATACCATCTTAGAGGAAGATCTTGATGTGAAAGAAATAAAAAAAACTAATTCAGGAAAGCTTCTCTCTAAAATTTATTGGGAAAGAAGAGAATGAGAGATAGCTGGAGTTAAAAATCATTCATAAGTTATGTTATCTTTTGGTGTTTTTTTGTTGTTATGTGATTTAAAAGTATATTTTCAATTTAGTAAAGTATACCTGATCCAAATCAATTTTCAAATGCTTTGGAGTTTGGAATTTTGGAAACATTTACTTTTGATGGTGTAAATATTTATATCTGGCATGCTTTGTGTTGTCAGCTGTTTGAAGAGCTGAGAACCATTTGATTATTTCCTTTGCATTTGTGAAAGGTGGAAAATATAAAATATAGATGGTAGTTGGATAAACTAACTGGTAATGTAATGCCTAAACTTGATAGACAATAGCTAAATCATGTTTGCAAACTATTAAAAGATGGTGTTTAATGAATTGGAGATTTATTTTAGAAGTAAGGATTCAAATCACGGGCTCTGAATTTAGTTTTTCCTTGAAGAAATGTGTAGCCAACTTAAAAGGTTTAAAAACCTCTCTAAAAGATTGAGAGGTTTTGTAGAATTTGGGCAAGCTGCCACATTTTGAAGTCTGAGATCAGCTGGGTATCAACATGTTAAATGCATCCCAGTCATTATGTGTTTTATGTCACATTTGTATCTATGAGCATTCTTCCTGCTCATTGTTAAATGTACCTTATTTACAAACACACAAAGCAGCTCTGCTGCAGTACCTCACTGTGTTACTGTGTTTGTTTGAACATATTTGACTTGGCATAGATCTCAGATGATGAATTACAGGTTTTGTTTGTTTGTTTGTTTTAGCATGAGGTAGAGCTGAAATTCAATGTGAACACAAGAATACAAAGGGTAATAATAGATGAGAATCAAAACATATGATGTCTTGGATATTTATTTTACAACAAATGTGGTTTCTTTTAACTTTTAAGATGCTTATTTACAATGATAATTTTTAAACAATGTTTGTTTTTTCTTGAAGAAGAGTACTTTTTATCCAGTTGTTCATATCTGACACATAGGACAAAATCCAAAATAAGTGTACTTTCAAACAACACTCACATATTGTTGCATTGCATATGGATATAAGAATCCTACTTTGGGAGAAATCTGTCCAAGACAGAGGAGTAGGAAGACCCTGAGCTTACTTCTTGCCATGGGCACACCAAAATTGCAATCATTTACAGAGCAACTATCTACAAGAACAACCTCAAGACTAGCTGAAAGATTTTCCACAACTAAATCTATGAAGAAGGAACTGCATTGAGTTGGGTAGGAGGGGTGGAGACATAATATAGTCAAGACCCACACCCCTGTGTAGGTAACCTATAAACGGGAGGACAATAATAAATGCAGAGGTTCTCCCCAAGGAGGAAGGGGGACCAAGCCCCACATTAGGCTCCCTAGCTAAGGGGTCCTGCAGCAAGAATATGAACCCCCAAAATGTCTGGCTTTGATGGTCAGCAAGGCTGACATATTGGGAGAGTTGGAAGGCTTTAGGAAATAGAGACTCTGCTCTTAAAGGGTGCACACAAAATCTCACATGCTAAAGGACCCAGGGCAGAATCACTAATTTGAAAGTATCCCAGATCAGACCCATCTGCAGATTTTGGAGAGCTTCTCAGAGAGGCAGAGGAAATTGGGACCCACCTTGGAGACACAGACACTGGTGGCAGTGCCTGGGAACTTGTTATACCTCAAGGACACTTGTGCTGGCAAGCACCATTTTAGAGTCTTCTTTCTATCCTATTAGTGCCTGGGACTTACACACCAACCAGTGAACCAGCACCAACCCCGGACCATCCCAGACCCCACAGCCAGCTGCCCCAGGACCTGGCTTAGACCACCAGAAGGACAGCACCAGCCCAGGGACCCCCCCCAACCCATGCAACCAGCTGTACTGGGAACTGGTCTAACCCACCAGTGAGCCAGCAACCACCACGTGAAGCAGAGTCTGGTGGCCAACCAGGCAGAATGCAGCCCCACCTACCAGCATTCCCACAGTAGTTGGTCCTGCCACAACAGAAAGGCCCATGCAGCCCACATAGGGGGCACTCCTAGAGCATATAGATCTGGTGACCAGAAGGGAGTGTGCTGGTAGGCTCCATAGGACCTCTCCTACATGAGACCACTTCTCCAAAATCAGGAAATATAACCAAATTGCCTAACACTGGATATAAATACAGAGAATAGGCAAAATGAGGAGATGGAGAAATATGTACCAAAGAAGGAACAAAACAAAACCTAAGGAAAAATATTTTAACAAAATGGAGATAAGCAATCTGCCCAATAAAGAGTTCAAGGTAATAATCATCAAGATGCTCAGTGAACTCAGGAGAAGAATGGATGAACACAGTGAGAAGTGTAACAGAATTAGAAAATATAAAGTACCAGACAGAGCTGAACAATCAGTAATTTAAATTTAAAAATACACTAGAAGGAATCATGATTGATTAAATGATACAGAGGAGTGGATCAGCAAACTGGAAAAGTGCAGTAGGAATCACCTTAACAGAACAGAAAAGAGAAAAAAAAATAATTTTATAAAATGAAGATAGTTTGAGACCTCTGAGACAACATCAAGCACACTAATATTTACATTGTAGGGGTCCCATAGAAGAATAGAGAAAGAAAGGGTCAGATAAATTATTTGAAGACATAATAATTGAAAACTTCCCTAACCTGAGAAAGGAAACTGACATCCAGGTCCAAGAAGCACAGAGAGTCCCAAAGAAATAAAGCCAAAGAGGGCCACACTAAGACATTGTAATTAAAATAACAAGAATTAAAGATAAAGAGAGAATATTAAAAGCAACAAGATAAAAGCAACCAATTACATACAAGGGACCTCCCATAAGTCTATCAGCTGACTTTTCAGCAGAAACTTTGCAGGCCAGAAGGGAGTGGCACAATATATTCAAAGTGATGAAAGGAAAAAAAATCTATAACCAAGAATACTCCACCCAGCAAGGCTATCATTCAGATTTGAAGGAGGCATAAAGAGTTTTAGAAACAAGAAAAACTGAAAGAGTTCAGCATGACTAACTGGATTTATAAGAAATGTTAAAGGGACTTATCTAAGCAGAAAAGAAAAGGTCACAATTAAAAATCTGAAAATTACAAAAGGAAAAATCTCATTGGTAAAAGCAAATATACTGTAAAGGTAATAGATCAACCACTTATAAAGCTAGAAGGAAGGTTAAAAGGCAAAAGTAAAATTATCTATATCCACAATAAATAGTTAAGGAATACACAAACCAGAAAGATATAAAATAGGAGGTAAAAAAATTAAACTTGGAGGGGGAGGAGTAAAAATGCAAGGTTGTTAAAATACACTTGAACATAAAATAATCATGTATTGCTATATATTTTGTTGGCCAAAAAATTCATTCAGGTTTTTCCATAAATTGATAGCAGATACACACAAAAAGGAAAGGAATCCAAATATAGCACTAAAGATAGTCATCAAATCACAAGGGAAGAGATCAAAAGAAGAAAGGAACAAAAAAGAACTACAAAAAAAAAAAACCCCAGAACAATTAACAAAATGCTGATAAGTGCATACTTAACAATAATTACTTTAAAGGTAAATGCACTAAGTGTTCCAATTAGAAGACATATAGTGGGTAAATGGGTAAAAAAGAAGGCCCATATATATGCTGCCTACAAGAGACCTACCTCAGATTTAAAGACACACACAGACCGAAAGTGAGGGATGGAAAAAATATTCCATGCAAATGGAAATGAAAAGAAAGCAGGGATGGAGACACTTAGACAGAATAGAGTTTATAACAGAGACTGTAACAAGAAACAAATAAGGACATTATATAATGATCAAGAGATAAATCAATGAAGGAAATATAACAGTTTTAAATATATATGCTCCTAACATAGATAAGAGCACCTCAATACATAAAACAAATATAAACAGACATAAATGGAGAAATTGACAGTAACTCAATAATAGTAGGGGACTATAACACCCTGCTTACATCAATGGACAGATCATCCAGATGGAAAATCAGTAACACTGGCCTTAAACAACACATTACACAAAATAGTATTAAAAGATAGATACAGAACATTTCATCTAAAAGTAGCATAATACACATTCTCTTCAAATGCATATGGAACATTATCCAGGATAGATCACATGCTAGGCCACAAAACAAATCTCAAAAAATTAAAGTTTGAAATCACATCAAGCATCATTTCTGACCAAAAGAGTTTGAGACTACAGATCAACTAAAAGGGAAAAAACTGCAAAAAACACAAACGAGGAGTTTAAACAATGTGGTACTAAACAACTGATGGGTTACTGAAGAAATCAGAGGAAATTTAAAAAATACCTGAAGACACATGAAAATGCAAGCACATAGTCCAAAATCTATGAGATGAAACAAAAGCAGGTCTAAGAGGGAAGTTTGTAGTGATACAGGCCTACCTCAAGAAAAAATTTAAATAAACAATCCACCTGTACACTAAAGGAACTACAATAAAAACAAAAACCCCAAAGTTAGTAGAAGGAAAGAAATAATAAAGATCAGAGCAGAAATAAATTTATAAGAAACAAACAAACAAACAATAAAAAAGATCAATGAAATTAAGAACTGGTTCTTTGAAAAGATAAGCAAAACTGATAAATGTTAGCAAGTCTCATCAAGAAAGCAAGAGAGAGGAGCCAAATCAATAAAATCAGAAGGGAAAGGGGAGAAGTTACAACTGACACTACAGAGATACAAAGACTCATAAGAAAATATTATGAACAATTATATGCCAATAAAATAGACAACCTAGGAAAAAATGGATAAATTCCTAGAAATGTACAATCTCCCAGACAAATTAGGAAGAAATAGAAAATATGAACATACCAAATACCAGTAATAAAATTGAATCAGTAATCAAACAACTTTCAACAAAAAAGTCTAGGACCAGATGGCTTCACAGGTGAATTCTCTCAAATATTTAAAGAAGAGTTAACAACTATCTTTTTCAAACTATTAGAAAATAACTGAAGAGAAAGGAAGACCTTTGAAATCACTCTATGAGGCCAATATCACCCTGATACAAAAAGCAGACAAAGACACCACAAAAAAGAAAATTAGAATCAAATATCACTGCTAAAAATTGATGGAAAATTTGTCAAAAAAAATTAGCAAACCAATTCAACAGTATATTGAAAGGATCATACACCATGATCAAGTGGGCTCTATCCCAGGGATGCAAGAATGCTTTCAATATCTGTAAATCAATCAACATGATACACTACACTAACAAAATGAAGAATAAAAAGTCATATCATCATCTTAATCAATGCAAGAAAAGCTTTTGACAAAATTCAACAACAATTTATGACAAAAACTCTCAACAAAGTGAATATAGACGGAATATACTTCAACATAATAAGGGCCATATATGACAAGACCACAGCTAACATCACAGTGAATGGTGTAAACCTGAAAGCATTTCCTGTCAGATTAGGAAATAGACAAGGATGCCCTCTCTCACTGCAGTATTGGAAGTTCTAGCCACAACAATAAGACAAGAAAAATAAATAAGGAATCCAAATTGGAAAGGAAGAAGTAAAACCGTCACTCTTTGCAGATGACATGATAGTATACAGAGGCAATCCTAAAGACACCAACAAAGAATATGAAAACTACTAAATGAATTCAGTAAAGATCTAAGATATAAGATCAATATACTAAAATTTGTCACATTTCTATACACTAACAACAAAGTATCAGAAAGGGAAATTAAGAAAACAACCCCATTTACAATTGCATGAAAAAAAAATGCCTAAGAATAAATCTAACCAAGAAGATAAAAGACCTGTACTCGGAACACTGTAAGACATTAATTGAAGATGACACAAACAAATGGAAAAATATATTCAAGGACTGGAAGAATTAATATTGTTATAAGAACTATTTTACCTAAGGTATCTACAGATTCAATGCAATCTTTATCAAAATACTAATGGCATTTTTTTCACAGAACCAGAACAAATAATTTATTCTAAAATTTGTATGGAAACACAAATGACCTCAAATAGCCAAAACCATCTTGAGAAAGAAGAACAAAGCAGGAGGTTTCACACTCTCTGATTTCCGCCCATTCCACAAAGCTATGGTATTTAGAACATTATGGTACTGGCACAAAAACAGACACATTAATCAATGGGACAGAATAGATAGCCCAGAAATAAACCCATGCACCTAGGGTCAATTAATCTATGGCAAAGGAGATAAGAATACACGATGGAGTAAAGACAGACTCTTCAATAAATGACATTGGGAAAACTGGACAGCTCCATACAGAAGAATCAAAGTAAACTACTATCTCTCACCAAATACAAAATAAACTCAAAATGGATAAAGACCTAAGTGTAAGATCAGAAAGCATAAAACTCCTAGAAGAGTTTGTAGGCAATATACTCTTTGACATTAGCCTTAGCAATATATATATACTTTGGATATATCTCCTTAGGCAAGAGAAACAAAAACAAAAATAAATGGGACTATGTGAAACTAAAAATATTTTGCATAGAGAAGAAAACTACTAACAAAATGAAAAGGCCACCTACTGAATGGGAGAAAATATTTGCTTATGATATATCTGATAAGGGTTAATATTCACAGTATACAAAGCACTTATAGAACTCAACATCAAAAAAACCAACAATCTAATTTAAAAAAAAAATGGTCAGAGGACCTGAATAGATATTTTTCCCAAGAAGACATACAGGTGGCCAACGGACACATGAAAAGATACTCAACATCACTAATCATCAGGGAAAAACAAATTAAAACCACAATTCCACTTCTGGGTATTTTTCCAAAGAAAACAAAAAATACTAATTTGAAAAGATATATGCACCTTTTTGTTTATTGCAGCATTATTTACAATAATCATGATATTGAAGCAACCTAAGCCTTCATCTATAGATATACAGATAAAGAAGATAAAGTATATATGTACAATGGAAAACCATAAAAAAGAATGAAACCTTGCCATTTGCAAAAACATTGGTGCACCTAGAGGGTTTTATGCTAAGTAAGTCAAACAGAGAAAGACATATACCATATGATTTCACTTATATGTGGAATCTAAAAACAAAAGAAATGAACAAACAAACCAAAATAAATAAATAAATAAAAACTAGAAAAAACAGAGCAGACATATAGATACAGAGAACAAATTGCTGGTTACCAGAGAACAAACTGGTGGAGGGATGAGTGAAATAGGTGAGGGAGATTTAAGGTACAAAATTCCATTACAAAATAAATGAATCATAGAATGAAATGTATAGCATGGGAAATATATTCAATTATATTTTAATACCTTTGTATGGTGACTGATGGTAACTAGACATATCAAGGTGATATTTTTTTAATGTATTGAAACATCAAATCAATATGTTGTACATCTGAAACTAACATAATGTAAGTCTATTATACCTCAATTCAAAAAAAAAAAAGTATGTAGACACTGGGAGGATATGCATCAAAATGCTAATGATGTTTGTCTCTGGGGGGCATGGGGATTATAGGTGATAATTTGTTTTTGCCTTTTGCTTCTATGTACACTTGTTGTCTTCAATGAAAATGTATTGTTTGTAAAATTAGAAAGAAAACAATAAATGTTATTAAAAATTTTAAAAGCAAACATAAAGAAGTTAAATGGGAGTTACTGAATTAAATAAATATTTAACCATAATTGTGGAATATGGAAGCAGTGAAATCATTAACTGTCAAATCAGTCATATTGGCACTGTTTTTTCCCAAACTAATATTTATTTTGTATTGGGGCATAGTTGATTTAAAATGTTGGGTTAATTTCAGATGTACAGCAAAGTGATTAAGTTATACATATACATATACCCATTCTTTCTCAGATTCTTTTCCTATATAGGTTATTAGAGATTACTGAGTAGAGTTCACTGTGCTTCACAGTAGGTCCTTGTTGGTTATCTATTTTATAATATAGTAGTGTGTATATGTTAATCCCAAACTCCTAATTTATTTCTCCCCACACATTTCCACATTGGTAACCAAAAGTTTGTATTTGAAGTCTGTTAGTTGGGTTCTGTTTTGTAAATAAGTTCATTTGTACCATTTATTTTTTAGATTCCACATATAAGTGATATGATATTTGTCTTTCTCTGTCTGACTTCACTTAATATACTAATCTCTAGTTCCATCCATGTTGCTGCGTATGGCATTATTTTGTTCCTTTTTATGGCTGAGCAATATTCCATTGTATATATTTATACAACATCTTCTTTATCCAGTTATCTGTCAATGGACATTTAAGTTGCTTCCATATCTTGGCTATTGTAAATAGTGCTGCAATGAACATTAGGGTGCATGTATATTTTCAAATTATGGTTTTCTCTGGATTGATGGCCAGGAGTGGAAATGCTGAAGAATATGGTAGCTCTGTTCTTAGTTTCCTACGGAACTTCCATGCTGTTCTCCATTGTGAGTGTACCAATTTACATTCCCATCAAAAGTATAGAAGGGGGCTTCCCTGGTGGCGCAGTGGTTGAGAGTCCGCCTGCCGATGCAGGGGACGCGGGTTCATGCCCCGGTCCGGGAAGATCCCGCGTGCCACGGAGTGGCTGGGACCGTGAGCCGTGGCCGCTGAGCCTGCACGTCCGGAGCCTGTGCTTCGCAACGGGAGAGGCCACAACAGTGAGAGGCCCGCGTACCGCAAAAAAAAAAAAAAAAAAAAAAAAGTATAGGAGGGTTCCCTTTTCTTCACACCCTCTCCAGCATTTATTATTTATAGATTTTTTCATAATGACCGTTCTGCCCAGTGTGAGGTGATACCTCATTTTAGTTTTAATTTGCATTTCTCTAAGAATTAGTGACGTTGAGCATCCTTTCATGTGCTTCTTGGCTATCTGAATGTCTTCTTTGGAGAAACGTTTATTTAGATCTTCTGCCCATTTTTGGATTGGGTTGTTTGTTTTTTTTATATTGAGATGCATGAGCTGCTTGTATATTTTGAAGATTAATCTCTTGTTGCTCTCTATGTTTGTAAATATCTTCTCCCATTCTGTGGGTTGTCTTTTTGTTTTGTTTATGGTTTCCTTTCCTGTGCAAAAGCTTTTAAGTTTAATTAGATCCACTTTGTTTATTTTAAAAATTTTCATTACTCTTAAAGTTGGATCCCAAAAGAAATTGCTGCCATTTATGTCAAAGAAGGTTCTGCCTGTTTTTTTTCCCTAAGAGCTTTATAGAACGCCATCTTACATTTAGGTCTTTAATCCATTTTGAGTTTATTTTCGTGTATGGTGTTAGAGGATGTTCAAATTTCATTCTTTTACGTGTAGCCATCTAGTTTTACCAGCACCACTTATTCAAGAGACTGTCTTTTCTCCATTGTATATTCTTGCCTCCTTTGTCATAGATTAGGTGACCATGAGTGCATGACTTTATCTCTGGACTTTCTGTCCTGTTCCACTGAGGTATGTGTCATTTTTTGTGCCAGTACCAAAATGTATTTTTTGTCTGCACCACAGGACATGTACCAAACTGTTTTGATTACTGTAGTTTTATAGTATAGTCTGAAGTTAGGGAGCCTGATTCCTCCAGCTCCATTTTTCTTTCTCAGTATGTTTTGGCTATTCAAAGTCTTCTGTGTTTCCATACAAATTTAAAGATTTTTGTCTAGTTCTGTGAAAAATGCCATTGTTAATTTGATAGAGATTGCATTGAATCCATAGATTTCTTCACGTAGTATAATCATTTTGGCTATATTGATTCTTCCAATCCAAGCACATAGTATATTTCTCCATCTGTTTGTGTCTTCTTTGATGTTTTTTATCAGCATCTTAAAGTTTTCTGAGTACAGGTCTTTTGATTCCTTATGTAGGTTTATTCCTAGGTATTTTATTCTTTTTGATGTGATCGTAAATGGGATTGTTTCCCTAATTTCTCTTTCTGATCTTTCATTGTTAGTGTATAGGAATGCAAGAGATTTCTGTGTATTAAGTTTGTATCCTGCAAATTTACTAAATTCATTGATGAGCTCCAGTAGTTTTCTGGTAGCATCTTTAGGATTTTCTATGTATAGTATCATTTCATCTGCAAACAATGACAGTTTTACTTCTTCTTTTCCAGTTTGGATTCCTTTTATTTCTTTCTCTTCTCTGATTTTCATGCCTAGGACTTTCAATACTTTCTTGAATAAAAGTGGCAAAAATGGACATCCTTGTTTCCTCCTGATCTTAGAGGAAATGCTTTCAGCTTTTCAGCATTAAGTATGATGTTAGCTGTAGGTTTGTCATATATAACATTTATTATGTTGAGGTAGCTTCCCTCTATGACCACTTTCTGGAGAGTGTTTTTTTTTTTTTATCATAAATGGGTGTTGAATTTTGTCAAAGGCTTTTCCCCATCTATTGAGCTGATCATGTTTTTTATTCTTCAATTTTTTGATGGGGTGTATCACACTAATTGATTAGAGGATATTGAAAAAATCTTGCATCCCTGGGATAAATCCCACTTGATCTTGGTGTATGATCCTGTTAATGTATTGTTGAATTCATATTGCTAGTATTTTGTTGAGAATTGTGGTGTCTATGTTCATCAGTTATATTGGCCTGTAATTTTCTTTCCTGTGGGTATCTTTGTCAGGTTTTGGTATCAGGGTGATGGTGGCTTCATAGAATGGGTTTGAGGGTATTTAATCCTCTGCAATATTTTGGAAGAGTTTTGGAAGGATAGGAATTAACTCTTCTCTAAATGGTTGATAAAATTTGCCTGTGAAGCCATCTGGTCCTGGACTTCTGTTTGTTAGAAATTTTTTAATCACAGTTTCAATTTCAGTACTTGTGATTGGTCTGTTCATATTTTCTATTTCTTCCTGGTTCAGCCTTGGAAGGTTGTGCCTTTCTAAGAATTTGTTCATTTCTTCTTTGTTGTCCATTTTATTGGCATATAGTTGCTGGTAGTAGTCTCTTATGATCCTTTGTATTTCTGTGGTATCAGTTGTAACTTCTCCTTTTTCATTTCTAATTTTATTGATTTGAGTCCTTTCCCCCCCTTTTTTTTTGATGAGTCTGGCTAAAGGTTTATCAACTTTGTTTATCTTCTCAAAGAACCAGCTTTTAGTTTCCTTGATCTTTGCTATTGTTTTCCTCATCTCTATTTCATTTGTTTCTGCTCTGATCTTTATGATTTCTTTCCTTCTACTAACTTTGGGTTTGTTTGTTCTTCTTTCTCTAGTTGCTTTAGGTGTGCGCTTAGGTTGTCTATTTGAGATTTTTCTTGTTTCCTGAGATAAGTTTGTATTGCTATAAACTTCCCTCTTAGAATTGATTTTGCTGAGTCCCATAAGTTTTGAATCTTCATGTATTCATTTTTATTTTTTTCCAGGTGTTTTAAAATTTCCTCTTAGATTTCTTCAGTGATCCATCGGTCATTTAGTAACATATTGTTTCTTCTCCACATGTTTGTGTTTTTTTTTTCTTATAGTTGATTTCTAGTCTCCTAGTGATGTGGTTGAAATAGATGCTTGATATTATTTCAATTTTCCTAAATTTATCAAAGTTTGCTTAGTGGCCCAGCATGTGATCTGTTCTAGAGAATGTTCCATGTGCACTTGAAAAGAATGTGTATTCTGGGACTTCTCTGGTGGTCCAGTGGCTAAGACACTGTGCTCCCAATGCAAGCAGCCCAGGTTCAATCCCTGGTCAGGGAAGTGGATCCCACAGGCCACAAGTAAGAGTTCACTTGCTACAGTTAAGTGCTCACATGCTGCAACTAAAAATCCAGCATATCACAATTAAGATGCTGTGTGCTGCAATTAAGACCTGGTGCAGCCAAATAAATATATAAATAAATAAAGATTTAAAAAGAATGTGTATTCTGTTGCTTTTGGATGGAATGCTCTATACATATCAATTAAGTCCATTTGGTTTACTGTGCCATTTAAGGCCTGTGTTTCCTTATTGATTTTTTGTCTGGATGATCTTTCCATTGATGTAAGTGGAGGTTAAAGTTCCCCACTATTATTGTGTTATTGCCAATTTCTCCTTCTATGGCTATTAGCATATGTCTTATATATTGAGATGCTTCTATGTTGTGTACATATATATTTATGATTGTTATATCTTCTTCTTGGATTGATCGCTTGATCATTATGTAGTTTCCATCTTTGTCTCTTGTAACAGTCTGTATTTTAAAGTCAATTTTGTCTGATATGAGTATTGCTACTTCAGCTTTCTTTTGATTTCCATTTGCCTGAAATACTTATTTCCATCACCTCACTTTCAGTGTGTATGTATCCCTAGATCTAAAGTGGGTCTCTTGTAGACAGCATATATATGGGTCTTGTTTTTGTATCCATTCAGCCAGTTCTATGTCTTTTGGTTGGAGCAATTAATTCATTTACATTTAACATAATTATTGATATGTATGTTCTTATTGCCATTTTGTTAATTGTTTGGGGTTTGTTTTGTAGGTCTTTTTTTTTTTTACCTTTCCCCTTTGTTCTCTTCTCTTGTGATTTGGTGACTATCTTTAGTGTTGTGTTTGGATTTCTTCTGTGTGTGTGTGTGTATCTATTGTAGATTTTTGATTTGTAGTGCCCATGACACTTTGATATAGCAGTCTGTATAGATATATATAGTTTTAAGTTGCTGGTCTCTTAATTTCAAATGCATTTCCAATATCCTGCATTTGTACTCTCCTCTTCTCATGATTGCTGGTTTTGATACCATATTTGTATGTGGATGATTTCCTACCCTTACTGTATATTTGCCTTTACTGGTGAGCTTTCCCATTCATAATTTTTGTTTGTTTCTAGTTGTGACCTTTCCTTTTTCACCTAGAGAAGCTCCTTTAGCCTTTGTTGTAAAGCTGGTTTGGTGGTGCTGAATTCTCTTAGCTTTTGCTTGTCTGTAAAGCTTTTGATTTCTCCATCAAATCTGAATGAAAGCCTTGCTGAGTAGAGTATTCTTTGTGGTAGGTTTTTTCCCTTTCATCACTTTAAACATATTGTTCCCCTCTCTTCTGGCCTGCAGAGTTTCTGCTGAAAAATCAGCTGTTAACCATATGGGGATTCCCTTGTATGTTACTTGCTGATTTTCCCTTTTAATATTTTCTCTTTGTCTTTAATTTTTGTCAGCTTCATTAATATGTAGCTTGCATATTCTTCCTTGGGTTTATCCTGTAAAGGACTTTCTGCACTTCCTGAACTTGAGTGAATGTTTCCTTTCTCATGTTAGGGAAGTTTATGGCTATTATGTCTTCAAATATTTTCTCTGGCTCTTTCTCTCTGTATTCTCCTTCTGGACCCCCTATAATGCACATGTTGATGCATTTAATATTGTCCCAGAGGTCTCTTAAATTGTCCTCATTTCTTTTCATTCTTTTTCTTTATTCTGTTCCTCAGCAGTGATTTCCACCAATATGTCTTTCAGCTCACTTATTCATTCTTCTGCATGTTTTAGTCTGCTATGGATTCCTTCTAGTGTATTTTTCATTTCAGTTATTGTGTTTTTCATCTGTTTGTTTGTTCTTTAAATTTTCTAGCTCTTTGTTAAATACTTCTTGTATCTTCTCAGTCTGGCCTCCATTCTTTTTCCAAGATCTTAGATCATCTTTACTATCATTACTCTGAATTCTTTTCCAGGCAGATTGCCTATCTTTACTTCACTTAGCTGTTCTTCTGGGGTTTTATCTTGTTCCTTTATGTGGAACATATTTCTCTGCCATCTTATTTTGTCTGACTTTCTGTGTTTGTGGTCTCTGTTTCTCAGGCTGCACGTTTGTAGTCCTTCCTGCTTCTGGTGTCTGACCCCAGGTGGGTGAGGTTGGAGTGTAGCTGGGTCTAACGCCAAGTTATCCACCAAGGATAACTCTGGTGGGCAGGGCTGTGTCAAGGGGTGTGTTTAGAGACATGTGGTCATTCAGGAGGACTTCAGGAAGTCTTTCTCCTGATGTATGTGGCTGGCTTTTCTCCCTGTTGGTCATTTGGCCTGAGATGTCTCACCACTGGAACTTGCAGGCTGTTTTCTGGGGCTAGATCTTGGTGCCAAAATGGCAAACTCTGATAGAGCTCACACTGATGAATATTTCCTAGGGTGTCTACCACCAGTGTCTTCACCCACAGTGAGCCACATCCACCTCCCGCACCCCCCCCCCCCAGGAGAACCTCCAAGACCCACACATATTTCTGGCCCAGGCTCCTATGGAGCGCTGCTTTGCCCTAGGTCCCAGTGTGTGTGAAAACTTGTGTGTGCCCTCCAAGAGTGGAATCTCTTTTCCCCCAGTTCTGTGCAGCTCCTGCACTCAAGCCCTGCTTGCCTTCAAAGCCAAATGATCTAGGGCCTCCTCCTCCTGATGTCAGACCCTCAGGATGGGTAGCCTGACATGGGACTCAGAACGCTCACTCCTGTGGGAGAACCTCTGTGATATAATTATTTTCCAGTTCATGATTATGTTGCAAAAACTCCCCTCTTACCGTCTCATTGTGGCTTACCTTCTCACTGTGGCTTCTTTGTCTTTGGATGTAGCATATCTTTTTTGGTGTGTTCCAGTCTGTTTTGTTGATTGTTGTTCAGCAGTTAGTTTTAATTTTGGTGTTTTCATGAGAGGATATGAGATCACCTCTTCTACTCCACCATATTGTCTCTACTTCTCCTTGAAGTCTTCTTCAAAAAGGGACAATTCCTGGCAAAAGAGACTGTTCATCTTGTTTGAAAAAGCAGCCTAATTAACAATGATACCAGCAAGAATCCAGAAGGAAGAGGGTGGAAGAGGCAATGGGATAGCATTAATTTTTAATAGGGTTAAGAACTTGAATTTTTTGAACCAGGCTTTATGGGGATGCTAGAATATAAACTAGCATGGAAAATTAGGTAGAATGAAATATTATCTGTAGGAGGGTCTTTTAAATATTCTGGCTCCATATGAGGAAGTTTGAAAAAAATGTAAAGATAGATCCATTTTGTCATCTAGATATGTTGGTGTGGTGCTTATTTTTATTGGATAACTGATAGTAAACTTTCATAGATAAGTATATGTACTCATTTGGAACTCATTAGCTGTCTTTAAATACCATAGGTCTTTTTACACTGAAGCTCTGGTATGGAAATTGTATGTATAACTTTATGTGTATTTGTGGGATAGAGCAGATCTTTAAAAGCTAATGAAGAAGTGAATGCAATTCTTATGCATCTGTATTTTGTAGTTTGATACATTTCTCAACTTTCCATTTGATAATAACCTTTCTCAGAAGGAAGCAATACAAGGTTTCTCTATTTGGATCTAATTCTAACCAACAAGGTAAAACTCTGAGAGAAAGTGGATGTGTTATCTTAGAAAATATGGTAGCCAAGGTTAAAAAAAAAAAAAAAAAGCTAAGTACTGTCAAACTTGGATCCTAAGCTCTAACAAAGCATAATTTTGAAATATCATAGCTGAAATAGATATGATCTCATTGCCTCATGGAAGATAACTGTTAAGGACTGGGAAGTTCTTAAAAGTTAAATTATTATAATACAATTACAAAAGATGATATGAAAAAAGGAACTGGCAGGAGTTAAAGATACAGTGGATATGGCTACACAGGGGTCTTTGCAAGAAATATTTTTAAATCACATATAAGAGATGTGAGAGAAAGGGCTTATAGACAAGGAAAAGACAAAAGCGGAAATAATCTTGAAAAACAGTTTCAGAGAGAATAAGGTCCAACAAGAATTGAGACTTCCAGAATGAGAAAATGTTTTAAAGTTATAGTTAGAGGAAGTTACAGTATTAACATAGAGTAAATTTCCATTTAGGGAACATAGATGTGCATAGATGTTCTGCTTTGGTTTGAATTTTAGGTTTGCCACTGACCACGTAGATACAAAAGGTCTAACCTCTCTAAACTTCAGTTTCCTCATTTTTAAAAGGGAGATCATAATAGTACTCATTTCATAGGGTTGTGATAGAAGTAATTAGATGAAATAATGCATTTATTAGTCAGGTTATAATGCAGTTAAGCTAGTGGCTGGCAAAGAAGAAAATGCTCAACAATTGTTAGCTACTGTCGTAGTCCATTTGGGCTACTATAACAACCTACCACAGACTGGATAGCTTATAAAGAATGGAAAATTATTTCTCACAGTTTGGGAGGCTGGAAGTCCAAGATGTAGGCAGTAGCATGGTCACATTCTGATGAGGGCTCTTTTCCTGATTCATAGCTGGTGTCTTTTTGTTGTATACTCATATGATAGAAGGGGCTAAGAAGCTCTGTGGGACCTCTTTTATAAGGGTACTAGTCCCAATCAAGAGGTTCTCTACCCTTCTACCTTTATCATCTTCTCAAAGCCTCATCTTCTAATAACAACAATTTGGGGATTAGGATTTCAACATACGAATTTGGGGGAACACAAACGTTCAGACCAGATTAGCTACCATCAGGAATGTTGCTGCTCTTAGTGAAAAAACACTTAACTCCCACTTGAGTTTCTCTGTAAAAAAGATTAATATTCACATTTGAATCAGTAACATATGCTGAGAGGTGATTGCAATTCTTTGAATGACAGAATTAGAATTCAGAGCCACCTTGCCAGTATCCCCAACCCAAAAGCTTGAAATTTAATAAGCATAAAGGTAAAGCTTTCCTACCAGGTATATATTTATAAAAAGCTGTACAGATTCAGGCTGAGCTAGATATTTTGTTGTAAAATTTCTGCATGTGAAAAAAGTAGAGGAAGTTAATTGATAATGTTTTCAGTATGAATAAATAGCACAGGGAAGATGCCAAGAGAGCAATTCAATCTAATTATATAGTATATAAGGTACTATGCCCATGATAAGTGAGGTCATTGTCCTGCAATAACCATCACTAAGAAGACAATATCTGAGATCAGTCAGATCTTTCAGAACTGATGGTTAGATTAATTAATGGAAAAGACATCGACAAAGTGAAGTAGAAAAGAAGAGGACTAAAGTGATGAGAAGAATGAAATGTTCTATGTTCAATTTTTATCTATCTGAAATAAAAATGTTTTAAAGTGTAATACAGGTGCCTTTTAATTATAACTGTCCTGTGCAGCCTCAGACACAGAGAACTAGCCCAGGTGTTTGGAAGTGACTTAGACTAGACTTCAATTCAAAATAAGAATTCAAGCTGTGTGAAAAACGAAAGACCTTCATATGTTTCATTGAGAATCCCATCACAAAAAGCATTCTGGCAGGCACTGAAGCCACTTGAGACTGTAGAACAAGCTCAAGCATAAAATAAGATTTTTGACTTGACCAGGGAATTCCCTTCCAATCTAGAAACTCTGATTCTATATGAGTAGTGGTTAGATGGGACACAAGGAATATATTTGTTTGAGGCTGATTCCGAAATGAGGAGTTAACTAGGATGTAAACCCTCTAGTTTAAATGAAAACGCCCTTTAAAGCCCTAGTGTTTGTTTGGAAGAAACTTGCATTCTCCTCTTCTCATCCTCTTTCAAAATTATTCCTCAAAGTTTTGAAGACACGACTCTTTCTCCTTTAGGATATTTTTCTCTGAGTAGCTAGAATGGAGGATTCAGGGTAAAATGAATGTTATAAGAAAGGACTTTGATTAATGATTTAAAAATGAGGCCAGGGCTTCCCTGGTGGCGCAGTGGTTGAGAGTCCGCCTGCCGATGCAGGGGACATGGGTTTGTGCCCCGGTCCGGGAGAATCCCACATGCCGCGGAGCGGCTGGGCCCGTAAGCCATGGTCGCTGAGCCTGCGCGTCCGGAGCCTGTGCTCTGCAACGGGAGAGGCCACAGCAGTGAGAGGCCCGCGTACCGCTAAAAAAAAGAAATAAAAAAAAAAATAAAAAAAAATAAAAATGTAGGCCAAGGTAATTGTGTTTATGCTCAGAGCAGAGCTTTGGGCAGACAGTGGAAGGTTTCAGAGCATAACATTGAAAAGTGATGAAAGTTAAGCCAAGTGAGAAATACTACGTTGCTATATTCTCAGTTGGGAAATAGATTCAGAGTAAAGGTGTTCTGCTGCTGGTATCAGGTTCTTATCAGATTCTCATGCATTGTTGCCTCGCTTAGATCTGGGCTGAAGATTACTGCTCACTGTCTTGGCAGTTTCATGTAATGTGAACTTCTTGACATCACCCAGTAAATCAATGCAGAGTCATTAGGCAAGTCTCCCAAGGGAACAACTGGATGCTGGCTTTAGTTTTTTATAAATGTATCTAGATCACATTCTTTACTCCTCTGGTGAGTATTTTCTTTTAAAAGACTGCTTTCCTTTCCTGCTTCTTGTTCTTTTGCTCTCTCTCTCTCTCTTTCTAATTTCCCTCCTCTTTTCCATCTGTCTGACTTACTCCCTTATCTTTTCCTCCCCTCTCCAATCCTCTCCAATTTCCCTTCTCCCCTTTACCTTTTCCTATACTTCTGTTCTCCCCTTCCTTTCTTCACTCTTTTCTCCTGTTCCTGAGTACATATGACTGAGGAACCTGTGCCCTCTGTCTTCTGCCTCAAAGTGGAATAGGCTTTCCCCTTTCATACATTTTAGAGGGATTGAAAATTGTATGAGCTTGGTGACAATACTTAAATGACAGAAAAATCAAGTTATCTGAGAACCAAACACAATTTTTATAAAAGGATACAGAGAGAATTAACTGAAGGTGTTTAATGAATTTATAGGCAGATGATTTTCTAGAAGGAAGGTTTTCCTCCAGTAATCTCACGAGTTAAGTATCTGTCACATGGTATCACTTAGTTTTCTGGTTATTTGATTCCACAGATAAAACTAACAGGCATTTTACAAATTAACTGTTCTTTTAAAAATAGACAATAGGGCTTCCCTGGTGGCGCAGTGGTTGAGAGTCCGCCTGCTGATGCAGGGGACACGGGTTCGTGCCCCGGTCCGGGAAGATCCCACATGCCGCGGAGTGGCTGGACCCGTGAGCCATGGCCACTGAGCCTGCGAGTCCGGAGCCTGTGCTCCGCAACGGGAGAGGCCACAACAGTGAAAGGCCCACGTAATGCAAAAAAAATATATATATAAAAAATAAAAATAGACAATAACACATCTTATTCACATACACTACTTGCAGCTCAACTTTCTTGCCATCCATCTAAATATGGGGGAGGAGGAGAAAGGGAAAAAAATGACTTAATTTTTACAGACTTCTTCCCAGCTAACCTTATCTCTCAAGCATTCCAGAACAAGTGTCTCCATCACAATCAAGAAAATAAAACTGCCAGAGCATCTGGGTGACATAGAAACAGTGACATACCCAAAGAAGTTCTGAATTTTGATATTAAAAATCTGGTATCAGTTGTGTGTTTTCTCCAACAAGGTTCTAAAATTGGGCAACCTACTCCTTGTAAGCCTGATCATTTGGCTGGATAAACCAACAAAGCTCTCCTTACATGAACTTTAGAGACTTTGAATCCTGTTTAAGGGTTATCATTGCCTAGAAACTTTCAGTATGAAAATAAAAGAAAAATAAATTTCCTTATCATTTCAGGAAAAAAATGAAGTAGATTCTGTTTGAAGGACTTAAGGAAATTTAGACAAGTAGATATTTTCACTAAATTTTCAATATGAGAAAAAGACATTCCATGTGCTGTGATGAAGAGAGGGGATACACATTATGCACAACATGTTGCTGCTTAGTGCTCATTTGTTAGGTAGCCTTGAATATAGAAATGAACTCAGTGTTTGATGACTTCTAAATTATTTATTCTGAGCTGGAGAAACTTTGATAGAATAAGATTTTGGCAAAATTATCAGTCCAAAATAAGTGTTGCGTCACCTTTTTTGGAGTCTGATGCTCTCCAAGCTCAGGTTTAGAGCCTGAGGTAGACTCTTGTGCAAATGATTTGATGAGGAAGTATTCTCAAGTGAAAGCTACAAAGGAATGGGAGAAGCAAGGCAGGGGGAGAAATTCAGCAAAGATATGGGTCCAATTGGAATCCAACTGGAGCCTGATCCCAGAGGGAGCTCTTGAGCATGAATGGCACCAGACTTCTATCAGTCCCCCACCTATCCCTGGGTCTAGGAAGGCAGCTTAAACTGAGTCTAACCTCCCTGGAATCCCCAGGCAAAACAGCTTTTCACAATGGTGGACTAGAGGAACTGGCTCACACTGGCTTTCAAGAGCCTGTCTTGTGCATCTCTTCCAACATTTGCACTCAGTGATATCAAGTTGGTAATTGAAATCCACTGTGGTAAGGATGTCTACACCACAGAAATCTGGAAATGCTTCACACCAGGATCTTTTTTCCTGGAGAGCTGGTTGATAAACATGTATTAGCACATCACTATTCTTACAGGCCAGGGACAGTTCCTAGGAGGAGGGTGAGTTGATTGCAACCAACATTCAAAGAAGCTGGAAGACCTGTCCACTGATCTAGAAAAGGGGGTTGGAGTGGATCAACAACAACATCTATTATAACGAGTGTTGAAAATAAAGTTTCAGATTTGTTACAAATATTCGTATTGGTAATGATTCCAGTGACCATATTTTGGCCTCCTGAAGCATCATTCAAACTGAGCTTCCTGTGCCCTGTACTCTACCCTCTGCAAACACAGTTGCCACTAACTGGGGAGGAAGCATAGAAGTGATTATGTGGGACTCTGACTTTCCTTACCTTCATCCTAATTCCTCTCTTAATACATCTGCTTTACTTGCTTGCCTTCTAAAAGGCTATATTCCTCCTAATCACATCTTTGCAGAGGTAAGGTTGGCATATGTGTGTAGCTTATGCCTTGGTAGTCACAAAGCAATGTCCTCAACTTACTTTCCAGCTTTAGCCACCACTATTCCAGAACCAGGGATGTCCTAGGCTATTTCACAAACCCAGTCCCCCACCAGCTTCTTGTCAGTGATACCATGTTTCTAGCAGCATTGCAGGCAACATTTTAAACCCATGTTAGAAGCATGCTGGAAAGTTCAACAGGAAGAAATAGGGAGACGCTTGTAGGCTTTTCCAAGTAAGTGATTCTTATTCAATACATTGCCTTTTAATGATTATTTCACAGTTTCTGAATCCAAAAGGTAAGATTAAAAAAAAAAAATCTAAATAGGAGTGAGAAAATAGCCCTGACAGGCAGTTTTGAGTCCACATTTTTCAATCATTTCAAAGTATTACTAGAATTTTTCTCAAGAGTGTAATGTACGACAACTGCCAAGTTTTCCTTTTGCGATTACCAAAAGGACAGATACTAGAGTGAGCCATATTTCAGAACTGCAGGGATATTAAAATTGAACTGCTAAAAATGGCCCAGGAGGAATGAATAGCAATAAGACATCAATGTCATCTGTATACTGATTTGTGATGAATTTCCAAAAAGTTTAATGGTATGATGCTATGATATATAGGGGCTTCCTGAAAGTTAATAACTGTACGCTACCCACTTAGAAGACTGTAATGGGTGAAAGTAAGTGATCACAGATTATATATAAATAGGTGACTTCACTAATATAGTCAGAACATTCTGTGTGTTCCATATTGCTACTGTCTGTGATTAAAAGTATAAAATTAAAAGGATTATGAAGAAACAAAGGTCAAATGTTACACAAATTCACGTAATTACACTTTTGGTAAGGCCTTTAGTTTGCCTTTTCATAGACAGGGACCTATATAGCTGAAAGGGAAAGTGTATGTGTTAATCACATTTCAGGGGCGAATTAACAACAGTCAGAGTCCCTAGATCCAGATTCAAGTGGGAGCAACAAAGTCTATTTGGAAGAACATATTGTCCTTGCCAATTACTATGTGGTCTGGCATTTATTTCCCCCATGGATTTTGTGCTTAAAGCGTCAACAGATATGAGGCACAGGATCTTGAATAAGAGCGACCCCTATCGACCTACAGTCTGGGTTCCTTTGGCCCAGTAATTTTTATGGCTGTGGCTGACAGCTTCTGGTTAGCAGCAAAGTACATAGCACAAAGAAAGCACTTTATAAATGTTTATTGAATGAAATGATAAAAAGATGAGTGAAAAAAACATGCCCCAGATCCTGGAATTACAAATAGATGGAGAAAGAGAAAGGAAATAAATATATTAATTACTTACCACATCCATTTATACATACATATTTTATGTTATTTAATTCCCCAAACAACTTGAGATGGTCAGTTTTACAGACAAGGAAACTGAAATGTACAGTTGTTAAATAATTTACCTAGAGTCACAGGAATGACAAGAAAAAGCTGAGTTTCAACCTTAGGCTGTCTGACTCCACCACTGTGTTCCTTTTCAGAATGTTGCACTAAAGCTAAAGTCAGAGGAGAAATATTTTCCATCTGTATCAAGGGTTTAGGAAGAAGAGGGCATGGAATCAGAAGAACTCTGACCTTCAGCCAGTTTCCTTCTCTTTTTCATAATTTGAAAGAATGAGGGAAAGTGGTAGCCTGCACCAGGTTTTCGCCATTTTCAGCCTGTTAATTCATCTCTGCAGCCTATATGTTTTGGCTCTAACATCATACATATTTTATCCTTAGAGGTGGTGCTATAGGTCTGCTTTGTTATCTGGCTGCCACTCTCTTCCCTGGCAAGGTGGCAAACCATGTACTGAATGTTGTTTCTGAATGTGTAATTTTCCTACATCCTTTATCCAAAAAGGGACACATAAAATGCCCAAGATAGTTATTGTCATCACTGCACCAGATTTGGCAGCTATAGAGTAAGGGGAAAGATCTGTGGTTTTCATTTCTAGGACACAAACATGGATATTTCTCTCTGTAGAGGGTGGCAGTGTTTTCTGTGCCTGTTGAGGATACACTTTGGTATTTCTGCATCTGGACTATTCCCCTAAAGAACGTGAATTGTACTGTGGAAATCCTGCTAGACTTATTTCCAAGTTCTGCAGGGCTCAGAGCACATCAAGAAAAACTTTTAAAGTCATGAGCCTCAAAGGACTGGCCGGAGTAAATGCTGTCTCTGTTTCTCCTAGGTAGTTGTCCTTTCAGTCATTTCATATGATATGCATAATTTAACAAGCAAGCTGACATATCCCTGCCATTCATTCCTCAGACTGCCCTAAGTTCTCTGTGGTGAGAGAGATAATGATAATAATGGATGGAAATTTTAGGTTATTCTTCTTCACATCCAGTGTTAAGACTGAAAGGAATTCAAAGGTGACCCTCAGTTCTCAAATCACACCAGGAATAGGACAATCAAATCAAAGGCTTGCAATTCCAATGTTATTTAGCCCAGCTTCCCCACTCAAGAGCATTGCTGGGAGCTTACCCCAGCCTCCTAGGCCCCCTTTCCGAATGTTCTGGGGTGACATGAGATGCCTGGGAGTGTAATGTGTGTGCAGGTGGGGTCACTTCTTGTCACCCACCAGTCCTCTACACTGCTCTCACAAATGCTGCTGAACCGTGACACTATTACTCTTATCCTGGCAGTGGTATTTCTCCAAAGCAAATAGAAGAATTTTTCCCAAGCTTGAATGGTCTGACCTTGAAGGGACTTCAGCCTTTTTTGAGTTTCTCAGAAGATAGCATCATTTTTACAATTTCATAGGAGCCTCTGACAAAAAATTTAAAACAAGAGCCTGGGGACTTGCCTGCAAGCTACTTGAATGACGATGACTGGTGGGAATCAGAAGCACCGTTCTCAGTCAACAACAAAAGGATGCCTCACCCAAGACATTTATTTTTTATGTTTTTTTGTTTTTTGCTTCTCATTGCACTTTTGTTTTTTTTTTAAACACCTTTATTGGAGTATAATTGCTTTACAGTGGTGTGTTAGCTTCTGCTTTATAACAAAGTGAATCAGCTATACATATACATATATCCCCATATCTACTCCCTCTTGGGTCTCCCTCCCACCCTCCCTATCCCACACCTTTGTGACCCCTCTGGTGGTCACAAAGCTGATCTCCCTGTGCTGTGCAGCTGCTTCCCACTAGCTATCTATTTTACATTTCATAGTGTATATATGTCCATGCCACTCTCTCACTTCATCCCAGCTTACCCTTTCCCCTCCCTATGTCCTCAAGTCCATTCTCTACATCTGCATCTTTATTCTTGTCCTGCCCTTAGGTTCTTCAGAACCTTTTTTTTTTAGATTCATATATGTATATATATATATATGTGTGTGTGTGTGTATATATATATATATATGTTAGCATACAATATTTAATGCAGCTCAATATCAAAAAAAAAAAACCCAATCCAAAAATGGGCAGAAGACCTAAATAGATATTTCTCCAAAGAAGATATACAGATTGCCAACAAACACATGAAAGGATGCTCAACATCACTAATCATTAGAGAAACGCAAATCAAAACTACAATGACGTATCGCCTCACACCAGTCAGAATGGCCAACATCAAAAAATCTGCAAACAATAAATGCTGGAGAGGGTGTGGAGAACCCTCTTGCACTGTTGGTGGGAATGTAAATTGATACAGTCACTATGGAGAACAGTATAGAGGTTCCTTAAAAAACTAGAAATAGAACTACCATATGACTCAGCAGTCCCACTACTGGGCATATACCCTGAGAAAACCATAATTCAAAAAGAGTCATGTACCACAAGACATTTGTTTTTAGAGTCTATTCTACCTCAGAGTGATTCATCCAGCCTCCAATATCCCAACTACCAAAACTGGTATATTTTCTCTCCCTGCTTTTCTTGAGATTCTTACTGTTAGTTCCAAAGTTCCCTTTGCTGATTTACTGAGAATGCCCTGAAAACTTTATGTAAATGTGTTCTTAGAAGTTAGGATCAATAGCCCTGTGATTCTAGAGGAATATGCAAATTAAGCTAATCTTGTAATGTTGGCCCTTGGTATTCTTGGGCTTCACATCTGTGGATGGTTATATTCATTGCACTGTGCCATTTTATATAAGGGACTTGAGGAGATTTTGTTATCCACAGGGACTCTTGGAAAAAATACCAAGGGACAACTGTGTTTAACTCCATGTGCACAAGAAATCCCCCACCACCATCTTACTAATTGGGAGGAAGCCTTTATAAATGGATGGATGCCCTCCACTCTGCCCCTAAGCTTCAGACATATCCCTTGCTATAAAGAGTGTGCAGAGTCACAGGACTGAGCTTTTCCTCTAGTAACTGAGGGATATTCATCCCTAGAACAGATGAGATAGTGAATTTTTAAAAAATGTTGTTAATGTGAATGCAGCATTATTAGAGTGCACTTTGAGTTTTAGATGGGTATTTTTCCTTTTGTTACCAAGGCTTTTCAAAAGATAAAATATACATATACTCTGTGGAGTATATGAAAGTTCAGTAAAATATGATAATGTTGCTTCACATGCTGTTCTCTTGGGTGTGATATCAGTAAGATGTTTTCCTCTGACAGTCTCTTATAATGGATGAAAATATTCCTTTTCATTGCATGCACAGTGCTGGTTTTGAGTCATATTATTGGAGTCATGTAATCTGCCTTTGAAATAGTGGTATTTGAAAAGCAAATTTAAAGCTTAGGACGTTTTTGCTTTATGTTCCTTGATGCCAATGTTAATAAACCTTTTTCTAGCTGCAAAGAAGAGAAATGACAGGCAAGTTTTTTTTGTTTTGTTTTTTAGTGGTTATACCATATGGGACACAGTAAATAAACTATGAAGGTAGCAGGATACATAGATAAAAAAGAACGTACTTGGACTCTGACAGTCCTTAAGCGAGTTACTTTATCTCCTTGAGCCTGTTTCCTGATCTATAAAGTGGAGTTAATATTAAAGAATTGTGGTGAAGATTCAAGATCAAGGTAGTTAAGTAGGAAGACGCTGGACTCACTTCCCCTCATGAACACATGAAAACTACAACTACATATAGAATGACTCTCAGTGAAATTGATATGAGAACTAACTGAACAAGTCTTCTACAACAAAGACTGTAGAGAAAGATCAACTTGGAGTCTGGTAGGAAGGGAGTAGAAGCAATCTGGCTGGGAACCACACCCCTAGTAGGTGGCACAGAAGAGGAGGGGAATATCAGAGGTTTAGGGACCCTCTCTGGGGAGAGAGGAGTTTAAGCTACATGTTAAGCACCCCAACCCTGGGATCCAACACTGGGAAGATAAGCCCCTTTAGCTGGTTTGAAAACCAATGGGGCTTACCAGAGGGCTGTAAAGAACTGAGACTCCACTCTTAAAGAGTGAGGTCATACTTGTTTACTCTCAGTCACAAAGCAGAGACAGCAGATTGTAAACAGCCTGGGACTCTGGTTAGTTTGGCAGGAATGTCCCAGCAGGGCTCTCAGTCTGCTCCAGGTTCCTGCTCTAGCCCCTCTTGCTCAAGTGTTGCTCCCTACTAAGGTGGAGGCTGTCATTGTCAACGAGAGTGTCCACACTTGATGGAACAGAGACTGCTTGGACCCTGGCCCTGCCTCTGGCCAGAGTGGAGGCAGCCATTGTCAATGCATGCTTTGGCACACACACTCAGAAGAGACTGAGACTAGCTCCATGGCAGAGACCACCATCACCAGGGAGCCATGTCCCTGTGCACTCTAGGAGGGAGCAAGGCTAACTCCAGGGTGGAGACCACATCTCTGGACATCCAGGAGGGGGCAGAGCCATCTCAGTGTTGTGGCACCAATCCCTCTGGCTCCCACGCAGCCTCTAACCAAGGCTCACACAACTGAGGGGGGCTGGAGTGAAACCAACACAAAAGTACACCCCCAAGCCCTCAGGCCCTGACCACATCCCAAATCAAGGCAGAGACTGCCATCATACCCAGGAGACACCCAACTCCCTCCCTTCTCCAACCCCTCAGGTTCTGCCCCCTCACCACCTATGAGGTGGTGACAGCCATTGAGCATAGGAGAAACCCTGTCTTGCAGCTGATTCTGATTCTAACCCCTCCAACTCCAGCCCTTCTTCCCACCCAAGAGGTTCTGCCAGAACACTCTGGGGGGAAGATGCTCTTCAAATCCAGCTCTTCCACCAAAGCCACTGAGCACACACAGACTGCATAGGGACATTCCCACACAAGGACATGTCCTCAAGACCAGAATAAGTATCTATTTCAACTAATTTCATAGAGAGGAAAAGTGAAATATAATGAGAAAACAGAGGACTATGTTTCAAACAAAAGAACAAGAAAAAAACACTTATTAAACAAAGGTAAGTAATTTGCCTGATAGAGTTCAAAGCAATAGTAATAAGAATGCTAATTGAACTGAGGGAAGAATAGTTGAAAACAGTCAGAATTTTAACAAACAAATAAAAAATAGTAAAAAAAGAACGAGTCATAACTGAATAAAACAATAACTGAAATGAAAAATACACTAGATGGACTTAACAGCAGATTAGGTGATACAGAACTTATAAGTGACCTGGAAGATAGAATGATGGAAATCAGCCAATCAGAACAGCAAACAGAAAAATAAAAAATAAAAATTTAGAATAATTTAAGGGACCACTGGGATAACATCAAGCATAATAACATTTGCATTATAGGGGTTCCAGAAGGAGAAAAGAGAAAATGCATTTGATAAAATTATGGCTGAAAACTTCACAAACCCAAAGAAGGAAAAAAATATCCAGGTACAGGAAGCACAGAGAGTACAAAACAAGGTGAACCCAAAGAGACCCACACCAAGACATTTTATAATTAAAATGGCAAAATTTAAGAAGAGAATTCTAAAGGCAACAATACATACAAGTGTGACAACAGTCACATACAAGTGAACCCCCATAAGGCTATCAGCTAATACTCCAGCAGAAACTTTACAGACCAGAAGGGGGTGGCATGATGTATATAAAGTGCTGAAAGGGAAAGCTGTACTACTTAGGATACTCTAACCAGTGAGGTTATCATTCAGAATTGAAGGAGAGATAAACAGTTTCTTAGAAAAGCAAGAACTCAGAGCATTTATCAGTATTTAACCACAATGTTAAAGGGTCTTCTTTAAGTTAAAAAAAAAAGGCTACAAAAAGAAATAAGAAATTATAGGAGGGGAAAAATCCCACTGGTAAAGACAAATATATAGTAAAGGCTGTGGATCAACCACTTAAATAAGCTAGTATAAAAGTTAAAAGACAAAAATTGTAAAAGCAACTGTAACAACAATAAACAGTTAAGGGATAGATATGAAGATGTAAAATATGACATCAAAAACACAAGATGTGAAGGGGCAGTAAAAAAAAATGTAAAGCTTTTAGAATGTGTTTGAACTTAAATGACTATTAGTTTAAAATAAGTAGATATAATTTTATGTCAACATATATGAACTTCATAGTAACTGCAAATCAAAGACCTATAACAGATATACAAAAACTAGTGAGAAAGGAGCACAAATATAACACTAAATAAAATCCTCAAACCACAATGGAAGACACTAAAAGAAGAAAAGAAAAGAACTACAAAAACAATCAGAAAACAAATAACAAAATTGCAATAAGTACATACCTTTCAATTATCACTTTAAATGTCAATGGACTAAATGCCACAATTAAAAGATATAGGGTCTCTGATTGGATAAAAAAGACTCAACTATATGCTGCCTACAAGAGACTCACTTCAGAGCTAAAGACACACAAAGACTGAAGGTAAGGGAATAGAAAAAGATAATCCATGCAAAGGGAAATGAAAAAAAAAGCTGGGGTAGCAACTTATATCAGACAAAGTAGACTTTAAAACAAAGTTTATAATAAAAGACAAAGAAGGGCATTATAGAATAATAAAGAGATCAATAGAAAAGTGGACATAAGGTTCTTAAACATATATGTACCTAATATAGGAGTACCTAAATATAAAAGCAAATATTAACAGACATAGAAGGAGAAATTGACAATAATACAATAATACTAGGGGGCTTTAACACCACACTTACATCAATGGACAGATAATCTAGACAGGACATCAATAAGGAAAGAGTAGCCTTAAATGACACATTAGACCAGTTGGATTGAACAGGACATTCCATCCGAAAACCACAGAATACACGTTCTTTTCAAGTGTACATAGAACGTTCTCCAGAATAGATCACATGTTAGGCCACAAAATGAGTCTCAACAAAGTTAAGAGGATAGAAATTTTTCTCAACCACAACGGTAAACTAGAAATCAATTACAGACAGAAAAAATGGGAAAAACACACACATGTGGAGACTAAACAACATGCTACTATAAACCAATGGATCAATGAAGAAATCAAAGAGGAAATCAGAAAATACTGTGAGACCAATGAAAATAAAAACATAACTTTTCGAAATCTATGGGACATAGCAAAAGTCATTCTCAGAGGGAAGATTATAATGATACAGGCCTACCTCAAGATGAGAAAAATCTCCAATAAACAACTTAACCTACTATCTAAAACAATTAGGACAATAAGAATAAGCAAAGACCAAAGTCAGCAGAAGGAAGGAAATAATGAAGATCGAAGAGGAAATATATAAAATAGAGACCAAAAAAATTTAAAATAGTAAAGGTCAATGAAACCAGGAGCTGGTGTTTTTGAAAGGTAAACAAAATTGGTAAACCTTTAGCCAGGCTCATCAAGAAGAGGACTCAAATAAACAAAATAATAAATGAAAGAAGAGAAATAACAACTGATTCCACAGAGATACAAAAATATGTTAGAGAAATATTATATGATATCACTTTTATGTGAAATCTAAAAAATACAAAAAAACTAGTGAATATAACAGAAAAGAAGCAGATTCACAGCCACAGAAAACAAACTACTGGTTACCAATGGGGAGAGAGAAGGGAGGAGGGGGACTATTGTGGTAGGGGTTTAAGAGGTACAAGCTATTATAAAATAAGCTATTAGGATATATTGTATAACATGGGGAATATAGCCAATATTTTATAATAACTATAAATGGAGAATAACCTTTAAAATTTTTGTAAGAGAATAATGTGAACAGTTATATGCCAGAAAATTGGACAACCTAGAAGAAATGGACAGATTTCTAGAATGATATGACCTGCCAAGACTGAATCAAGAAGAAACCAACATTAAAAACAAGTTAAAAAAAAAAAAACAGAAGAAATGAACAATTTGAACAGACCAATTACTAGTAATGAAACTGAATTTGTAATTTAAAAAATTTCCAGAAAACAAAAGTCCAAGACCAGAGAGCTTTGCAGGGGAATTCTACCAAAAATATAAAGAAGAGTTAATACTGACCGTTCTCAAACTATACCAAAAAGCTGAAGAGGAGGTAACACTGCCAAATTCATTCTATGAGACCACCATTATTCTAATACCAAACCGGACAAAGACACTACCACAAAAAGGAAATTACCGGCCAGTCCCCATGATGAATATGATGCAAAAATCCTCAACAAAATATTAACAAACTGAATTCAACAATACATAAGAAGGATAATACACCATGATCAAGAGGGCTCTATCCCAGGGATACATGGATGTTTTAATATCTGCAAATCAATCTTTGCGATACAACACATTAACAAAACAAATAATAAAAATCACATGATCATCTCAATAGATACCAAAAAAACATTTGACAAAATTCAACATCCATTCATGATAAAAACTCTCAACAAAGTAGTTATAGAGGGAAAATATCTGAACATAATAAAGGGCATTTATGAAAAACACACAGCTAACATCACACTCAATGGTAAAAAAACTGAAAGCTTTTCCTCTAAACTCAGAAAGAAGACCAGGATGCTCACTCTTGCCATTTCTATTTAATATAGTATTGTAAGTTCTAGCCACAGCAATCAGGTAAGAAAAAGCATCCAAATTGGAAGGAAAGAAGTAAAACTGTCACTATTTGCTGATGATGTGATACTATGTATAGAAAACCCTAATGTCTCAACCAAAAAACTATTAGAACTAAAAATGAATTCAGTAAAATTACAGGATGCAAGATTAGAACACAGAAATCTGTTTCTTTTCTATACACTAATAATAAACTAACAGAAAGAGAAAACAAGCAAAATATAATATTTACAATTACATCAAAAATACTAAAATATCTAGGAATAAACTTAACCAAGGAGGTGAAAGACCTACACTCTGAAAACTATAAAACATTAATGAAGGAAATAGAAGATGATACAAAGAAATGGAAGGATATCTTATGTTCATAGATTAGAAGAATTAATACTGTTAAAATGCCCATACTACCCAAAGCAATCAGCAGATTTCATGCAATCCCTATCAAAATACCCATGGAATTTTCCACTGAATTAAAACAAACAATCCGAAAATTTGTACAGAACCACAAAAGACCCTACACTGCCAAAATAATCTTGAGAAAAAAAGAACATAGTGCTCAAAGCAATCTACAGATTCAATGCAATCCCTATCAAACTACCACTGGTGTTTTTCACAGAACTAGAACAAAAAATTTCACAATTTGTATGGAAACACAAAAGACCCTCAATAGCCAAAGCAATCTTGAGAAAGAAAAACAGAGCTGGAGAAATCAGGCTCTTGGACTTCAGACAATAATACAAAGCTAGAGTAATCAAGACTGTGTGGTACTGGCATGAAAACAGGAATATAGATCAATGGAACAGGATAGAAATCCTAGAGATAAACCCACACACATATGATCACCTTATTTTTGATAAAGGAGGCAAAAATATATGATGGAGAAAGAGAGCCTCTTCAATAAGTGGTGCTGGGAAAACTGGACAGCTACATGTAAAAGAATGTAATTAGAACACTCCCTAAAACCATACACAAAAATAAACTCAAAATGGATTAAAGACCTAAATGTAAGGCCAGACACTATCAAACTCTTAGAGGAAAACATAGGCAGAACACTCTATGACATAAATCACAGCAAGATCCTTTTTGACCGACCTCCTAGAGAAATGGAAATAAATACAAAAATAAAGAAATGGAACCTAATGAAACTTAAAAGCTTTTGCACAGCAAAGGAAACCATAAACAAGATGAAAAGACAACCCTCAGAATGGGAGAAAATATTTGCAAATGAAGCAACTGACAAAGGATTAATCTCCAAAATTTACAAGCAGCTCATGCAGCTCAATATCAAAAAAACAAACAACCCAATCCAAAAATGGGCAGAAGACCTAAATAGACATTTCTCCAAAGAAGATATACAGATTGCCAACAAACACATGAAAGAATGCTCACCATTATTAATCATTAGAGAAATGCAAATCAAAACTACAATGAGATATCATCTCACACTGGTCAGAATGGCCATCATCAAAAAATCTACAAACAATAAATTCTGGAGAGGGTGTGGAGAAAAGGGACCACTCTTGCACTGTTGGTGGGAATGTGAATTGGTTCAGCCACTATGGAGAACAGTATGGAGGTTCCTTAAAAAACTAAAAATAGAACTAGCATACGACCCAGTAATCCCACTACTGGGCATCTACCCTGAGAAAACCATAATTCAAAAAGAGTCATGTACCACAATATTCATTGCAGCTCTATGTACAATAGCGAGGACATGGAAGCAACCTAAGTGTCCATCAACAGATGAATGGATAAAGAAGATGTGGCACATATATACAATGGAATATTACTCAGCCATGAAAAGAAACGAAACTGAGTTGTTTGTAGTGAGGTGGATGGACCTAGAGTCTGTCATACAGAGTGAAATAAGTCAGAAAGAGAAAAAGCAATACCATATGCTAACACATATATTTGAAATCTAAAAAGAAAAAGATCATGAAGAACCTAGGGGCAAGACATGAGTAAAGATGCAGACCTACTAGAGAATAGACTTGAGGACATGGGGAAGGGGAAGGGAAAGCTGGGACAAAGTGAGAGAGTGGCATGGACATATATACACTGCCAAATGTAAAATAGTGGGAAGCAGCCACATAGCACAGGGAGACCAGATTGGTGCTTTGTGACCACCTAGAGGGGTGGAATATGGAGGGGGGTGGGTGGTGGCGGGAAGACGCAAGAGGGAAGAGATATGGGGACATATGTATATGTATAACTGATTCACTTTTATAAAGCAGAAACTAATACACTACTGTAAAGCAATTATACTCCAATAAAGATGTTAAAAAAAAAAAGACCATAGTGGAGATATCATGCTACCTGTCTTCAGACCATACTAGAAAACTATAATAATTAAAACAGTATGTTATTGGTACAAAACAGACACATAGATCAGTGGAACAGACACATAGAGAGCACAGAAATAAACCCACACACATATGGTCAATTGATCTACAACAATGGAGGCAAAAATATACAATAAGGAAGACAGTCTTTTCAATAAGTGGTGTTGGGAAAACAGGACAGCTACATGTAAAAGGGTGAAATTAGAACATTTTCTCACATCATATAAAAAAATTATCTCAAAATGGATTAAAGACCTAAATGTATGACCAGAAAACATAAAACTCCTAGAAGAAAACATAGGCAGTACACTCTTTAACATAGGTCTTAGCAATATTTTTTTTAGATCTGTCTCCTCAGGCAAGGGAAGCAAAAGCAAAGATAAACAATTGGGATGTAATTAAAAGCTTTGCAGAGTAAAGGAAACCATCAACAAAATGAAAGACAACCTACTGAATAGGAGATGATATTTGCAAGTGATATGTCTGATAAGGGATATATCTTTATCCAAATAAAGAGTTCATGTAACTCAATATCAAAAAAAACCAAACAACCCAATTAAAAAGTGGGCAGAAGACCTGAATAGAATTTTTTTTCAAAGAAGACATACAGATGGCTAACAGGCACATGAAAATATGCTCAACATCACTAATCATCATGGAAATGCAAATCAGAACCACAATGAGATATCATCTCACACCTGTCAGAATGGCTACTGACAAAAAGAATACAAATAATAAATGTTGATTAGGATGTGGAGAAAAAGGAACTCTAATCCATTGTTGTAGGAATATGTGTTGGTACAGTCACTGTGGAAAACAGTATGGGATTCCTCAAAAAATTAAAACTAGAACTACCATGTGATTTTTTTTTTTTTTTTTACCATGTGATTTAACAATTCCACTCCTGGGTATAATGTCTGAAGAAAATGAAAACACTAATTCAAAAAGATATATATGCAGTCCAATGTTCACAGCAGCATTATTTACAATAGCCAAAATAGAAGCCTAAGTGTCCATTAACAGATGAATAGATAAAGATGTGGTGTGTATATATATACATCAGCCTTAAAAAGAATGAAATTTTGCCATTTGCAACAACATGGATGAACTTGGAGTGTATTATGCTTAGTGAAGTAAGTCAGACAGAGAAAGACAAATACTATATGCTTTCACTTATATATGGAATCTGAAAAATAAAACAAATGAATGACTATAACAAAACAGAAACAGACTCATAGATACAGAGAACAAAGTTGCAGTTACCAGAAGGGATAGAGATAGGGGAGGGGAAAGGTAGGGTAAGGAGATTAAGAGGTCCAAACAACTACTTATTTTATTAAATAAGATAAAAAGATATAATGTACAGCATGGGGAATATGTTGTACTCATGAATCTAATGTAACTTTATAAATCAACTATATTTCAATTTTTTTTAAAAAAAGAATTTTGGTGAGGCTCATAGTTTATTGGAATCATCCCATTATTGCGCCTAGTATTTACATAGTGTTTCCATAATTTAATTTTAATTTAACAGAGAAATAACTGACCCTGGAAATTATTTCAGTAGAGGCTACCAGTGTAATAATATGCTCATGATTTAAAGTGAATGTTATTTATGCCATCAGTGTTACTGTACATTTTAGTCCACCAAAGAGATAAAAGATACTACCTATAACATGGTGAAATACATGGTAAATTACAAGCTTTGTGATGTAAGGGAGGAAAAAAATGTATATCTTTTTCCTTATGTCTTCCTAGGTTCTCCAGCAGGGGCCTTATAAGTTAGATTGACAGAAGATAGATTAACAAGACAAAAACAGACAGAAGCTTATTAACATGTGTGGAGCCTTTTAACACTTAGGAGTAGCCAGAATTGAGTAACTCAAAGGGGTGGTTAGAATTTGGAGTCTATATAACTTACCTAGTAGGGAAAAGAGAGGGGGAGAAAGGGAACTTATGGAAAAGCAAATGACTTGGGAAGGATAAATGGGCCCTTAGGATAATAGATGGGAGATATGGTAGTTTGTGACAGTGGTCTGTCTGGGTATGGTGCTGCCGCAAAGAGAAGATTAGGATTCTATGGGGTTACAACAATTGAGTTCTTTGGGGAGACTCTGCTTTTTGGCAGTTAAGAGATTTCAGGAACTCAAATGCATTCAGCTTAAAATAATTCTTATGTCAAAGTGGCATATTTTGAGTTGGCATGACCTGGTCCCCATCAATGATATCTATACTTTTTAATCTTAATGAAGTTCAGTCCTCATTTATTGTACAATCTGGCATATAATTTAACCATGTCTGGTGGTCTGCCTGCTTATCCCTGAGGCCACATATTATTTGGTTCATAGAAGGTGCCCAGTAAGTACACATTGAAAATTTTGGTTGGTGCTTGATTAATGTTTATTGTATTTAATTTGGTCTAGGATGACCAAAGTAGGTTAAATAAGAGTATCCAGAAATGTGGTTGTTATTGTAACTCCTATGGTTACCTCCAGAAAAAGACAAGTAGATAATTCAGAATTTTACTGATTGAACAAAATAATATCAATCATATCAAATGATTAGTGCTTAGCAGTAGACCAGCCAGACTTCCACTTGAGTTTCCAAACTCCTTTTGGTAGCTCATTACTATTTCATCCCAATCTTTTGAGTTCCTTCTGGATTGTTGGTTTGCATCATTCTAACCAGCAGTCTCAATTCAGTCCCCATTCATGCATGATATACATAGTGTTTGTTGCAATACACAGGGTTCACATAAGATGTCAACTAATGTATCTGGTAATGCTAGGCATAATGAATCACATCCTCTATTATTCACTTGCTTCAATTTTTTCACAATACTTTCCTGGGTCCCTAACTGTCCCAGGATCTGTTCATTGTCCACCAAACAGCAGATAAATCTACTGAAAACTCTATATGCCATATATTGGAATAAACATCAGAGCTCCTATAAGTTACTCATTAAATTTGAATATGCAAATAATATCCCTGATCATTTCTCTCACTTAATCTTCAGAACAACTTTGTGAAGTAGTCAAGGCAGGGTATTGGCAGGTTATTGCCACAATAATGCTATTTAACAAGTAACTACAAAATCTTGGTGATATAAAACATAAGCATGTGCTTCTTGCTCATTGGTCTTCAGGTCTGCTGGAGCAGGCCTCATTCAAGCTTCAAGTTAAGGTCAGATATGTTCTATGGCCCAGGCTGAGAGGGGAGCAACTACCTAGAAACGGTCCTTTTGGTTGAGATCAAAAGTTTTCAGGAGGGCAAGTAAAGCATATAATGCCACATAAGCCTTAGGGGCAAAACTAGCCCACTGTCACTTCCACCCATATTCCATTGGCCATGTTTGCATGTCCATCTGTAGCTTCCAACAAATTTTCTCCACTACCTAGGTTGCCTTTGAGAAAATTTCACATAAAACAATCCAAAGTTAACAAAGTGATAAATTGAAAGACCACAACTTACAGACCAAAAATTTTCCCCTTGCTCTAATCACAAATGTCTTTAAGATTCATTTAGCTTTTCAAAACTCAAATTTATGAGAAATTCAGCAGAAATATCTACCCTTAAATTGCTGCTGGTGTTTTGTAAAGGACACTGTGTCACTGGGTCTTCCTAAAGGAAGCCCTAGGTAAGAAATTCCTTTAATATTAAGTGCTAGGAAAAACCTTGCTTCCTCTGTACAATTGATGTGCTTTTTTCCTGCATGAGAATTGTGTGACTGTGTGGTTCATTTCCCTTTGAGTGTCAAGATTTTCAGAGCCAAGTTTTCACCTGTAATAAAATTAGTGGGACTTTATAACCCACTAAATTCCTCTCTGGATCCTGCTGTTCTATTCCAATTTTTTTTACTTGCTTTGACTCTTTGGTTATATGTAAGGTTATATACATTTATTTCTGTAAGCCATGTTAAGTCTTTTGTGGAATGAGGCAAGATAGAAGGAAGAATAAAACAGATAATAAAATAAAGCTTTGCACTGTCAAGTGTACCTAATTAAGAAGAGGGAAATCAGCTGGTCTGTTTTTCTGCTTTCTAGTTTTATTAATTACCATTGGTAGAAAGATATTTTGTTTATAATCAAAATTAAACTAAAACTTTGGAGATTAAGTTTTCTAAAAGAGCTTAAGGGTAGCATCAAAGGGGATTCAGTGCATTGTCTCTAAGGCTCCCCTCTGACACTATCCCCTCCCTAAGCCTCTCTTCTCCCCACCCTCCAGCCTGAACCCACAAAAGGATGTGAGCTTTTCTTTCTCCTGTTAATTTTTGTCACCCTGCTTCTGACTGCTGGGTCTGGTTTAAATAGCTTCAGTCACCAGGAATTGAAAAGAAGACATAACAGATATAAGCAGGAGGAGATGGATTAAGCAAAACAGTGCAACATTTTACTACATGTCTACAATTTCAAAAATTAAAGTGGAAAATATTCCCAGTTGCATACAGAGTGGAAGAAGGTGCAGTAGCTTCAAAGACTCAGTGCAGTTAAAATAGAGGAGGGGACTATGAGTTGGCCTGCAGGCTGTTGAGGAGAGGGATCTTTCTTACCACTCTTTTTACCTACTGCAGTTAATATCAATGAGATGAGCACATTGCACAAGACTGAATTCTGTAAATCTCAGAGGTTCTGAATAGTCTCCTCAGAGAAGAGGATGCTTTTTCTGGGAAATCAAATTATAAAAATCTGAGCCTCCAGTTGACTATTAAATAAAAAACTATCAAAAGAACATCTGTAGAAGGTTCCCTGAAATGGGCTCTTTGTCCTTTGAATGGATGACTGGAAATTGACAGGTTCAGTCTCATCTCAACACTGTCATTTGTTCTTTATAAAAGGTGTGGCTTTTCATTTCTAGTATTTTGCATGCTTCTGAAGTGTCTTCCCATGTCTCAAAATAACTCAATAGAAAGAACAGAGGACACAATGTTTACCTCTTTTCAAACTGGTAGTGTTTACCTCTGAATTTCACCTGCTTTGTGTGGTTTTCAATCCCAGAAATCATGATAGGAAGCTCTATACTCAGTCTGGAGATAAATAGTAACTAATTCTGAAGGCCTGACCTCTAGTTCCAGAGAAGCTCGAACTACCTTCACTATAATTTTGCAAAACAGATTTTGTCTTGTTTTGTTTTTAACAGAGGCCAGGAAAGAGCTATCTCAGTACACCTTTTACCTTCTGTCTCACCTGTTACTAGGAAATGGCTACACATATATACTGATAGTAGAAAAGACAGCATGGCTGCTCTGAAAAGTTGTGTGTGCTTGTGCATGCTTTCACTTGAGTTATGGTCTTCCCTGAAATATAATGGAAGCTGTATCTCTGGCTTTTTCAGAGAACCAGATGAAGTCAAGTCAAAAAATTGGTTATGAAAGCCAAGGGCATTTTATTCAGTGAGAGTAGTCTATTTCACTAATGTCCTTGCATCAATATCAGATTAACATAATCAGAGTTTGATTCTCTCTGCATTTGGACAGATGTCACAGGACATAGCTTTCCTAGTGATTTGGTAAAGTAGACTACTAAACACATCACTGGAATATGAGCTGTGATTCTGTGAGTTTTAATCCAGTGGATGCGACAGTAGTCATTTGGAAGATACAGCATCATTCTTTAACCAAATTGGCTTTTTATTTAGTAACTGAATTCGTATTTCTCAAATAGTCTGGAATGAAGATTTCCAATATACTCAACTACTTCTATTGGCTACCTCCCATTTTATTTTGTTGTAGAGCTAGGTAATACCAAAAGTGTCTAAAGTGGAAGTCAAGAAAAGTTGAATACTCTCAGAGGAAAATTCAGTTTCCTGACAAAATCTAATCTAGCAGCCAGGAGCTGTCAACATGATAAATATTCTAGTCTTTAATATTGGTTTACTTAGCAGGCCAGAAGAAAAGGAGAAATTAATTACATACTCAAAATTTGTTAATATGGTGTTGTTTGACTTTAAGCGACAGAGGCCAGGGAAATTCAAAGTTAAGATAGAAACCTCTCAAGCTGAGCTTGGGTCTGGACTCTCCAGGGGCCTTCTGATGTGTCGATGCCATCTAAGTAATTACACTGCCACACATGAGCTCTTCCAGGTTCTACATTTGTGAGGATGAGTTCTTTCGATTAATCCCTGTGCTTAGCTGCCTGTAAGTCTCATCTGGTGTCAGGTGCATGCAGAAGCAAGGGCAGTGTTTCAAATTGAACTTGATCTCAAGGTTATTAGTTAGAAATGCCTTCATGGTAGTGTCTGTGAGGCAGACAGCACTGGCTTTAAAATCTTGTAGAACTGGATCTGATACCAGTTCTACCACTTTATAATTAATTTGGCAACTATCTATTGAACACCTACTCTGTTCCAGGTACTGTTCTAGGCTCTGTACATATAGCTGAAAACCAGACAGATAAGGTTCCAGCACTGGTGGAGTTTACTTTTTAATGGAGGTATTGCAGGTCAGGTTCCCCAAGAAAGGACTCTGAGATGGACATTGGTGTGCAAAAGTTTATGTGAGAGGGATTGCAAGCTTAACTCTTATGTGGGAAAGGAAGGAAGAAAGAATGAGTAGAGGGAGAAGGTGGCCTGTGATGCAGTCTCAACAAAGGATGAAGGTGACCACATGGTGAGCTCTGAAGCTGGGATGGCCCTTCAGAATGGCCCCCCACTAAAGTGAGGGAGCTCTCACCTTTAGTCCAGTACATAACCAGTGGATGTGAGGGCTACCTGTGAAGGGAGCATGACCTTGGACAGGAGGCTCTTACCAGTTAAAAGCAGTTCTGGCAGTTGAGGATTCCCAGTAGCTGTACTCACAGCAGTTGTGGGTGTACAAAAAGTGTATATATGAAGGCAGGGCAGCTAGAAAGGAATGGGGATCAAAATAAGCTTTGTTTTAAGACAGGAGAAATTAGGACATATTTGTATGTTGATGGGAATAATCCAATTCACTTGTAATGTTAAGGAAAGATAAGTTACCTGTAGGTTTCAAGTCCTCCTTTAAGCAAGAGAAGGGGAGATCCAGTGTGAAAAATGAGATGCTGTCCATCAGTAGATAAAGGGCTAACTCAGTCCCATAGCTGGAGGGATGAGAAGGCTCTGGGTGTGGATGGAGCTGGGGGAGAATTCAGGGTTAGGGGAAGACGAAGTAGCTCTATATCTAATTGCTTTGCGTTATCAGTCAAATAATCAAGGGTATAAACTGAAAGTGAAAATGGGAATGGGAAATTTGAGGAGGGTGAGGAGAAGATATAAAATAGATATCCCTGAATATGTGATTGTGAATTGACCAAAGCAATATAATAGGGTTTCCACAGAGTGCTGAAGGCACACTGAGAGTTATGGTTACAAATGAAAATATAGCTGTATGTTTTTATCCAAATTCATTCGAGTTGGGGCAGGAACAAGGTAGACAGAGATCTAGTTCCAATTAACTATAGGGTGGGCCACGTGAGTGTGATAAAAGGAAAGAGGAGCAAAGGAATTAAGTTATGGGAAATGCACTGATTGTGGTGATGGACCATAGATTCTAGGTAAGTAAGAAGAGAAGCCAAGGAGTGCTAGAAATGCTACTTTCTAGCTGTGTAAGCCTTTGATTCCTTTGGCCAAAAAGGAAAGCGAAGTCCGCCCAACTAAACCAAGGGTCATTGAGACCTTACTCTGTGCCCCACGAGTTTAAATACATTCTTAATTAATTCTCACAAAAAGCCTGAGAGGTTGAGAGGAATTATCCCCCCTTGAGACCTGGTGTGAACTATTTACCCAAATATTTCTAACTCCATATCTAAGCTCCATTTTCTAATTCTGTAGTTGTCTCAATGCCACAGGGGAGAGTCAATTGCATTCGCTGGGGGACTGATGAATATCTTCTTATTTCCAACCTTAGAGCAAATCTTTAACCCTTACTTACCTTAATGGGGAGAATATAGAGAACTTACTTGCATCTTTGATTGCTGAGATTCTTCTGTTTCTCATAATTATCTATCACGCTGAACATAGGAGCAAACGAAACAGTCTTCTTAGAAGATTGGGAATATGTAAATATTACTTTTTAATGTTTTTAAATCTCTATGAGTAATGTGAAGTTTAGGGGAATTAAGTAATTCATTCAAGCATATTCAACTAGAAGGTGGAAGAACCAGGATCTGAAACCAGCTCTGAACAGGCAGAGAACTCCAAATCCATGTGGTTTATATTACATTCACTGCCTCCTATAGCCATGAGAAGTGGAAGGAGCCTAGGATAGAGGCCTGGTCATTAAGCCTGCCAATAGTAGAAGCAAAGAGGGGTTGGGGGTTAGAGAAGGCATTAACTGTCAGGCAAGCACTTAGTAAATAAGGAAACTGAGATAGAACTTGCTTCATGTATATATTAGAGACGCCAAAAGTACATTTTTTTTACATTCATTGCTATTTTATTTTAATTTTTATTGGAGTATAGTTGATTTACAATGTTATGTTAGTTTCAGATGAACAGCAAAGGGAATCAGTTATATATATATGTGTATATATATCTCCAGACTTTCTTAGATTCTTTCCCCATATAGGTTATTATAGAGTTTTGAATAGAGTTCCCTGTGCTATACAGTAGGTCCTTATTAGTTATCTATTTTATATATAGTAGTGTGCATGTGTCGATCCTAATCTCCCAACTTATCCCCCCCTTTCCTTCTGATAACCATGGTTGTTTTCTACATCTGTGACTCTATTTCTGTTTGTAAATAAGTTCATTTGTACCATTTCATACATTCCACATATAAGCGATATCATACGATATTTGTCTATCTCAGCCTGACTTACTTCACTCAGTATGACAATCTCTAGGCCCATCCATGTTGCTGCAAGCGGCATTATTTCATTCCTTTTTAGCACTGAGCAATATTCCATTGTATATACGTACCACATCTTCTTTATCCATTCTTCTGTTGAGGAACATTTAGGTTGCTTTCATGTCTTGGCTATTGTAAATAGTGTTGCAATGAATATTGGGGTGTATGTATCTTTTCAAATTACAGTTTTCTCTGGATATATGCCCAAGAGTGGGATTGCTGGATCATATGGTAGCCCTATTCTTAGGTATTTGTTTTGTTTTGTTTTTTTGCGGTACGCGGGCCTCTCACTGTTGTGGCCTCTCCCGTTGCAGAGCACAGGCTCCGGACGCGCAGACTCAGCGGCCATGGCTCACGGGCCTAGCCGCTCCATGGCATGTGGGATCTTCCCAGGCCGGGGCATGAACCCATGTCCCCTGCATCCGCAGGCAGACTGTCGACCACCGCACCACCAGGGAAGCCCCCTATTCTTAGTTTTTTAAGGAACCTCCATAATGTTCTCCATAGTGACCGTACCAATTTACATTCCCACAAACAGTGTAGTAGGGTTATCTTTTCTCCACACCCTCTCCAGCATTTATTATCTGCAGACTTTTTTTATGATGGCCATTCTGACTGGTGTGAGATGCTACCTCATTATTTGCATTTCTCTAATAATTAGTGATGGTGAGCATCTTTTCACGTGCCTGTTGGCTATCCGTATGTCTTCTTTGGAGAAATATCTATTTAGGTATCCTGCCCATTTCTGGATTTGGTTGTTGGTTTGTTTGATTGTTTTTTTTTTTTTTTCATATTGAGCTACATGAATTGTTTGTGCATTTTTGGAGATTAATCCCTTGTTTGTTTCTTTATTTGCAAATATTTTCTCCCATTCTGAGGGTTGTGTTTTTGTTTTGTTGATGGTTTCCTTTGTTGTGCAAAAGCTTTTAAGCTTAATCAGGTCCCATTTGTTTATTTTTGTTTTTATTTTCATTACTCTAGGAGGTGGCTCAAAAAAGATCTTGCTGCAATTTATGTCAGAGAGTGTTCTGCCTATGTTTTCCTCTAAGAGTTTTATAGTGTCTGGGTGTCTGGCCTTACATTTAGATCTTAAATCCATGTTAAGTTTATTTTTGTGTATGGTGTTAAGGAGTGTTCTAATTTAATTCTTTTGCATGTTCTTTTGCATGTCCAGTTTCCCCAGAACCACTTACAGAAGAGACTACTGTTTCTCCATACTTTGTCATAGATTAGGTGACCATAGTTTCATGGGTTTACCTCTGGACTCTCTATCCTGTTCCATTGATCTATATTTCTGTTTTTGTGCCAGTATCAAACTGTTTTGATTATTGTAGCTTTATAGTATAGTCTGAAGTCAGGGAGCATGATTCCTCCAGCTCCATTTTCTTTCTCAAGATTGCTTTGGCTATTCGGGGTATTTTGTGTTTCCATACAAATTGTACAAATTTTTGTCCTAATTCTGTGAAAAATGTCATTGGTCATTTGATAGGGATTGCATTGAATCTGTAGATTGCTTTGGGTAGTATAGTCGTTTTGACAATATTCATTCTTCCAATCCAAGAACATGGTATATCTCTCCATCTGCTTGTGTTGTCTTTGATTTCTTTCATCAGCATCTTGTAGTTTTCTGAGTACAAGTCTTTTGTCTCCTTAGGTAGGTTTATTCCTAGGTATTTTATTCTTTTTCATGCAATAGTAAATGGGACTGTTTCTTTAATTTCTCTTTCGGATCTTTCATTGTTAGTGTATAGGAATGCAAGAGATTTTCTGTGTAAATGGGCTCTAGTTGTTTTCTGGTGGTATCTTTAAGATTTCCTATGTATAGTATCATGTCATCTGCAAACAATGACAGTTTTACTTCTTCTTTCCAATTTGGATTGTTTTATTTCTTTTTCTTTTCTGATTGCTGTGGATAGGACTTCCAAAACTATGTTGAATAAAAGTGGTGATCGTGGACATCCTTGTTTTGTTCCTGATCTTGGAGGAAATGCTTTCAGTTTTTCACCATTGAGAATGATGTTTGCCATTGGTTTGTAGTATATGGCCTTTATTATGTTGAGGTAGATTCCCTCTATGCCCACTTTCTGGAGTTTTTTTTTTTTTTTTTTATCATAAATGGGTGTTGAATTTTGTCAAAAGCTCTGTCTGCATCTATTGATATGATCATGTGATTTTTATGCTTCAATTTGTTACTATGGTGTATAACATTGATTGATTTGCACATAATTGAAGAATCCTTGAATCCCTGGGATAAATCCCACTTGATCACAGTGTATGATCCTTTTAAAGTGTTGTTGGATTTGGTTTGCTAACATTTTGTTGAGGATTTTTGCATATATGTTCATCAGTGATATAGGCCTGTTTTGTGATATCTTTGTCTGGTTTTGGTGTCAGGGTGATTGTGGCCTCGTAGAATGAGCTTGGGGGTGTTCCTTCCTCTGCAATGTTTTGGAAGAGTTTCAGAAGTCTAGGTGTTAACTCTTCTCTAAATGCTTAAGAGAATTTGCCTGTGAAACCATCTGGTCTGGGACTTTTGTTTCTTGGAAGTTTTTTAATCACAGTTTCAATTTCAGTACTTGTGATTGGTCTGTTCATATTTTCTGTTTTTTCCTGGTTCAGTGTTGTAGGGTTGTACCTTTCTAAGAATTTGTCCATTTCTTCTAGGTTGTCCATTTTTTTGCTGTATAGTTGCTTGTCATAGTCTCTTATTATCCTTTGTATTTCTTTCTTATTTTTGGAATTTTATTTTATTTTTTTACAGCACATTCTTATTAGTTATCTATTTTATACATATTAGTGCATATATGTTAACCCCAATCTCAAATTCATCCCATCACACCACTCCTCCCACCACTTTCCTTCTTGGTGTCCATATGTTTGTTCTCTACATCTGTGTCTCTATTTCTGTCCTGCAAACTAGTTCATCTGTACCATTATTCTAGGTTCCACATATATGCGTGAATATATGATATTTGTTTTTCTCTTTCTGACTTCACTCTGTATGACAGTCTCTAGATCCATCCATATCTCTACAAATGACCCAATTTCATTCCTTTTATGGCTGAGTAATATTCCATTGTATATATGTACCACATCTTCTTTATCCATTCATCTGTCAATGGGCATTTAGGTTTCTTCTATGACCTGGCTATTGTAAATAGTGCTGCAATGAACATTGGGGTGCATGTGTCTTTTTGAATTATTGTTTTCTTTGGGTATATGCTCAGTAGTGGGATTGCTGGGTCACATGGTAATTCTATTTTTAGTTTTTTAAAGATCCTCCATACTGTTCTCCATAGTGGCTGTATCAATTTACATTCCCACCAACAGTGCAAGAGGGTTCCCTTTTCTCCACACTCTCTCCAGCATTTGTTGTTTGTAGATTTTCTGATGCATCCTTTGTATTTCTGTAGTGTCAGTTGTAACTTCTCCTTTTTTGTTTCTAATTTTATTGATTTCAGTCCTCTCCCTTTTTTTGTGTGATGAATCTGGCTAAAGGTTTATTAATTTTGTTTATCTTCTCAAAGAACCAGCTTTTAATTTCTTTTAATTGATCTTTGCTATTGTTTTTGTCATCTCTATTTCATTTATTTCTGCTCTATCTTTATGATTTTATTCTTTCTACTAACTTTGGATTTTGTTGTTCTTCTTTCTCTAGTTGCTTTAGGTTTTAGGTTAGTTTGGTTATCTGAGATTTTTCTTGTTTCCTGAGGTAAGACTGTATTGCTATAAACTTCCCTCTTAGAATTGCTTTTTCTGTATCACATAGGGTTTGGATCATTGTGTTTTCTTTTCATTTGTCTCTAGGTAGTTTTTGATTTCCTCTTTCATTTCTTCAGTGATCCATTGATTGTATAGTAACATATTGTTTAGACTCCATGTGTTTGTATTTTTTACAGTTTTTCTTCCTTTAATTTATTTTTAATTTCTTAACATTGTGGTCAGAAAAGATGCTGGATAGGATTTCAATTTTCCTGAATTTACTGAGGCTTGATTTGTGACGCAAGACGTGATCTATCCTGGAGAATGTCACATTTTCAGTTGAGAAGGAGGTTTATTCTGCTGCTTTTGGGTGGAATGTCCTATAAATATCAATTAGGTTACCTGATCTAATGTGTCATTTGAGGCTTGTGTTTCCCTATTAATTTTCTGTCTGGATGATCTATCCATTGGTGTAAATAGGGTGTTAAAGTCCCCCACTAGTATTGTTTGAGTGTTGATTTGCATTTTATGGCTTTTACCATTTGCCTTATATATTGAGGTGCTCCTATGTTGGGTGTATATATGTTTAAAATTGTTATATCTTCTTCTTGGATTGATCACTTGATCATTATGTAGTGTCCTTCCTTGTCTCTTATAGCAGTCTTTCTTTTAAAGTCTGTTTTGTCTGATATGAGTGTTGTTACTCCAGCTTTCTTTTGATTTCCGTTTTCATGGAATATCTTTCTCCATCTGCTCACTTTCAGTCTGTATGTATCCTTCAGTCTGAAGATGATCTCTTGTAGACAGCATATATGTGGGTCTTGTTTTTGTATCTATTCAGACAGTCCATGTCTTTTGGTTGGAGCATTTAATCCATTTACATTTAAGGTCGTTATTGGTATGTATGTTCTTATTGTCATTTTCTTAATTGTTTTGAGTTTGTTTTTGTAGGTCTTTTTTCCTCCCTTCCTTTTTTGTTCTCTTGTGATTTGATGACCATCTTTAGTGTTGTGTTTGGGTTGATTTTACTTTTTTGTGTGTATATCTATTGTATCTATTGTAATTTTGTATCTATTGTAGTTTGTAGTATCTATTGTAGTTTTTTGTTTGCATTTCCCATGATGTTTTGATATAGCCGTGTATATATATAATATATATATATATATATATATATTATATATATATATATAATATATATACAAGGTTGTTTTAAGTTGCTGGTCTCAATTTCAAATGCAATTCCCATTTCCTGCATTTCTACTCTACTCTCCTCATGGTTGCTGGGTTTGATATCATATCCGTGTATGGATGACTTCCTGCTTAAACTGTATATTTGCTTTTACCAGTGTTTTTCCAGTTTCTGATTTTATTGTTTCTAGTTGTGACCTCTTTTTTCCCCACCTAGAGAAGTTCCTTTAGCATTTGATTCAAAGCTCATTTGGGGCTTCCCTGGTGGCGCAGTGGTTGAGAGTCCACCTGCCGATGCAGAGGACGTGGGTTCGTGCCCCAGTCCGGGAGGATCCCACATGCCGCGAAGCGGCTGGGTCCGTGAGCCATGGCTGCTGAGCCTGCATGTCTGGAGCCTGTGCTCTGCAGCGGGAGAGGCCACAACAGTGAGAGGCCCGTGTACCACAAAACAGAAACAAAAACAAAGCTCATTTGGTGGTACTGAATTCTCTTAGCTTTTGCTTGTCTGTAAAGCTTTTGATTTCTCCATGAAATCTGAATGAGAGCCTTGCTGGGTAGAGTATTCTTGGTTGTAGGTTTTTCCCTTTCATTACTTGAAATATATTATGCAACTCCATTCTGGCCTTCAAAGTTTCAGCTAAAAAAATCATCCAATAACCTTATGGCTATTCCCTTATATGTTGCTTTCCCAATTTGTTTTTAATATTTTTTCTTTGTATTTAATTTTTGTTAGTTTGATTAATATATGTCTCGGCATATTCCTCCTTCAGTTTATCCTGTATGGAACTCTGCACTTCCTGGACTTGGGTGAATATTTCCTATCTCCTGTTAGGGAAGTTTTCAACTCTAATCTCTTCAAATAATTTCTGAGGGCCTTTCTCTTTCTCTTCCTCTAATGAGACCCCTTTAATGCAAATGTTGCTGCACTTAATGTTGTCCCAGAGGTCTCTGAGACTGTCCTCATTTCTTTTCATTCTTTTTTCTTTATTCTGTTCCCTGGAAGTGATTTCCACCATTGTATCTTCCAGCTCACTTATCCATTCTTCTGCCTCAGTTATTCTGCAATTAATTCCTTCTAGTGTATTTTTCATTTCAGTTATTTTATTGTTCATCTTTGTTTGTTTGTTCCTTAGTTCATCTAGGTCTTTGTTAAGCATTTCTTGTATCTTCTCAATCTGAGCCTTCATTCTTTTTCTGAGATTTTGAATCATCTTTACTATCATTACTCTGAATTCTTTTTCAGGCAGATTGCCTATCTCCTCTTCATTTAGTTGTTCTTGTGGGCTTTTATCTTGCTCCTTCATATCAACATATTTCTCTGTCATCTCATTTTGTCTAACTTACTGTGTTTGTGGTCTCCTTTCTGCAGGCTGCAGGATCATAGTTCCTCCTGCTTCAGGTGTCTACTCCCTGGTGGGTAAGGTTGGTCCAGGGACTTGTGCAGTCTTCCTGGTGGGAGGGACTGGTGCCTACCCTCTGGTGGGTGGAGCTGGTCTTGTTCCTCTGGTGGGCAGGGCCATGTCAAGTGGTGTTTTTTGGGCTGTCTGTGAGATTATTCTGACTTTAGGCAGCTTGTCTGTTGATGGGTGGGGCTGTGTTCCTGTCTTGCTGGTTGTTTGGCCTGAGGCTTTCCAGCAATGGAGCCTGCAGGCTGTTGGGTGGGGTCAGGTCTTGGGTGCTGAAATGGGGACCTCCAGGAGAGCCCAAACTGATTAATATTCCCTGGGACCTCTGCCACCTGTCCCTTTGAACCCACAGTGAGCTACAGCCAACCCCTGCCTCCCCAGGAGAACCTCTAATACCTCTAGGTATGTCTAGCCCAGGTTCCTATAGAGCTACTGCTTTGTGCTGGATCCCAGTGCATGTGAGACCTTGTGTGAGCCCTGCAAGGTGGTGTCTCTGTTTCCCCCAGCTCTGTGGAGCTCCTGCACTCAAGCTCACTGGCCTTGAAGGCTAAATGCTCTGGAGGTTCTCCTTCCTGATGCCAGACCCTCAGACTGTCTTGGAGGTCTATTTTTATGTGGGAACATCTGTGTGTAGCCTGGATGGGTTTAATTATATTTTTTTCTTTTTTTTTTTTTTGTTTGGTGTGAAGGCTGTTTTTATTTTGGATGATTGCCACCTCTTTCCTCCATGTATGCTGGCCATTATCCCTTTGATTGGGGGTTTGACTGGTGTTGTGGTGACCACAGCCTAAACTGGATATTGAGCAGGACCTCCCCTTTGCTTTGTGGGTGTCACTACCCTTTCAAAGGCATGGTCTGCAACCTTGTGTTACAGTAGAGGCCCCCAGATCTGTTTCTTAGCTGTGCTTCTGATCTGCCATGTGAGGTAGGTGGGACTGGAGCACTCCCACAGGGAGAGAAGCAACTGAGTATTCCTCCTCTGGAGTTGTTCACCTGTGGGTGTGCTTGTTGTGTCCCCTTTTGTCCATTGTGCAGGCTCACAAATTACACTGTTGTTGATACTCCTCTCGGTCCCACCTTAACCGTGGGTTATGCTGGCAATTTGTCCTGGTGACTCTCAGGCATTGTTTTCACCAGGTCACCAGCTCAGATCCACTGAAGTCAGGTCCCAGAACTGCAATAGTCATGCATCTGGACCCGTTGTAGGAGATACGGAGGCAGCTCAGACTCTGGCCTGGCCCAACTTCCATGTGTACATGCCCACAAAGCCCACAGTTGCTGAAGCCAGACCTGTCTCAGCTGCAGGAGCACATGCTGTCCTTTCAGATGTTCCACAGGTGCTGAATTTAGGAAGCCATCAGTGGAGGTGTAACTCTGTGGTTCATGCAGCTGCGAGGAGAGATTTCAAGTCTTCTTCCTTAGCCACGTGGCCCCTGGGCCTCAGCTGTTTTTTCAGCCCCATCTCTGCATGTGAGCCACCCACCACCATCTGCTCCCAAGGCTGCCAGAGCACATGAGCCCGTCAAGTGGGAGGAGGTAAAGGCGGCAATCAGGGCATGCAGGCTGCACAGGCGGGACATGCCTGGGTGGCTATAGGTATGTGAGAGCCCATCACGCAAGAGGAAACCAAGGTGGTGATCAGGGCAAGTAGGCTGCCGCGGCAGGAAGGGGCCACGGCACTGATCAGGGTGAGTGGGTCGCCCAGGTGGGGAGGGAGCAGAGGAGGCTATGACCAGGGACGCCCAAGCTACTCCAGTGTGAGCCTTCCCTGGGCCCTGCATGTGAGGAGAGAGGCTGCAGTGGTGGCCCTGCTCTTTGTGCATCACTCAACAATGGCACTTTGCTTCTATAGTGGCCCGCACTTCTTCCACGAGCATTCCTGGTTGCAGATTTCCTCATTCCTGTCCCTTCAGGCTGTCTCCTCACAGCCAACATCAGTTCTCCCCACCCCCAGATCTGCTATCCAAACTCTACATTACAGCACCCAGTCCCCATGCACACTTGTGGACACCTGTCTCAGACTGGAGTGTGCAGGGCCGTGTCACAGACCAGCTGTGTAAGTCTCACTCTGTCCTGCCTGCCACAGACCAGTTGCTGAGCTCTCCTCCGAGCCCCTGAAGCTCCGCTTCTGTCCCAGCTGATCTCACTGCTGGTGAGGGGGCTTCCCCGAATGTGAGACCCTCTCCTTTCTTTCAGCTCCCCCCAAGGGGCACAGGTCCCATCCACTTCCTCTCTTCCTTCTTCTTTCTTTCATCCTACCCATTTATACAGGGATCCTTCTTGTCCTTTAAGGTGTCTGAGGTTCTCTGCTAGAGTTTAGCAGGTCCTCTGTGAGAATTGTTCCATTTGTAGATGCATTCTTGATGCGTTTGTGGGGAGAGATGAATTCCACATCCTCCTACTCCTCCTCCATCTTGACTGCTGCCATCATTACTCCAAAAGTACATTATTATATTGAGATTTTTGAGGTCTTTTTTATTACTTTGAAACTTTGTAATCTATAAAAAATATTGAATCACTGTGTTGTAACCTGAAACTAATATAATATTGTAAATCAACTATACTTTGGTAACAAAAGAAAGTGTATCTCATTTTTTTTTTCTGTCCCCTGGTTAAAAATCCCTAGAAAATATAAAAAGAGCTCTGGGCCTGCTTCATGAACAGAGGATAGATGAGCCTGAGAGACTCTTCTCTGCTGCAGTGAACAATTGACTGTACTCAGCCCAGAAGCAGGGAAGATGGTAGCTAAGATGCAAGGAGCAGGGCCAGAGGAGAAGAAAGATGGTGAGAGATGAGTAGGGGATTTGGACTAATGAGCCACTTTTGGAATAAGAATGATCTTTGATGTTTCTATGAATAGTTAGCCTCTTTTTCCACAATGGTCAAAGAAGAGATCAGAGGAAACAGTACTGACTTGGCCAACTTGAACTTGTAAGTTTGAAACACTAAAAGTTTTTCTATAACCATAGTTTACATGTACTTAAGGTGAAGAAAACATCTCAGTTTGTCTGGACTGAAATTCCTGCATCTCAGAAACCCTCTCTGTCCCAGGCAAACCAGGATGGTTGGTCACCCTATGATGCATTCCAGATACACAGGAACCATACTTCTTTCAAATGTGGTAACTCCTGATTCCCCTATAAGTACACATATATATGTCAGGCCATTGAGTTCCCACTTTTGTGTAAAAGATATGCCAACCCTACTGCATCCAGGGAACCAAAAAATTTTCTCCTGCTTATATTTATCCAAGAAAGAATTAAGGCCTTGATATAAAATAGCTTATTACATTATTCTCTCTCCTTGGTGTTCTAAGAAATCCCTTCCTGCCAGAATATTTTGAGTTCTTTTCTCTTGCTCTTGAAAATGTATTTTCCAACATAATGTAGATGGAGTACAACTGCTGGCTAATTAAGTTTTGACACACCACCATACTCTATGAGGTGGCTATAGCATGCTTCATGTAGGAGGGGAAAAAATTAGAAAGAGAATAATCAGGTTTTCATTCCTTCTAACATAAGTATACTAATGCCATCTGTTACCTTCAGTGGAGGATGCTTCATGTTAGGAGGTAATGCTTTACTATGAATAATATGGATATAATTGCAATTTTCTCTTTAGGAATGTGTTTGGGGCTTGTTGGGAAGAGAGGAACAGTCCAACTTTACACTTCATGCATACACTGAGGACAAGAGGATAAGCATCTACTATATGCAGTGGTGGGGAGGGAGAGAATAAACCTGCAGTATGATAAGTAATAGTGAATCTATCAAATTATTATAATAAAGGTATAATCATTATCAAGTAGGCTACTTCCAATCAGCTCTGAAAACTATCCTCTGAATGTCCAAGGCTTTGAGGAAATAGAACATTTCTCAGTTTCTAGTAGAGGGTTGCAAAGAAACGCTCCTTTGAACCAAAAGTATAGATCATATGCTTTTACAACACTAATTACCCTTTGCCACATTTATCACAGTTCTGTTTTAATATGTCTGTTTTAATATAAGTCTGTTTTATTCATTCTCTCTTCTCCATTAGATGATAATCCTTGAAGATAAAGATCAAGTGTTCTTTACTATATATCCCCAGAACCCAACACAAAGAATGGCAACAAGAAGGCACTTGATGAATATTTGTTGAATGAACAAGTGGATGAGTGAGGAGCAACATGTCCCTCTTCAGAGAGGCTATGACACCTCATTATGTCTCTTTCACATCACTCTTCCCACTGTACTATACTTTTAGATTTAATTGTCTGCTTCCCCACTATAGGCTGCCTGAAAGCCACCATCACTGAATCCCCAGGACTTTCATAGTACATGGCATGCAATAAATGAGTCTTGCATGAATGGCTGAATAAAAGAGTATGATACATCTGATATTCCTTTGATTTTTCTGAGAGTTGTAATATGCCGAATTTAGAGTGGGCATTACACAGAACCTTCATCCATCAATATTTTAGATAGCCATAGCCTGATAAGCTTTTCTTCCCTGCCAGGAGTAATCAGAACTCTGCGTAGATAGCTGTTGTCATTAAAGAGAGCACTGAATTAAGAGTTGAGGTCAGATTCCATTGTCACATATTTACAAGCTCATTTTGTGGTCTTGGCAGGTAACTATTCTCATTGTCCCTGATTTTCTGTAACATGGGCATTAATATTGCCTGGTGTCCTAATCTCTTAAGGCTCTTGTGAGGAACAAGTGAAAAGAGATGAAAGAATAAATCACCATGGACACCTGAGGTGACTTATTTCCTCACTTTATGATTCACCAGAGGCATCTTTCCATTTCTGTGCAGTCTATAAATATGTTCTTCTTTTGGTGAACTATAAAATAGGGCCTCCAAGGAAGAACAGTAGGAAATGCCTTTCTACCTGATGAAGACCAAAATCTAACCTAGGTTTCCTGGAGACCCCAAAAGACCTTTTGAGAACAAATATTGCCTAGTTAGTCATCTCCAGGAAAGAAAGTCCACATTGCTTGTTTATTTTAAATACAGTTTTGTGTTTTTCCATAGTAAAAGTAACAAGGGCTTATAAGAGACAATCAAGAAATAAAGAAAAGAAATAAGAAAAAAGCACACACAGTCCCATCTTTGAGAATCAACCACCTTTAATATTATACTGTATTTCTCTCCAATATTTTTCAGTAAGTAGTTTTTCTCTTGCAAAAGATAAAATTTTATATCTTACTTTTTTCATTTCTTCACTTTATTATAAACTCTCAATAATGTCACCTTATGCTGACTGGATAACTCAGCTTCAGATTAACTCAGAATATTGTGACTATGAAACGAGAGAGTGAGTCTATTCCTAAGGATTAGTGTGGGCTCCTTCTATCATCAAAGATGACATCATCATCATAATTATTAAGATATCCGTAGTTTACTTAATGTTCTCTTATATTGAACATGTAACATATTTCTGAATTTTGGATGTTAGGAATAAGTTCCTTGATGCTAACTCCTTCCCTAATAGAGTAGTCCAAAATACTAAGTTGTCATTTAACTGTTGTTTTGTCATGATTATTTGAAACCTCCCCAAATGCAAGGAACATAAGATTTTAAAAAATGATGTGCTAATAATTCTTTTTCTCCTTTAGTCTTTCTGAACTGGACTAGCAAGCAGTGTACATGTGTATTATAGCTGAGATATCAGAAAGCCAGTGAGAATTTACCAAATTCTTGTCGCTCATGTTCATAAGTGTGTCTGTTGACATTTGTAGCTTAGGGCATTTATCCTTTTAGTAGACCTTTACCTTCTCGTCATCATAATTCCCAAGCAACACTAAATAGAAGCTGGCTCTATGCTGGGCCCTCATTGTACATGCAGAGCGGCTAGATAGTTCCTGTCTGCCTGGGTCCTATAAGGTGTTTTGGGGACCAGACTAAAGCAGAAAGGGTATTCATAGAGGTAGTATACAAGTAGTTAAGCACATGGACTCTGGATTCACATGGGACCCTAGTTCTGCTACTTTTTAGCTGTATGGCCTTGAGTAAGTTACTTAACCTTTCTAAGCTTCTTTTGCTGATGTCTATGATAGAGGTAATAGCAGTACTTCCCTCATAAGATTACGAGGATTTGTAACCATATTATATGTGAAGTGTTCATTGCAATGTCTGGTACATGAACATGCTCAACAAATATTAGCCCCTCTTGTTGTCATCATCAGTATCATTCCCTCTCCTTCTCCTTTTCTGTCTCCTGCTCTAGGTGGCCTGAAGCAACATTTATGGGACAGAACATCACTTATGATCAAGGAGAGGAACTGAGATGGTAGCCTAGAAAGTGGTAGCAAGCATGAAATCTTAAACTTGAGATAAGGCTGATCATAAGAACGTGAGTGAAGGCATCTGTCTTAGGATAGATGGATAGAGTAGCCCAGGTTGTAGAAAGATGTTTAAGACCCAGTTTATGAAAAGTGTGAGAACTTTATATCAAAGGTCTGTTTTTATCTGGCTTTTATTTGGCCCCAGACAAAGGGTGAATCTATTAGCCAAAAAGTCCACTCTTCACTTGATACTATCCATTTGTGGCTTTAAAAAAAAGAGAGAGAGAGAGAGAGAGAGAGGAGTAGAGTTAAGAGAGATAGGGATAGATACATAGATAGATGATAGATAAGACTCAGAATTGACAAAACACAAACTGTTTCACATAAGCATAACTAGGAAGTGATACCTTTATATGATACATATAGGTTAGAGCTCACTTTGTCTTAGATTTGTAGTATGGTATAAATAATAATTCTATTGTTCTTTAATGCACGATCTAGCCAGATATGGCATATACAACATATACATGGGTGGTATAAGATATATGTGAGCTGTCTAGGGAAGACATCTGATATGAGGAGCTTTACTCCAGATTGACTGAGAAAAAGAAGAGTAGATACACCACCCCACGAGACAGAAACACTGAAGGAAAAACAGTCAGTGGTGTCTCTCTCTGTGTTTTTTGTTTGTTTGTTTTGTTTTGTTTTGTTTTATTCTGGATGAGGAGCAGAAACTATGGGTTGAGTTTCTTTCTGTATATCAGAGACCAATAAAGCCCATACGTCTCTTAACCATAAAGGAAACCAATTTGTAAAGAATAGTTTTTGCTGCTTGATTTTAACTAGATTCATTTGTAGAGGTTCTTTTCATTCTCACTTGCCATTGGTTGTAGGCAAGGGCAGTCGAAGTAAATATTTGTAATCAGGGACCTGAGTTTCCAATATTTTACCTCCTGATTTTTCACTTATTACAAAATTACATGTCATGAGCTTGGTGTTCTCTGTGACTTTTTTTGCTGGTGTGGAAGAGTGGAAGAGAATGGACTATACACTCAGACAGACCTTGGTTTAAATATCAACTTTGGTGCTTAATAGCTTTGTGACCTTGGGGAAATTTTGAACTTCTATAAACCTCAGTTTTGTCCTCTGTACCTCATGGGATAGCTTAAAGTGAGTATTAAATAAATAATAATCATAAAGAACTTAGCAAAATATATGGAAAGTACTAAGCACTCATTAGAGGGTAGTTATGATTTTTACTATTAGTATTCCCATAATTATATCAAATTACTATCACTATTACATATATTATTTTCATTACTGTTATTATTATTCTTTATAATTCTGTGATCTGGTTCTCCGATCTCTCCAAAGATCTTATGACAGCTAAAAGTATAAGCTCTTACTAGACAGTAGCTACAAAGCTCTCTTTAACATTCGTTTAGAATGTCTACTACCTGTAGATGACTTAGTAAGTGTGTGTTCTACATAATAAAGATTACAACACTGTAACCATTCAATGATTCAAGGATGCAGGAAATGTCTAGGGGAGATTAGGATTTCACTGAGATTCCAACCAAGAGATTTGGAATGCTACCAGGATTTGGAAATAATCATCACATCAATGTCATCCCCTTCTGCGGTGTGGGCAGAGAGGACTATTTTTAGTGACTAGAAGGTGATGGAGGTGGGAAGACAGTATTTCCTGATTAGGTTGGTAATTGCTCGCAGTTTATTCAACATTACTGTTGAATTAGTATTGAAAAGGTAATTTCATGCTTCATGAAGTGGCAAATTTGATTTGTATGCTGGGAAAGCAAGGGAACAAATGTGACATTAACAGTAATAACTACATCCACCCTAAAACAAGGCAAGGTAAACATTTCACATCACTTTGGCATGAAGCATGCTTTCCCTTACCACTTTTAATAGACTAAGGACAGGACATCCTAAGATAACAGTAGTCCTTTTGGAATTTGTTGGCCTGATTTTTTTCTAAGTAATAAATTATTGCCTTCTGTTTGTTCTGCTAAATAAGAAATTTGTCACATGCTAACATAAACAAATGAATTGCTCACATTTACTTATATGTAGGTATGAATAAGCTAGAAACATTCTCTGCATCTCCATGTTGTCACCATACTCTGTCGAGCTTTGATCATGGCTTTGAATTAAGAGCTTCAGTCCTTGAGGAAGGAGTTGGTAGGAGAACAGATTTGCCCCCTGACCATTAATTCCTTTATTCTTCACTTTGTACATGTGGGTAGTGATTTTTTTTTCAATGATGTTACTTCTATGGATGTTTCTGTCTGAAGAACTTTACTTGGACTCACTAATGTTTTCTCAAAGAAGGAGGACTTTGCTCCTCCTTGGGACTAAACTAATGAATGACTGTGGTCAGTTTCAGAAGCAGCCTTACACATTAATCATGGTGTTTATTGTGGGTAGAATTTTGACATCATTTGCACCAATGCTTCATATAAAGCCCCAGGAGAAATTTCTGTTAGATCAAAGTGCCTGGGGAAATGGTACCTCTTGAGAGTATAGCAGCTGTTTTGTATGGTTTTTATGGTTTCTGTGACCATTATATTGGTTATGTTTTCCTTCTTGCTTTGAGCACTAGGAGGCTCAGTGTTGGTTTTATAGCCCACTTAGCCCAGGATTGATGTGAACTCATCTAGCCATTGTGTCCTCTTACTACTATAACCTTGTCTTGCTTCCACCTTAATTAAATTATTTTTGTTAGTTTTTTGAATTTCAAAAGTAATGTTACATATTTAGATAAAACAACAAAAACAACAAAGAGTTGTAATAAGTCCCAGGTGTCACTCTCTAGGGAAAGTCATTTTTGCTAGTTCAGCAGTGTATTTCCTTTCAGACGTAATATAATAAATATATTATTTATGTATAACACATAGATATACATAATATATGTACATATATACATACACACATATGTGTGTATGTGCACACACACACATGCACTCTTTTCTTAACTCAGAAGTATGTTCTTCCATGGCATTTCACAAAGATCTGCATGATTTTTTAATTTTTTTTTTTTTTTTTTTTTTTGCGGTACACTGGCCTCTCATTGTTTTGGCCTCTCCCCTTGCGGAGCACAGGCTCCGGACGCACAGGCTCAGCGGCCATGGCTCACGGGCCTAGCCGCTCTGTGGCATGTGGGATCTTCCCGGACCGGGGCACGAACCTGTGTCCCCTGCATCGGCAGGCAGACTCTCAACCACTGTGCCACCAGGGAAGCCCTGCATTATTTTTAAAAGTTGCTTAGTATTGTGTGGTATAGCTGGACTGTACTTTATCTGGCCATTCTATTGTCAGAATTGAAGTTATCTTCAGTTATTCTCT